>NC_137020.1:28948962-29021462 GCF_032717465.1 Coenobita brevimanus
ATAAACTCCCTATTCCCTAGTTTGTTTACACTGCTCGTTTAAACATACTCCCTCTTTCCTATTTTGTTCACATTGCTAGTTTACACGACACGGGCGGATCACATCCCAAACGACTGCTTTTCACACTTAACCAGAATCTCTTATTCTAATTTACAGGAATATATGCACCACTAAGGACGAATATTCCACTACAGCAAAGAAATAATAACACTAACAGAAATAATAATAATGCTTAGATAAAAGTAAAACTAAGATAAAAATAATACTAACAGAAAAGATAATAATGCTAAGATAATTACAAACAAATAATGATTACGTGATGACATCAGCAACAGAATGATGGAATCGTTCAACCGCGATACGTTTTTGTAGGAAAGTCGTCTGTCTGGGAAACGTAGTGAGATGCAGCGTTTTCGTCTCCCTGCCTTTCATTTCCCAAATAACACCTTTCTCTTTTCCATCGTTGTTCTACTCTCTCTCTCTCTCTCTCTCTCTCTCTCAAACACCAACCTTTATTTTGCTCACCCCTACTTTTAATCTCCACACTTTAACATCCTTCTCCCCTAACCTCTTCAACCCCATTACGCATCCCTTTCTCTCTCTGTCGTTACCTGCTCTCCGCCTGTCTCCTTCACACGTAACAATGCTCTCCGATCCTCTTCATGCCTCATCTCCACACTTTACATCCCACTGCACTAACCTCTCTAACCCCATTACGTCTCTCTCTCTCTCTCTCTCTCTCTCTCTCTCTCTCTCCACTGCCTACTGTTATCTGCTCTCCATTTTTCTCATTCAAATGTTACAACTTTTCTTCTGAGTCATCTCCACACTTAGATCCTTTACACTAACCACTCCTAACCCCAGTACGCCTCGCTTTCTTTTCTCTCTCTTTCCTTTCTCCTTTTACTCATTCTTCATTATCATCTATTAATCTTTCACTGCTGTTCTCCACTTCTTATATTCACACACACTCTCTACACTCACTTCTCTCTCTCATCATCATCATCATCCAAGTTTTCTCCCATTTCTCTTCCTCTTTCTTCTCTGCCCAAATTTTCAAGTTTTTAATCTTTCTCGCTCGTCTTTTCTTAGCTGATCGTTTTCATTCCTTCAGTTCCTATGTTACTCTGTTCCCCCAATTTTTTCTCCCTACCGAACTGATTTTCCTTGTTTCCTTATCTACTTCTTTATCATTTCCTTATATCTTTTTTATCCATATTTACACATTTCCTTTTTTACTCTTCCATTTTTTTTTTTTTTTTACTTTCTCGATTTTTCAAGTCCCTCCCTGACGGCATGTACTCCACCCTTTCTCATTTCAAAACTGCACATCTTGTTTAACCATTCCTTGGGTTCCTTTTCTCCTCTCGCTCCCATCCTTCTTTTCTCTCTCTGCTCTCTCCACTTCTCATGTCCCTACTTAACATCTTGTACCTTCTCATTTCCATACTGCAGCCTTTCTTCTGCAACTCAGCCTTTTCCTAGATTCCTTCTCTTGCCTTACTCCCATCCACTTCCCTTTATTTGATCTGCCCCAAACGCCTCTCATTTCTTCGCTTCTCTTAAACTTCTCACCCTAATACTGCAACACCACTACCCTACTTTCCATCTCAACCTTTCTCCCAGATCCTATTTCTCCACCTCCCCCAGCCTCTAAAACCACACAATTTCCATAAAGAATGTCAGGAGGAAGGGAGAGGGGAGGGAGAAGGTCACAACACCGAGCCTAAGAGGTCACCCGGAGTCACCCCCAACCTGACACTACTAAATGGGCCCCCGTTACACTTTGGCCACTTAAGGGTCGAACCACGCACTCCCCTGACCAAGGAGAGTACGTGAGACAGAGGAACACAACTGGCCATTCCGCTGATGCAGTTATTCGCGTGGTGGAGCTGGTGTAATGTATTCAGTAAGGTTGCCAAATACAGTGGTGTTAGAGCTAGAGATATATATAGCTCCAATAACTTTCTTATATGGAACAGTATTAAGATTCTGATTTAGCAGTTATAGTTGATTTCTGGTGTGTGCGTGTGTGTGTGTGTGTGTGTGTGTGTGTGTGTGTGTGTGTGTGTGTGTGTGTGTGTTTGTGTGTGTGTGTGTGTGTGTGTGTGTGTGTGTGTTTAGTGACATTTTAACACCTTTTCAGAGCATCTTCACCCATCATTATTATTCAGGCTGGCTAACCTTAAAAGTCACTTCCACCAAAATGAGTCAAAGATAAATGAGTCAAAGGTAAATGAACCCAGTTTCTCCAGAGGAATGAGGACAACGGGATTTACACAGGGCTTTCCCGTGTAATTCCTGTGTTATGGATCACTGGGAGTCACAGTTCGCCTTTGTGTTCTGAAGACAGTGAAGAGAAAGCTCGGAAGTAAACATTTACGTACCACTCGCACAAGGAGGAAGGAAACCGAGGAAGACATAAAGGGTAATTTGGAGTTGGTTTCATGACAAATACTCACAAGACACATGTTCACATGTTTAATGCTCACAATAGTAGCAAAAGAAGAGACAAATACTCACACCTTAGCATCTTTTTGACCTAGTTTTCTCATCGGGTAAGGAGGTTCCCTAACACCTCTTACTTAGCATGGCTGGTTAATATCCCTCTGTACGTCACATATGCAGAGTATGGTGATGCTTGAAGGATTTATATAACACAGAAGGAGACAGTAAAGTTGCAAAAGAAAATAAATCGCTAAGCAAGAGGTGTTAGGGAGCTTCCTAAACCGACGAGAATAAGGGTCCTAACTTTTGCATATTATCTACCCTAACCTGGGCATCCTCCTGTCCTAGCCTTGTCATCCTATGGCTAGTCTTGGCATCCTATACTCCTAACTTTGGCATCCTGTGACTAATCCTGGCGTCCTGTAACTATTCTTGGCATCCAATGGTCGTAACCCTGGCATCGCATGACTAATCCTGACATTCTGTAACTAATCTTGGCATCCTATGGTTAAAACCTTTGCATCCTTCGGCCCTGCACTAAATGAAGAGCTATGATACACAATTTATTCCATCATGATCGTCTTGATAACTTTGGATTTAATAACACCACACCTGACATTAATAGGAGACGGCAAACTGCTACTGCGTGGAAGAACGAATTAATAAGGCATGCAGGGAAAGTTTTGGGGAAAGTATATACGCACAGAAACAATATATTACATAAATTTTTTCTTTGGCAATGTATATATGAGCATTGTGAATGAATGGATAAGCATGCTGCGTTAGTTTGCTTCGTTCATGTTTATTTTCAATCAACTAAGTGGCTTCCTTATTGTATTACTGTATTTGGGCCACATACATGCAATTTTAACTTTCCTCATTTTTTTTTTTTACGTTTATTTTACGATGAACTGACACAAACACATAATACTTCGGCTTAATCAATGTCTTTCCTCAATTAATCATTTACAAGGAACTGGCGACTTAGGTGTCATATTCTGGCCGACTAAACGACACAATACTTTTAATAAATTTCTTTCCTCAGTTTAAAAAAATTTGGGCTGTGTATAGGAGGATATTTTGGTACGTTTGGGAAGCTTACTAATACCTCTTCCTTACCGATTTATTTCTGATTCTGCTCCGTTACTGTAATCTTATGAGTTATTCATGCAACCTACAGTATGTCGATACTGAAAAGATGAAAGATGCAAACCAGAGGATATTAATGAGTAGTTTGGAAAATAAATCATTAAGATAAAATACACAAACCAGGAGATATTTATGGGTAGTTTGGAAAATAAATCGTTAAGGAAGAGGCGTTGGGGAGCCTCTTACCTAACGATAATCCGGGTCAGAGTCAGAATCCCACAAATAAACAGAAACCCACAAATGAACAGAATCTCACCAGCGCTAACATTTCTCCCTCAACTTTACCGATACCCCGCTCGATCCGCCTCACCATTGATTTCCCGACACTGGCTAGATATTCCGATGTTCAGGTGAAACTCGGCTCCAGCAAACTCCCGGCTCGTCTCCCTCCCACCGCTTGTTAGCTTCTTGTTTAACGACCCCTGATGCCAGTTTAACAGCCGCACTGACGATAGTTTAGAAGGCCGGAACTCGTATTCACAAACTAACTTACGATTGGTGGAGCTGGGGCTGATGGTGGTGGGGTAACCGGAAGTACACCTGGCCCACAACCAAGGGGTCCCGGGTTCGATTCCCCAGTTGGCACGCTAAGGATCGGGGAAGTTGTGGGGGTGTTGGTGGTGTAACCGGAAGTACACCTGGCCCGCAACCAAGGGGTCCCGGGTTCGATTCCCCAGTTGGCACGCTTAGGATCGGCGACGTCTGGGGAGGGGGGTGTAACCGGAAGCACATCTGGCCCACAACCAAGGAGTCCCGGGTTCGATTTCCCTTGGAACACTTGGGCCCGTATTCTCGTTGGTTATGGAAGCTTCCTAACATCTTTTCTTAAGCGATTTATTTTATTACACCTTTCCGTCCTTTCGGTTACATAAATCCAACCAATATCGCCATACTCTGCATAAACAACGTAGAAAAGGATATCAACCATAATCCATCCAAATCTAAAAATAAATAGCTAAGGATGAGGTGTCAGGGAGCTTCCTTACCCGACGTGAATGCCGGGTTTAGGATCGGGAAGTCGTGGTGGTGGTATAAAAGGAAACACACTTGGCCTGCAATCGAGCAATCCCAGGTTCGATCCCGCGACAGGGCATGAGATCTTTGCGTGTTTATAGGGACCTGGATTGTAAAGTCGACTGTTGTGGGCCTTACTCTTACGGAAAAGCGAGACACTGATAATTTACTTTCTGCCTAATTTATTGTCGTGTAGTCAATGGGAGAGAGTTTAGAATATTCTAGTTTCTCTCTCTCTCTCTTTCTCTCTCTCTCTCTTTCTCTCTCTCTCTCTCTCTCTCTCTCTCTCTCTCTCTCTCTCTCTCTCTCTCTCTCGATGGTCAGAGGTAGAAGAAAACTGAAATGAGCCTCTCTCTGTCTGTCTGTCTGTCTCTCTCTCTCTCTGTCTCTGTCTGTCTGTCTGTCTCTCTCTCTCTCTCTGAAACTTAATACAGGTAGAAGAAAATTTAAATAAACTTTTTCCTTTTTTTATGCAGGAAAGACAAAGGAGGAGGAGTGCAGAAATTTCCCAGACTTCTCGTTCTGTCTGTAAATCAAACTCCGAGTTATACTGATAGCTTTAGAGAGACAAGGAGAAATAAACTTTGTACAAGAGACTGACAGGGCAGAGAATCGAACCCGGGATTTTCAGCTGCGTGATGGACGTGCTAACTCATACATCACCAGCTCTACTTACGATTCTAGAACCACTAAAAAAAGAAAATAAATAAATAAAAAGTTAACTCTGAATGCGATTAGCTTGGAATTATTTGTAAGAGATATAGTGTTCATTTGGTACAGTTGGTTGTTCAGAAACCTTGGTCTGTGTGTCATATTTTATCACACCTCAAGGATATCGATTTGTGTGTGTGTGTGTGTGTGTGTGTGTGTGTGTGTGTGTGTGTGTGTGTGTGTGTGTGTGTGTGTGTGTGTGTGTGTGTGTGTGTGTGTGTGTGTGTGTGTAGCGCCCTCTTTGCATAAGCCTGAGATGTCCTTGAAGCTCTACTATACATGTTCAAGCCACGTTTTAAGGATTCTGAAGGAAAGGTGATCCGCAGTCAAGGGACGCCACTTTCTGGAGAAGTAGCCCACCCTCACCTACTACTTCATGCACGGGAAAAGGTATGGAAGGTTTTTGACAGTAGTATGAGAAGTGTGTGTGTGTGTGTGTGTGTGTGTGTGTGTGTGTGTGTGTGTGTGTGTGTGTGTGTGTGTGTGTGTGTGTAGTATAAGTGAGTGGAAAGTGAATTATGAGAAGTGTCCGTGCAAACTGTAGGATGTGAGGTGTGTGTGGAAAGTGTAGTATGGGTGGTGTGTATGGATACTGTATTTTTCGAATGGCTACGTTTGTCAGTGAGAGATCTATAATTACATCACTCAGGAGACTTCGACAGGATACGAGCCAGTGGGAACACATGAAATGCCATCGCACAACACCCTCTTTAATGTCCGCCTCCAGGTTTGATTGAACCCAAGGCAGGAGGGCTGGTAGAAGCACACGCTACCGACCGGACCTCCTGTGGCTCCTAGTGTCCCTTACGAGAGTGGAATGGTGGTAGGATTGTCTGTGAATCTCGTCATAGTTTCCTTACTCGAATTACTCACAGGGATAGTAACACTGTGAGGGGCGGTCCGTGAGTGGCTGGAAGCGCTACCTGCCCACCCAATCATAACTTTGGGATTCACTGCGTCAACATTTAATCGAAGTTGGAGTTGGAGCGGAGTTTTCGGGAACTAATTAAGCGCCGGGGAAGTCTGAACACGAATCTTAATCAAGCTCTCAGATTACGTTTCAGAGACAGTTAATGCAGAGATTCGTTAATATCGACGTGGTGGCTGAATCAGAGAAAGTATAACTGACTAGATCCGATGTAAGCTAGCATTACCAAGTACTTCTTGTTCTTGAGAGGGACGCCTTCACGTAGTGGCACCGATATAGTGGGGTGTCTCCGCTTCCCGGTTATACAGATGGTCCTCGGTACTGGAAAGGGCTTCATGTGGTGGCACCGAAATAACTGGCCGGTTTCGCTTCTAGATCATACAAACGTCCCTCACCTCCCTCCCTATCCTCCCAAAGGTGAATGGTGGACCGCAGGAGTAAGGCAACTTGGGGCTGCGCTCCAATGGGTTCAGGTGTAGATAAGCCTAGTGTGACAACAATACCAACAGCAACCAGGTATTTTTGCCAGGTAAGGAAGCAGGTCCGACTTTGGCTTGAGGGACATGAGAGCTGGAATCCTCTCGTTAACATGTAAAAAGAAAAACAAAATCTTCTCGTTAATAAGAATAAAAACCAAATCCTCTCGTTAACAAGGAAGAATAGAAACAAAATCCTCTCGTTAACAATAAAAGCACAATCCTCTCGTTAACAAGTAAAACTAAAAACACAACCCTCTCATTAAGTGAAAAAAATAATAATAAGTACGAATAAAAAGAAATCCTCTCGTTAAGAAATAAAAAAAAAATCGTTAACAAGAAAAAAAACTGTAGTCAAAGTAGTAAATAAGAAAAAACAAAATCCTCTCAATAACAAGTAAAAATAGAGACGAAATCCCCTCCTAACAAGGGAAATAAAATCCCACAAGCATCCTATACCCGCTTCTTGAGGCTCCTTGATTACCATAATTGGGGTCATTAACATAATTATGAAGAGGAGACGCCGGCTCAACTTCCAAACTCATCATGCTGACGTACAATTGACGGGGGAGGAAAATGGAGGGGAGAGAAAGTTTTGAGAGAGGGGGGGAGACGTGGGGGAGATGAAGGAACGAAGAGTGTGTGTGTGTGTGTGTGTGTGTGTGTGTGTGTGTGTGTGTGTGTGTGTGTGTGTGTGTGTGTGTGTGTGTGTGTGTGTGTGTGTGTGTGTGTGTGTGTGTGTGTAAGGAAACGAGTAAGAGAGAGACAGAGAAAGGTCTGGGAGAGAGGGAAAAAACTTAAGGAGACGGAAAGAGGAAGAATAACAGAAACATAACAGGTGAAAGAAGGAAGAAGTGGGAGAAATTAGAGAACACGGAGGTATACTGTGATGGAGGAAATCGATCAGAGGCAAATGGAAGACACAGAAACAAACAGAAAAAAAAAAAAAGCATTGAAAAAGTAAAGAACACACCTATCTATTCATCCATGTCTAGCTCTACTTTTCTATCTGTCTGTTTGTCTGCCTGTCTATGTGTCTGTTTGTCTATGTCTCTGTCTGTCTGATAACGCAATTTGTGAGGGATAGGCTCCATACAAGGATCCATCAAGCGTTTCTGTCCCTACTCAATAACGACCCTTCTTTCCACGACGCAAACTTGGTGCAGAAGAAAATGAAAATATTCAGAAAAAAGGAAGGGAATTTAGTTGTACAGGAAAATAGATGAATAAAAAATCACGGAAATGAATGATAAAGATGAATAAGACTAAGAAATCGAAAAAAATCTGAAATAAGTGAGAAAGGGAAAAATCTGGCGAGGAAAAAAAAAAAAACAAGATAAATCAGACACAATAGAAGCCCGGAAGGAGATGGATAAGGAGTACGGGAGATTAAGGAGTAAGGGAGATGAATAGGAGAGGAAGAAAGATGGATGGTAGGGAGAAAGATGGATGGGGGGCGAGGGAGATGAATGGGAAGAGAGAGAGAAAGATGGGTGGGAAAATGCAGAAGGACAAGGAAGACGAAACCCTTTGATAATGAGCAGCAGCAGCAGCAGCAGCAGTAGTAGTAGTAGTAGTAGTAGTAGTAGTAGTAGCAGCAGCAGTAGTAGTAACAGCAATAGCAATAATAACAATAATAATAATCCATCCATCCATCCATCATCCATTCGTACGTTGCCCCATGAGGAGCGCAGGAGCCCGGGGCTAGGCAGTTGGTCCTGATATTTAAGATGAGAGTGACCAACCTCACTCATCCCTGAGTGGCATTACGTGAGCAATAAACCTCAACCATCCCTTGGATATAAACCTTCACCGGCTCAATCCGATTGGAGCACAATAATTACCCACTAAACTACCAGGCGCCGAAATTTGGTTATATGGTTACCACCCAGCATAGTAAATGGTTTCCTGGTGTATAACAATAATAATAATCATAATAATAATAATAATAATAATAATAATAGGCTACATGCTCCAGTCCAAAAGTCCTCTACCCAGGGGCAACGCCTTAGCCCTTCGGGGATACCTGGCGTAAAACCAAATTATTATTTTTTATATTACAGGCACCTACAATGAGACCTGTACTATAATTCTTGCATTTAACTTCATTAACCTTAAAAACTCTTGGTAAAGAAAAGGTTAGAAAAAGTCTGATTTAACAACTTCAGTACAATTATAACAGCTACAACCACAACTACAACAAAAACAACAACTACAGCAAGAGTAGTAATCACAACCACAACCATCATCACGACAACTACTACCACAACTACCACAGCAACCACAATTACGAGCACCATAACTACCATCATCATATCAACAACCAAAATCATCATCCGTCATCACAATCACCATCTACCTCAACTACAAAAATTTTCATCTCAACCACCACAACCACAACTACCACTATTCCCAAAGCAACTACAATTACCACCATTCCTACCACAACCAGAACTACCGCTACCACCATCATTCCCATTCCAACCACAACAACCATAATAACCACCATTTCTACCACAACCATATAACTACGGTACATCAACCACCTTTCCTTCCATAACTAGAACTACCACTACCACCACGATTCCCACCCCAACCACAACAACCACCATTCCTACAACACATTCCCATCACAACCACAACTACCACCATTCCTACCACACATTCCCATCACAACCACAACTACCACCATTCCTACCACCACCCTTGGGCCGGACCACCTGGGCTGATGATGATGGTAGTAGCCCCGGGTCACTGGCCTGTTGGTAGCACGAGAGGCTTTGTAGTCCCCACCCCTGCCTAACCCTGCCTCACCCCACTGTCTCTCTGATCTCTACCTAACCCTATTTACCTGTTCATTCTACCTGTCCCTCTGCCTCACCTTGTCTCTCATATCTACCTCTCTATCTAATCCCTGCTCTTCCTACCCCTGTCTCGCCTCTGACTCACCCTTGCCTCAATGATCACTACCTAACCCTATTTACCTATTTCATTCTACCTATCCTCTGCCTCACCTTGTCTCTCCTACGCTACCTAACTGACTACCTGTGTAATCCCTGCCCCTGCCTACCCCTGCCTCACACCTACTACCTCTATTAAACGTTATTCTTTATAGCTTCCTGTTCTACCTGCCTTCATGTCTACCAGGACCTCTTTCTCATTCTGTTCATCCGACCCTTCCTACCTGTCGAACCCTCTCTACCTGTCTTATCCTATCCCTGCCTCACCCTGCCTAGCTCTGTCTACTCTTCATGTCACCTTACTTATCTGTCTACTTTCTCACCCTACCTATTCCTGTTCACCCTTGCCTTGCCTTACCTAACCTATTAAAGTTTCTGTTCATTACCTCTGCTTTTTCACTTCGCCTTGCCTACCTATAACAATATCTATCTAGCCCCTGCCTCTGCCTACTCCTGCCTAACCCTGCCGCTCCACCTAAACATGTTACTTTACTCCTTACATTACTTCATGCACCTCACTCTTTCTTGTCTTCTGTCTACGGGTCTAACTTTTTTTACTATTACCTGTCTTTACCTACTCTCGTCTACCTCTACCTGACCGTATTAACTGTACATCCGCGTAACTGCCTCTGCCTCACCATATCTTGCCTACCTGCCTTTCTGTGTACCTTTGTAGTTCCCGCCCGTCCTACCCCTACTCAGCCCTACCTATTCCCTGCCTACCCCTTCCTACCTAACCCTATTTCTTTGTCATACTATACCTCTCTCTCGCCATTCCGACCTGTAGGGTCCTCTGCCTCACGTTGCTTACATGTCTCTTTGAAATTTCTGTTTCAATTTTTCCATCTATCTCTGCCTATCTCTACATTACCCTTCTCTCTCTCTCTCTCTCTCTCTCTCTCTCTCTCTCTCTCTCTCTCTCTCTCTCTCAGCCTATACCTTCCTTTCTACCCTTTTGATCAACCTATCTCTCGACCAACCTCCCTCACACCCTGCCCATATGTCTCTATCTCAATCTTCTTAATTACCTCAGCTCATTTGCCTTTCTACCTAACTTTCTCTACCTTACCCTACCTTCCTACCTGCCTCACCACCTGCCTGCATATTTTACCTTCCTTCCCTGCTGTCTGCACAAATTTGCCTGCCTGCGGAGTCTGTGCCTACCTATTTCTCGGCCTTTACCTAAGTCTGTGCCTCCTCTCTATATTTACCTATCTGTCCCTCCCCACTTCTCTGCCTGCCTTTCTGATGGTCACCTCTCTCTCTCTCTCTCTCTCTCTCTGCCAATTTCTCTCTTTATCCTGCATTTTCTTGATTTAATTTCTCGATTCTGTAACCTATCTGTCTGTACGTAAATCAATCCGTATAAGCTCCAATGCAGGATCACACATTCTCTTTGAGGGGAAAGTGATAGCCTCTTCTTTTCTCTGCTTCCCTTTCTGACAGCCAGTGATCGGTTCTTTTTCTCTGCCAATTTATCCCTTTCTCTAGTTTCTTTTTATTTCCAGTTTCTTTTTATTTCTCAGTGTTTTACTACAGTTTATTTTATTCATCAATTTCTTCTCCAGATTCTTTTTATTTCCCATTTTTTCTCCTGCTTCTTTTTATTTCCCATTTTTTCTCCTGCTTCTTTTTATTTCCCATTTTTTCTCCTGCTTCTTTTTATTTCCCATTTTTTTCTCCTGCTTTTTATTTCTCAATTTTTTCTCCACCTCCTTTTTATTTCTCATTTTTTCCCTCCAGCTTCTTTTTATTTCTTTTTTCCTCAGTTTCTTTTTATTTTTCATTTTTTTCCACCAGCTTTTCTCTTTTTTTTCCTCCAGCTTCCTTTTATTTCTTTTTTTTAGCTTCATTTAATTTTTTTTTCCACAATTTCTTTTTATTTCTCAATTTTTTTCTCCAGCTTCTGTTAATTTCTTTTTTTTCCCTCCAGCTTCATTTCTCTTTTTTTTTTTCCTCCAGCTTCTTTTTTTTCCTGATTTTTTTCCTGATTTTTATTGTTCACTTTTTCAACAACTTCTTTTTGTTTATCTTTTTTTCTACAATTTTTTTTTATATATTTCTCAATTTTGTTGTTCCCGCTCTTTTTTATTTATCGATTTTGCATCCACCTGTCTGTATATTAAATTAGTTCGTAACAGGTCCACTACAAGACCGAATATTTTCCTCAGAGGGAGGGTGTTGAGTCAATATTTAATTTACGAATCAGGTTGGGATGTTTGTAGTGAAATAGGTGCATGTGGAAATCAAAGTGAAAATCCAAGAGCATGTGAAAATCGAAAAGCATGTGAAAATCGAAGTCCACGTGCAATCGAAGTGAATGTGGAAGTAGAAGTCCATGTGAAAATCAAAGTGCATGTGAAAATTCAACAGCATGTGAAAATCGAAGTGAATGTGAAAACTGAAGTGCATGTGAAAATCGAAGTGAATGTGAAAATCGAAGTGAATGTGAAAGTCGAAGTGCATGTGAAAATCAAAGTGCACGTGAAAATCGAAGTGCTGTATTGTCAGTTTCTGTGTCTCAAGGTCTGTATATGTCACTGATGCGAACCAGTAGGGTGTGGACATCAGCTAACATAAGGAAGGACATACTACCAACAGCAGGAACTGAACCCATATTTCGGACACCGCAAATCAGGAGACGGATTCGCTAATCACCGGGTCACCGTGGCACCTGTGGAGGGACATACTACCAATACCAACAGCAGGAACTGAACCCACATTACGGACACCGCAAATCAGGAGACGAATTCGCTAATCACCGAGTCACCGTGGCACCTGTACCTCATCATACCTGTCCAAAATCACCTGTTCCGATCTTGAGCCTTTTTTCTTCCTAAGTCTCCCTCTTTCCCTTAAATCTTCCACACCTTTAGCTTATCCCTAAACCCCCTGACCGACTCTTTACCATTTCCTTTAAATCTTTATTACTCTTTTTCCACGTGATGCCTTCCAATCTCACTCCCAAAACCACTCCTTTATCCCTCTACCACCACCACCACCACCTTGGCCAGTATTCTCGCCGGGTATGGAGACTCCCTAAGACCTCTTCCTTAACGGTTTATTTCTGGATATGGCTGGTTAATATCCTTTCGTATATTTGCAGAGTATCTCAATATTGGAAGGATTTATGTAACACACAATAGGGCAGTAGGGTGTAATAAACAAAATAAATCGCTTAGGAAAATGCATTAGGGAGCCTCCTCAGTCGACGAGAATGCTCCTTGATTCCTCCAGGCTTTCCAAATTCATGTTTACACTTTTTTTTTAATTAATTTGTTTTTCCTTTCTCTGTCCATCTCATAAAAAAAATACACTAGACCGTCTTCTACTGAGCACTGGATATATATATAAATTTGCGTCATGAAGTTAAATAATCTTATATATAGCTTTATGTTCTATATAACCGGTAACTTTTTTAATATCAAATCTGTTTAAACGAAATAACACGCTATATGGAAAAAAAGATAAGGAGGTAGGTGTGTCGTAAGCTCACAAGAATACGCCTCTCTCTCTCTCTCTCTCTCTCTCTCTCCACCCCTACTTAAGCCCTCCCTACCCCTCCCCAACACCCTCTTAACCCCCCTACCTGAGGCGTTGGAAGGCCTTGTTACCTGCTAATTGTGCGTTTTGTTCACCAGGGTCAGTCGAAGAAGAGGGAGGGGGGGAGGAATGGGGAGGGGGAAGAGGAATGGGAGGGGGGAGAATGGAGGAGGAATGGGAGGGGGAAGAATGGAGGAGGAATGGGAGGGGGAAGAATGGAAAGGGATGGCAGAGGGAAGAGGGGAGGTGACAGATGTGAAGTACAGGAAAGGAATGTGGCTTGCTAGAAGGATGAGCATAAGGTGAGGGGGGAAACTGCAGTAGGCCAGTTCAAAATGGTGTTCTAAAGGCATGACGTTGAGGACATAGAGAAAGATGAGGAAAGCTGATGTTAAGGATTCTCGGAAGTGTGAAGAATAAAATATGAAAGTGGTGAGCTTAGAAAAATAGGAAAAGGAACGTTGTGAGCTTAGAAAAATAGGAAAAGGAATGTAGTGAGCTTAGGGAAATGGGAAATGGAACGTAGTGAGCATGGAAAAATAGGAAAGGGAACGTAGTGAGTTTAGGAGAGTAGGAAAAGGAACGTAGTGAGCTTGGGAAAAATAGGAGATTAAGCGTAGTGAGCTTCGGAAAAATAGGAAAAGGAACGTAGTCAGCTGAGGAAACAGGAAAACTGCAGCAGACCAGTTTACCCATACGATGTGAAATACGTGAAAGGAATGTATTGACTTCAGAAGGATGAACGTGAGTATGCAGTCCATCCCTCCATCATCCTAGCCCTACTTCTGGTTTCTGGCCTTTGGTTCCTTCTTCCTTGCATTAAAAAAAAAAAAAAAATCCCATAAATATAAGGAGTGGGGAGGAGGACTCAGAAACAGCAAGAGGGAACCACCGAAGTATGAGAATTTATAGAGCTACCAACATAATGCCCAATGATTCCGACCATTATCCATTCAGTCACCAATCAAGCCCTCCAAATTTTCAGCTTCAACTCGCAACCCTAACTTTCCCCGTATAGAAATTATATATAAAAAACGTTCTCTATAATGGTCGTGTGTGCACAAGGTAATCAAGAAAAGAACAGTCGCCTTCTTAACTCGGGTGGGTATTGCTGCATTTCTTTGTGATATCCCTAAGGACACACACAGGTGAGAGAGAGAGAGAGAGAGAGAGAGAGAGAGAGAGAGAGAGAGAGAGAGAGAGTTATGACTCCCTACCCTCCATACTTCTCTTTCGTCCTTCTCCAGCACCCCTCTCTTACCTCCATACTTCTCTTTCCTCCCTTACCTCCATACTTCTCTTTCCCACCTCGATGGTACCCCTTCCTCCCCTTCTTGTAATCGTTTCTTCCTCTGGAGTACCGCCCTTCTGTCTCCCCCAGATAAGTTAAACGTAAAACAGGGGAAGAGAAGCGAAACAGAAAAGAGGGGAGACAGAAGGGCGGTACTCCAGAGGAAGAAACGATTACAAGAAGGGGAGGAAGGGGTACCATCAAGGTGGGAAAGAGAAGTATGGAGGTAAGGGAGGAAAGAGAAGTATGGAAGTAAGAGAGGGGTGCTGGAGAAGGACGAAAGAGAAGTATGGAGGGTAGGGAGTCATAACTTCATAATTGTTCTGCCCTACCTAAACCTCCCTCACTGGGTTCCACATTCCCCAGCCTCCTCTTCCACTAACCTCTGATCTGTTCACCTCTACTTCCTTCCCCTCCTCTCCTCCTCCTCCTCCACATCTATCTCCTCCTCCAAATCTATCTTTTCCTCCTCCTCCTCTTTTGCAAGTTACATATTGCATGAGTCTTCTACTTTGTCTACTATAGCTATTAGACATATTGCACACAAATAGGCATACTGTACACTTTAATCTACCTATTTCTACGTCTTACTGAGAGAGAGAGAGAGAGAGAGAGAGAGAGAGACTCATCGAAACAAGTCACCATCATCACACCTGGATCAATAAAGACACTCAGGTAAACAAACGAACGACAGTCAGAGAAGGAAAATATAAACAATTATTATTTGCCTGACATACAGGGAAAAAGACAGGTTGACAGGAACAAGGCAGACGGGAACAGAAATAAGATGGTCAAACGCCACACACACACACACACACACACACACACACACACACACACACACACACACACGCAAACAAAAATACACCCACCCCCCACACACCCACACACACACACAATTACACACCCACACCCATATTCACCCATCCACCAACCCACCAACTCTCTCTCTCTCTCTCTCTCTCTCTCTCTCTCTCTCTCTCTCTCTCTCACACACACACACACACACACACAATACTAGAAACAATCAGGCTGACGGACAAAGAACGAAGAAGTTAAGGGAAATGAACATATACAGACTCAGAATGAAAAGCAAAGGCAAATCTGGTAAAAAAAGAAAAAAAAAGCAAAGAAAATACAAAGATGCATTATAAAACCATTTACACAGATTTTGACGGAAAAATATAATTAAATGAAAAAAGACAAAAAGAATCTCACACACTATTGGCACAGTAGTAGATAAGGAAAGAAAAAAAAAAAAAGAAAAAGAAAGGAAAGGGAAGACAGAAGCAGACACCCTGGCAGACAAACCACTCCAACAGCATCCGCACACACACACACACACACACACACACACACACACACACACACACACACACACACACATTCACCCACCCACCAACTCACACACACACACACATTCACCCACCCACCAACACACACACACACACACACACACACACACACATTCACCCACCCATCAACTCACACACACACACACAGGACCGACAAGCCACACATGCAAGCAAGGGCAGTCACATGCAAATCAGATGCCACAACGAAAACGGGTTAGGCTAAAACAGGAGGGGGAGGAGAAGGAGAAGCAGAAAGAGGTGTTGCTTGCTTATTGTTCACATGTAACAAAAGAAAACAATAAACACAAACAAGGGAGAATGGTAGGGGATGTCTGCGTTGAAGTGTGGTGGTGGTGGTGGTGACTGTGTGTGTGTGTGTGTGTGTGTGTGTGTGTGTGTGTGTGTGTGTGTGTGTGTGTGTGTGTGTGTGTGTGTGTGTGTGTGTGTGTGTGTGTGTGTGTGTGTGTGTGTGTGTGTGTGTGTGTGTGTGTAAGGAATGAGCGGTAGAGCAAAGAGAAAGACAGGCTGAGGCAGATGGATGGAAAAAATAAGCAGGTAGAGAATGAGAAAGGATGAAGGATGAAAAAGGACAAGAAAAGTAGGAAAAGAGGTATCGAGGAGATGAGGTGGAGGGAGAGAAAAGGGGAGGGGGAGGGATGAGGTATAAGGAAGGTAAATAGAGAGGGAGAGAAGTACGTCTGTGAAAACGAGAGGAAATAAAGGTAGAGCAGGGGGAAAAAATGTTGAAAAGAGAGGGAGGGAGGAATGGGTGAGAGGGGTAAGGAGGGAGGAAAAGCAGTGGTCAGGAAAGTACGAAGAGAGGAAGATGACAGAAGTTGGGAGGGCGGAAGAAAAGTAGAAGGAGAGCGAGGGTGGTCAGTGGGGTAGAAAGACAGTAAGTGGAAGGAAAGGGGGGGGGGTACGAAAAGATGGAAATGAGGATGAGAGGGGGAAAAACGAAGGGAAGGAGGAAGATACGAAATGCAGCAAGAGAAGAAGGGAGAAGAGACTGAGTAGTATGAACGAGAGAGCAGGTACAGCGGTAAGAAAACTGGAAAAGAAAAGGGAAGAAGGGAGAAAGAAGAAAAAAAAAAAAACAGAAACAGACAAGTAGAAACAGAGAGAAAGAGAAGGGGAGGAGGGAGATAAAGAAATACAGTTAAGAAGAAAAAAAAAGAAAAGAGAACAGGGAAGGTTTTGAGGAAGGGAAGGAGAACGGGAGGGGGGGAGAACGGGGTTGGGGAGAATGGGGGAGGTGGGGGCTAAGGAGGGGGTAGGCAGGTACCAAGAGGGCCGGGGGGTTGGTCATTAACCGAGGCATTACCATACCAAGTGGCCACCGCTTCCTACAATACAGGGGCGGCAAGGGGCGGGGAGAGCAGGGGGTGGGGGGCTTTGTGGGTGGGAAAGGGAGGGGGTGGGGAATTTTGTGGGTGGGAATAGGAGGAGGTTGGGGGCTTTGTGGGCTGGAAAGGGAAGAGGTTGGGGGCTTTGTGGGTGGGAATGGGAGGAAGTTGGGGGTCTGTGGGCGGAAAAGGGAAGAGGTTGGGGGCTCTGTGGGCGGGAACGGGAAGGGGGAGGTGTACTGGACAGGAAAAGGAGGGGGTGGGGGGGCTTAGTGGGTGGGAAAGGGAGGGGATGGGGGCTTAGTGGGCAGGGGTGAGGGCAGGTTGTAGGTCGTGGGTGGATAGTTGAGTTATAAATTGAAATACGGTGGAGTGGAAGAGATCTGGAAAGTGTGGATGAGACGAATTGGATGAGGTAAATTGTAGGTGGGTTGCCAGACAGATGAGATGATAGGGGTGGATGAGTTGAAGTGATGTGGAAGGTGTGGCTGTGGTGGTGAGGTAACTTGTGAGAGAGGTACGATGACGCAAGCTGTGAGCAGGTGGGGTAAGGTGGAGGAGTGTAGTGAGGTGAGGTGAGATGGATATAAGATGGAGAAGTGAGGTAAAGTACGGTGAGATGGAAGATGTGCATGAGATGAGATAACAGGGGTAGCTGAGAAAAGGTCTTGGAGATTAGGTTATGTGTGGTTAGATGGGGGAAGAAATGAGATGGTGGGTGGGGTAGGATTGGGTAGGTATTGAGGGTGATGGCTGGGTCGGGTTGGGGGAGGGTTGTAAGTGATGAGATGTGGATGAGGTGGTGTAGGCCTGGTGTGGGATGGATTGTGTGGAAGTTTGAGAAAGGCATGGAGTGGGGTGACAAGTGGTAAGTGGGTGGGAGTGAGTGGTACATCTATTCTCTCCATATGCCCAAACCATCGCAACACCCTCTGCTCAACTCTACCAGCCATCTCCCGAACAACTCCAGTTCTCCTTCGCACTTCATCATTTCGCACTCGATCCATACGCGTCACTCCACACATACTCCTCAGACACCTCATCTCCATTACATTCAAACTTTTCCTCCCTGCTCGTGGAGATTAAGGGTGTGGGTGGAGTGTGGGGTAAGAGATAGAGTGGTGTAGGTGTAGGTTTGAGAGTGGAAGTGGGTGGGATGAGGTGTGTTAATGGGTGTTATGAGATGTGGATGGGTCAGGATGGGGGGTGCTGTCAATTAATTATGGATAAAGCAGGATGGGTGTAAGTCTTAGAGTGGCAGTGGGTGGGATGAGCTGTTTTGTGGGTGGAACATGATGAGGTGGGCGGTGGGTGTAGTGTGTGATGCACAGAGTGGGATGGGTGGGGGGTTTGAGAGTGGCAGCGGGTGGGGCAAGAGGTGGTATTGATAGAAACGAGTGGTGATGTATGGATGAGGTAGTAGTGGGCAGGTATGCTATGGGTGTAATGAGTGAATAGTGGACAATGTGAGGTAGGAATTGGAGGTTTGAAAGTGGCAGCGGTATGAAAAGGGGTATGGCTGAAGATGGGTGGTGTGGGGATTGGGGACAGGGTGGGATGATGTGAGTGGGGTGACATGAAGTGGGCTGGGAAAAGGGTGGGAGTAAATGGGCAATGGGCGTGAAATGGTAGGACGGTAGTGGTGGGAGAAGGAATGATCTAGAGAGAAAACGTAAGCGCTAAACAGATTAATAAGAATAAATATTTTGCCTGCATTGAGTTATAAACCATATTTTTGTGTGCTTCGAAGGCCCTTTCCCATCTCTTCCTTAAAAGCTCATTTCTGCTTACGGCATGCTAGTAATGTGTGCTACTTATGCAAACTACGTCCTATTTTCGTGGGCTTTGGAACAGGGGGACCTCCTAAGCCCAAGGTGAAATATGGTAAAGTTAAGATGGAGTGAACTGGAGAAGGTAGAATTAGTGATGGGTGGGTAGCACGGGGAGGAGGTAATTGGCGTTGAGCGAGCTGAATGGGGCTGCCTACATAATGAAGGAGGGAGAATATAAGTCTTTCACTTTAACTTGGCCGTGATTTTCGTCCCGTTGCTGCTTATTTCACCTAGCTCAACGGCAGAATAGGGAAACACTACGACCCTACCTCTCTCCATACCAGTAGCACTTCGTGACTAGCAGCACATTCCAGTATTAATCTCTTGTTACACTTAACCATTCAAGTGGATCACAAATTTACGCCAAGTTAAAGCGAAGAGAGTATACATAATGCTACCGTATGAGTAAAGGGAGGGCAGGAAACAAAGGGTTACTGTAGCTGAGAATAGAAGACAGCAGGTACAGTCAGTGTGAGACATTAGTGGTGATTAAGGACCCAATAAATAACCGGAATGGACAACTTCCGCCAAAGTGGTGTATATAACATCCGGTTAGACACTGTAAACAACCCTTTCAAGTCCCTGGCGTATTTTACTGCTTTATTTTCGCTATCTACAGAAGACTTTACCTACTTGAAGACAGGCTTTTCGAACTAGATGAGTTACAAATAGTCTGCATTAATCCCATGACAACCTGATTTTTCTCCCTAACCTGGATTTAAAAAAAAAAAAAAGTCTGAAGGTAAGAAGAATATACTGGAGAGTGCGTCAACGGGCTGTAAGGGTTAACTCATAGAAGCTGCAAGGCTGGTACAAATCACACGAGATAAAACTGTTAAGCTGAAGGAAGGTGACCAATCTGTATTTAAAGGCTTTACTGATTACTGCGATGGAGGTGGAGGGTGTAAAATCGGGTTCCATTCAATGCAATGATTGGATTTATTAACACTGCGAAAGTGTTGTGAATGGTAAAGGGATACGTGGTCGGCAGGGAATACGGTTATGAAGAGCAGAGATTGATGTTGTGATAATGGATGCCTCTGTGCCACACCTCTGCTGATATTACTGAACTATTACCAGCCAATACTGGTCAACCCCAGTGAACGTGAAAGGTAACCTCTCAATACAAAACAAACAATTCCCACTCCTGGCTTTGGAGATGTCGTAACTCTTCTTTTCATGCGATTGATTTTGCACATTATACCTTTATATCCCTTGCACTGTATATTAGACTACTGCTGCAAACCGTAATACCAGCACCTTGAAGGTCAGAGAGAGGTGTTAAGATATGCCATCCCACTGTTGACATCACAGCACCAGTACCAGTCAATACGACGTCAACCCCAGCGAAGTCAGCTCAAACAGATACTCAATACACCTGGAAACACTGTATTACGATCAAATTCAGGTGTACAGTAGGTTTACGTTTGTTTTGGTGTCTATTCCTTGCTTGGTAGCCTACCTATTCTACACTGATCATTCTTTTTCTCCTATCCTCAGCCGCATTTTCGTCCTGAGAGAGACGGGATGGTTGTCAGTAATGATGTGAAACTGAGTAAGGAAAGGAGTGAGACTGTCAAAAAGAAAAAAAGAAAGAAGAAAGAGGAGGAAAAAGGACCTGAGGAGAAGAAATGATAAGATGCGAGACTAAGGAAAGGCGGATGAGATCGAAAAAGATTTAAGGATGGTGAGAATGATACGTGATGGGGTGAGGATAGGCAAGGGAAGGGTGGGTAAGGAGGTGGTAAGGACGGACAGGGAGAGTCGGGGGAACAGAGGGTGAGGGAAGGATGGGTGAGTCAAAGAGAGGGGGGGGAGGGGAGAGGGGGAGTGAGTAAGAAGCCTGTCTGCTCAATGGTCTGAGACGGAGGCAAGAACGTCATCAGATCATGTGTTTAGTCTAGTTAGGCGGGGGAGGGAGGGAGGTAGGGAGGGAGGAGCAGAGAGATGCGATGGTAAGGAGGGAGAGAGGGAGGTAGGGAGGGAAGGAGGGAAGCTAGGAGGAAAGAAAGGGGTAGGGAAGGAGTGAAGGAGAAATGAAAGGAGAAAAGGCAAAGATCACATGTATACTCTAGTTAGATCGGGATGAGAAGATGGGTAGGGAGGGAAAGAGGGGCGAGGTGAGGAGATAAAGGGAAGGTGTGGGGAGAAAAGGAAGGAGGCAGGGAGAGAGAAGCTGGGAGGGAAGAAAGAAAGGGAAGAGGTGGGAGGAAATGAGAAAGAAGTGGCTGGAAGAAACGAAGAAGGAAGATGAGAAAAAAAGGAAATGATAGAGGAGACAGGGTGAAAGAGGGAAGAAGGAAGACGAGAGGGAAGAGGTGGAGAAAGGGATGAAGGGAAGAAAGAAGGGAGAAAGAAAATGATGGAGGGGAGAGAGAAAGCAAGGGACCAAGGCTGGGGAACAGACAGCGCGTTTGGGAACTAAAAATGAGGTAGAGATGAAGAAAGGGAAGTAGGGAAGAAAGGGGAGAGTGGGAAAAATTTGAGGGACTGAAGGATAGGAGAGAAAATTATGATGACAATGACGGAGAAAGGGAAGAGGAATACAAAGGAGTGCAATGGAGTACAAAGGAAGGCAAACAGGAACACACCTACTGGTCCCTTCAAGGCGTTTCCTATAGACCAGAAGGAATGGGAGGGAAAAAGAGAGAGGATAAGGGAGGAAAGGGAGAAATACAGAAAGGGGAAAGAAGAAAGGGGAGAGAAAGAGGTAGAAAAGAGGAATGGGAGAGGGAGAGAGGGAAGGAGGGGGAGAGAAACCTGGAGGAAAGAGTCGAGGGTTAGGTAGGAATGACATGGTACTTCTTTATCGATCTGATCTTACTCGTCAAGTTTTTTTACGTCGCTTCTAAATACAGTTTTTGTTTCCTTATCTCGTGTACGTGTGAGTTAAGGGATGATAATAAAAGGTGATGGCTATTTTTTAACGAGCAAACATGTCCGTCTATGAGAGAGAGAGAGAGAGAGAGAGAGAGAGAGAGAGACGGGGGGGGGGGAGAAGAAAGAGACGTAAGCACTTGCAATGTTATTTAGTGTGACTGCGTAGATGGTGATAGGGAGAAAAAAAGGGAGACTTGAAGAGACAGCGATAGTTGTAAGTAAAAAGAGAAATCATGGTTAAAGGGCAGAGAGAGAGAGAGAGAGAGAGAGAGAGAGAGAGAGAGAGAGAGAGAGAGAGAGAGAGAGAGAGAGGAATGATATTTAGTGAGATTGAGGAAAATAAGATAAAATCTGGTAGGAAAAGATTGATAAAGAAGCAACGGAAGAAAGATTAAAAAGTAAAAAGGGAAATCATTGCTGAGAGAGAGAGAGAGAGAGAGAGAGAGAGAGAGAATAACAGCTGATGACCATTTTTTTACGAGTTGGGCGTCTGTAAAAAGAGACGTAAGCACTGGCAATAGTATTTACTGTGATTGTGTGGATGATAACAGGTGAATTAAAGAGAGAGAGAGAGAGAGAGAGAATTATAAAGCCTGGCTGAAGATATACAGGTTGAATAACGCATAAGAGAACTCAGTAAAGCATAATAAGCAAAAAAAAATAAAGAAGTATCCCTTATGACGAGAAAAGATAAATTAAACAGGAAAGGCAGATAAACACAAGCAGATACTGACAGAAACGAGTAATAAAAATGCGATAAACGATAAAGAAAATAAATATAACGGAGCCACTGATAAATTAATTACATACGTGTGAGATCATAAAGAATGATTCGATAAATAAATAATAAGATGAAAAATAATGAAAACGAGATAAAAAAAGAAAAAAGAAAAGTGAGTATTAAAAAAAATCTTTAGGGGGAAAAATAAACTTGAGGCCACAAAACAAGACAGAAAGAAAAAGAAGAAATCAGAAAGCTCAAAACCATGACAAAAAGCAACTACACACAAACACGAGAGAGAGAGAGAGAGAGAGAGAGAGAGAGAGAGAGAGAGAGAGAGAGAGAGAGAGAGAGAGAGAGAGAGAGAGAGAGAGAAACAAGCTCAACAAAAACCGTGAGACCGCAAAACGAACCGAGAGACAAGGGGAAAAAACTAGACCTCCCCACAACGACAAAGGAGAAGACACGACTGGGCAGGAAGAACAGACACGGAGCCGTCAGAATGGATAAGCACGAACGACCCCGGCAATCAGATGGCCAGTCAGGACATAAGCGGTAGACTATGACGTTAATAAGACCGATAAACCAATAAGGGGCGAGGGAAGGTAAGGGTGAGGAGGGGAAGACTGGGGGAATTAGATGGGGAATATGACGCTAAGGGATGTGGGAAAGTGACAATGAAATGCAAGACGTAAGTATTTGGTTATGACGTTAATAAGACACTCATAAACCGCGAGGGATGAGGGGAAGGAGATAAGGGGAGGGAGGAGGACGCAGAGGTAGAGAGAAGGGTGAACAAGATGTACAGGGGGAGAATGGGTAGAGGGATATGGAAATAAGACACCCATTTTCAAGATATAAACTTTAGGGTATGACGTTAATAAGACACTCAGATAAACTGTGAGGGAGTGGGGGAAGGGACAGGGGAGGAGGAGAGGAAAGATGCACAAGTAAAGAGGGATCAGATGCATGGGATAAAAGAGGTAGAGGGATGGAGGAAAGACACACTCAGATTTAGGATATAAACTGTAGGTCTTGACGTTGTTAAGACACTCAGATAAACAGCAAAGGAGTGCGGTGAGAGAGGCGGTAGGGGTGAGGAGAGGAAGACAGATGAAAAGAAGGGGGGGAGGAGGGACAGATGCATGGGGAAAAAGATAAGTAGAGGGATATGGGAATGGGACAGATTCAGGGCATAAACTGTAATTACAAGGTTAATAAGGCATTCACATAAACCAAGGGAGGGGTGGGAGTGGAGGAAGGGGTGAGGTGGGAGGACAAACGTAGAGAGAAGGGGAAAGCAGATTCACGCGCAAAAAAAAATAAAATAAAATAAAATAAAAATAAAAACAAAAAGGTAAAGGCGTAGAAATCAGATGCAGGGAAAGGATGAAGAGGAAAATTAGAAAAAAGGGGTGAAAGGAAGAGGAATATAGGAAGGGTAGAATTTGATGCAAAGGACTGGGGAGATAAAGGGATGAGATGAATCAAATTACAGAGAAGATCAGGACAGGAGAGGCTGAAAAATTAGAGGTGTGTGTGTGTGTGTGTGTGTGTGTGTGTGTGTGTGTGTGTGTGTGTGTGTGTGTGTGTGTGTGTGTGTGTGTGTGTGTGTGTGTGTGTGTGTGTGTGTGTGTGTGTGTGTGTGTGTGTGTGTGTGCAATAGAGGTAAGGGGGAAATCAGATGCAAAGTGAGACCTAGTAGGGGAAACAGTCACCATATCAAAGAGGAAAGGGTGGAAGAAGGGAAATACTGATGCTAGGGGAGGGGTTCATAGGGGAAAGAGAAAAATTACATGTTTGGGACATGGGGGAAATGGTTAGGACAGGGAATGATATGGGCAAGGGGATGTTTTACTGCATATGAGGGGCAAGGGAGAAAATACCGGGAAGGGACAAATGAGGAAATATGGTAGGAGAGGGAGGATATAAAAAGGGTGAAAGCAAGATAAACAGGGAGGGGCGAGGGGAGGAATCATGTAGAAAGGGTAGGGGGGGTAAAGGGAACAGGTGAATCAGATCAAAGGGTATGTAATGGAGGGAAAGGGGAAATCAGACCAAAAACACAACACAGAGGGAGAAGGAACGTTAGGGAAGGGGGTAAAGGGTAGCGAAGATGACGGAAGGGGAAGGAATCGAGTGTACGAGAAAGAAGAAGTAGGACAGGAAGGAAGAGGGAAGACAAGACAGAAGGAAACAAATGAAAACGGGGAAGGGGAAGGAAAGAGGTGAGTGAATCAGGCGCACATACTTGGTCAAGGGGTAAGGGAGGAGACTGGAGGAGGGTAAGGGAGGGTAGGGAAAGAACGAGAAGGGGGTATGGGAGGGTAGGGGAAGAACAGGAGGGGGGTATGGGATGGGAGGGGAAGAATGGGGTAGGGGTAATCAAGGTGAGGGATATGCCACTCAGATCAGAAGTAGCCATAACCCACAGCAATCAGATAACCCCAGTGATGTAAAAAGAGGCGGATGAACCCTTCTGATGGCCATGATAACAGACGGATGCCCCTTCATTACGTCACAACCATCGGGATGCCGGTACAGTACGTAGGGAGGAAAAGTTGGGACGTAGGGGAGATGGATGAGAGATAGGGAGGGTGCAGTGGCTGGGTCGGTCTGGCAAAGGCTTCGGGGGATACTGGAGTGGATTCGAGCACCACTGACTGACAGTAATTATGTGACGTGGACATGTACAAGCTTTAATGACTGTCCGCAACTATTAAATAACCAAATCTCATACGAAACCTAACCTCACAAAAATCCTTGGAACGTTGTATTGATCAGATATTAATGAAAAAGATAAGGTAAGGTTTGGTGCCACACGTACACATAAAAATAAAGCTTCCAGGATAAGGCAGTAAACAAATATAAATTATATAATCAAAAAATGAATACATGAATAGAACCAGAAACAGATGTGGTACGTCACTTCCTTCTTAGAACAAATAACAGACGCAAGGCGAAGGTAAATGAGTGGCAAGAATTACCATTCCGCAACAGAGGACGAAATCATTGAGCCTAGGAGTGGCTTTTCGTCCTCTACGAGTTAAGGCATTAGACGCAAAATCCAAAATAAGACAATCAGGAGAAAACGTTAAGGTGTCTCCTAAAGCCACGAGAACAGGCCCAGCTGATCTGTATAGTGTGTGTGTAGTTGTTTCTCTGAATATACCTGTGGATCAGAACGTAATCACGGACTCACGCAGAATAAGGCTGAGACAAGCGTTTTTTTTTTTTTTTTTTTTTTTTTTTTAAAGAAGGAACCAAAGGCCAGTAATGAGTGAGGCAGGTCATGCAACCAGGACACCACCTAGAAGCAGGTCAAGAGTTCATTTACACAGATTAAAAGCGAAAAAAAAGTATAGGTCAAATTAAACACAGAGGATGAAGAAAGAATCTGCACGTAATTTAAGCTTAGTCAAATACAGTATATGAGGTACGTAATTTCAGTTCTTGCACCCCATAAAAAATAAATACAATAATGGTCTCTCTCTCTCTCTCTCTCTCTCTCTCTCTCTCACACACACACACACACACACACACACACACACACACACACACACACACACACACACACACACCATAAAATAAAAATGCACTACAACAATGATCTATCGACCAGGATATAACCTCTCTCTCTCTCTCTCTCTCTCTCTCTCTCTCTCTCTCTCTCTCTCTCTCTCTCATAAAATATAAATACAACAATGATCTACCGGTCATGATGTTTATACTCTCTCTCTCTCTCTCTCTCTCTCTCTCTCTCTCTCCATAAAATATAAATACAACAGTGATCTACCGGTCATGATGTTTATACTCTCTCTCTCTCTCTCTCTCTCTCTCTCACACACACACACACACACACACACACACACACACACACACACACACACACACACACACACACACACAATCACCAGAGGGAGAGTGTGTGCGAGAGAGGAACAAACAGGATAACATACAGTATTTTATCCCCTGTTAAATACGAAGACACAGAGAGACAAATTACACCCACATTGTTTACAGTGCTTTGTTTCCCCCGCTTATAACAGGCAGAAATTTGGGATCCTGTGTCCAGTTTCATATATACTTCTGGCAACTTTTTTATATATAATTTTTGCTGTCAGGAATTTTTTAATCATTTTTTTTTTTTTTTTTTTTTTTTTTTTTTTTTTGGTGGGGGTTTTGGTTATTTTTTGGCTTTTTTTTTTTTTTTTTTTGGGGGGGGGTCATTCTTAGGAACAGGGGATATGAACTCAAGTGCCTGATACTTAGAGCGTTGTTATGGTGAAGGATTTTGAGAGAGAGAGAGAGAGAGAGAGACAATATAAATACAGCAGAAAAACAAGTCTAAAAAATAACGTGAAAGTATGGACGAAGTGACAAGAAATGAATATATGACAAAAAAGGAAAAAAATCTAAGTCCTGAGGATATGTGCGATAATGCTGGGTATTGTACTTATTCCTCCTCCTCCTTCTCCTCCTCCTCCTCCTCCTCTTTCTCCTCGTACTTCCACCAGTTAGAAATATCTCTTTCAAATTACATAAAAGCCTCAAAGAACAGCAAGAACAAATACAAGAAAGAAGTCATCGGAGTGAGAGTTAATGGCCACTGTTTTTTAATGGAGGTGGTTTCCAAATACCCAAAAAAGTGTAAAAGTAGTATGTAAAAGAATATCAAACAATAGATTAGGCCAGGTGTGGAAAAAAAAAAAAAAAAAAGGAAATATACCTGGATGCAAAAATAATTCACTTCGTCTGCTGCTGTTTGTCCATCTGTCCACCTGTGTGTGTGTGTGTGTGTGTGTGTGTGTGTGTGTGTGTGTGTGTGTGTGTGTGTGTGTGTGTGAAAGTGTATGCGTAAGTGTCCATCTGCCTGTCCGTCACACTTCAGTCCTTCTCCCTGTGTAACCAAAACTCATTCAAGATACACTTTTTCTGGCATTTTTTTCCCCCTTCTCTCACTCTCCCCTTTTCCAACGTCATATTTCACGATTTTTTTCTTCCTCCGTGCTTGTTGAGACTGAGGACTTGGTGGTTTCTTGGCAAATAATGTGATCTCTCTTTACGCGTTCCTGACACTGGGTTTTATTTGCTTTAAACACAGTGTATTTGTGGGTGTGAGGGATTGTGTGTGTTTTTTTACGACAATACACTGGGAGGAGCGAGAAAGGGAGGAAATATCTTCAGTGGCTATCTCTCTCATGCTCAGTCTCTATTCAGAATCTCTCTCGTATATATAGACCTGACCACTTTTTTTTACACTGCCATGGTAAATAAAATAAAAGACTTTACACACACACACACACACGAGAAATGATCTTGTAGTTTCCTTGACATTAACTGCATAAAACTGTATTCTGTTGCAACCACACCATTTTTTTATTCTGTTAAGTAGCGCCAGACAACAGACTAACCTTTCTCTCAAGATCTATGTCATTTTACTTCCAATCCCCCAATCGATCGGCCATGCTATTTTTTCACCTCTCCACTCAATATGCAGCTGACTTTATCTTACAAAGGGTGAGACAGCTTCCTCACTTCCTTGTTTCTTTTCTTGGATCTCACTCAACATGTTTTTTTTGTGTGTGTTTTTTTTAGAGGGTAATTGGTTGTTTTTGTTGTTATTGTTTCGTTTGTTGTTGTAAGTGACGATGAAGATGATGATGATGATGGTAAAAGGCGTGATGATGATAATGACAGGAGCAATGATGATGATGATGATGATGATAGATGCAATGATGATTATGATGATGACGATGATGATGACAGATGCCATGATGATGATGATGATAATGATAGGAGTGATGATGATGATAGGAGCAATGGTGTTGATAGGAGCAATGATGATGATGATGATGAAAATATAACTAACCCACACCCGAAGAGGCAACGCTTAAGCGGAACTCCGAAAGGGCAGCAATTTGAGAAAGGAAACGAAAGAAGCAACATGACCTTTTCGACAACTGTTTTGGTATCTGGAGGTTAGAACAAATACATCTCTGAAACGTTCTCTCTCTCTCTCTCTCTCTCTCACGAACACACACACACACACACAAAATGCATATATGGTATCGACACAATAATCGTCTCTCTCTCTCTCTCTCTCTCTGCCAGCCTGCCTGTCTGTCTGTCAGTGCATCAACATTTGCATCTCTCTCTCTCTCTCTCTCTGCCAGCCTGCCTGTCTGTCTGTCAGTGCATCGACATTTGCATCTCTCTCTCTCTCTCTCTCTCTCTCTCTCTCTCTCTCTCAGAATGTCAGGGAAATGTTAAGACAGGTCACTCTCCCTCTCTCATTTCCCAGGAGGCTACCCAAGACCTTTAGGCTCAGAAAAGACTACTTAATTCACGCCAAAGAAAGGTCGAGTCTAGAGCTACACTTGGATGGTAAGTGGGAGTGGGTGAAGGAGGTAGGTAGGTAGGTAGGTAGTGGGTAGGTAGGTAAGTAGATACGCAGGCAGTAGGTACGGAGACAGGTAAAAAAACAGAAAGGCAGGTATGTAGGTAAGTAGGTAGACATAAACAGACAAAGGCAGGTTGGTAAGCAGGTAGGTTGGTAGGTGTGTACGAATGTAAGTGGATAAAAAGACATACAGACAGACGCAGACAGATTTATTGATGTAAACAGATAGACAAATATATACACATAGAAAGATAGACGGACAGGTAGACAGACAGATGGAGAGAATGATGGAAAGATATGTGGACAGGTTTATAAACAAGAAGATAAATACAAAAGGACAGGCATGCAGACGAGAGAGAGAGAGAGAGAGAGAGAGAGAGAGAGAGAGAGAGAGAGAGAGAGAGGTGGGGGGGGGGCAAGAGGGGGGAGCAAAACACTAAAGCAAGTATGATCATCCCCAGCGAAATAGGTCATATATCCACTCGACTGCCATTCTCTAACAACATAATATATATATTCACACTGCAAGTGTGTGTGTGTGTGTGTGTGTGTGTGTGTGTGTGTGTGTGTGTGTGTGTGTGTGTGTGTGTGTGTTAGACAATGCACCAAGACAGACAATGGCAAGTCACCATCATCATCATCATTTATATCAATTGTTATCATCAATAGCAGTACCAAACTCTTTTACGTCATCATTATTATCACAATCATCACCACAGCTCTTACACTCCACTATAAAAAATGGGCCAAACAAGAGAGTCATCGCTGTCATCATCATCATCATCACCATTACCACCACCACCACCACCACCACCACCACTCACCACCACTACCATCATTATCATCATCATCATCATCATCATCATTCTGTTTTCAGCATCGGAGACGGAATGGCCAAAACCAGCATCAGGAACCGTAAAACACAAATCCACTCCCTCCCAACAAGGACAGTCTCACTCTGCTAGCGTGTGTGAGAGGGAGAGTGCACGGTGACAGACAATGGAGAGTCACTTGCCATTAATCGAACTCCATCTTCATCAAGCGGAGTGATGGTAAATACAAAACACGGAAAGGAAAATACGCTTGATCAACAAAGCCACAGAATTGGTCTTTTTCCCATTTTTTTACGACTTTCATCTCTCTCTCTCTCTCTCCCTCTCTCTCTCTCTCTCTCTCTCTCTCTCTCTCTCTCTCTCTCTCTCTCTCTCAGTATGTCTCCCACCCCTCCCCCCAAAAAAATAAATAAAGACGTTCTTGGGCTAAAGGGGTCAGCTGTAATGAGCCCAAGAAAAATGCATCAGTTCTAATTATGAGGATATTTAAACATGTAAACACCAGCACGTAAACAATTATTTTCCGAATGACAGGAAAATATATTTGACTGTCAAGCAAAAACAACGCAAAAACATGAAGCGGTGCCAAGCAACAGCAAACCCGTTCCCGGCAGTCATTTTAATGCTGATGTATAAACACAACAGGATATCTAGTCAAAGATGCCACAAATCAAATTTGGAGTAAATCGGGAGAAAATTGACGATTTTATGCCCATTTGAAATTTTAGGCCCGACCCACATGACACTGACCCCCCTACCGCTAACTGAGGGGCGATCCCCCTGATGTAATGACGCATGTTAAAGGATGCAGATTTGAAAGATGCACCTTTAGGTTTTGGTTTCATGTTAACATGACGAATTTGAAAGGAGTTATGGAGATTTTTTTTTTTTTTTTTTTTTTTTTACATTTTTGGGCCTACAGCCTGGGCCTTGGCCCAAAATTTAATCAGGTGATCAGAAGGTCATAGCCCATCATCCCTGTAATTTTAGTCAAAATCGCACCAGTAGTTCTCGCGTAAAGTTGTTAACAGACAGACAGACTGACAGACAGACAAACCGAACGAAAACAATACCCGTCCCCGCGCCCCTACGGAGCGGGGAAGGGTAATGAAAATAATGCCAATAACCACAGCAAAGAAAAATGGGAAAAAAATATCTAACAATATGAGAAAAACAATACAGGCAGAGAACATGAAAGAATATGAAAGTACACTGACACGAGCTAAAAAACAAAAGGATAACTTCAAAGGTACTCACAAAAACAATGCCACAACGATCATCTCCTGCAGCGCTGAGGAGGAGGGTTGTTTTGAGATGAAGAGGACCAGGCAACCCATTATGTACGCACCTTTCTGGAAAATTAGGGGGAGCAAATGAATAAAAAATGGATTCTGGGACTAGCTGGGGGTGTGCGGTGGGGTGTGGGAGGATGAAAGGACGAGAGGGAGAAACGGAGAGGGGGAGAGAGGGAGAGGGGGGAGAAGACGAAGTGGATGGAAAGGTGAGTGGAGTTATGGCCAGGAGGGGGAGTGCATGGGATGGTGGGGAAGGAGATGGGGGGAATAGTGGAGTTGGTGGAAGGGTGGTGCGAAATGGTAAGAGGAAGATGGATGAAAATGAGGGAGATGGTATGCAGGGAAATAAAAATGGTTTCAGACATACGATGTAGCAGCTGCGAGAATGGGGAGTGGGAGAAAGAAGGGGAGAGGTGGCTGAAGAGGGAAATGCGTGGAGAAACGAGGGGGGTGGAAGTTCGAACTGGTGGGAAGTGAATGGGTTGGTGAGATAAAAAAGTGGAAGGGGGATGATGGAGTGGGTGGAAGGGAGGATAAAAGGTGGTAGGAGGAAAGGGGGAGACAATACAGGATTAACGTGGTATGAGCAAAAATGGGGGGAAGTGGGGAATAAGGCATAAAAAAACACGGGAAAAAAAAGGAATCCAGCATTTGTTGTTGGTGAAAGACGGGGGGGGGGGGGAATAGGACAGACGGCTGAGGATGAGTGAAAAGAGGGGTGGGTGGGATAGTGAGAGGATAGGCTAAGTTATGAATGAGAGAGTGGTTTATTGATTTACAAATTTTATTGTGTATGGTTTACATAATAAAAATTACACAAATGGCGCACCCCCTAGTAACATGGGGTTGGGTGGTGGGTGAGACATGGGAGAGGCGGAAGATAGTAAGTCAGGGAAGTGGTATGCATGATGATATGAGGAACTGCAATGACATAGATAAGAAGAGGTGGTAGACTGAGAGGAGCGAAGGAGGAAATACTGAAGTGCAAATAGTATCGGGACTGAAAGTGAGACAAAAGTAAGAAAGGGAATGTGAGCAAGACAAAGGAAAGACAGAAAGTAGACTGTGAATGTAGTGAGTGGAAAGCTGGTAGAAGAATGAGAGAGAGAGAGAGAGAACCCAAACTTACCCTTATTCCGCTCTCCCATACCGCTATCACGTGTCTCGCTCGGCCCCTCCCTACCGCCTCCTTAGCTCAGGGGCAGAGCACTGGTCTTGTAAACCAGGGGTCGTGAGTTCGATTCTCACAGGGGGCAGACATGTTTTGACCGAGAAATAAGCACTCTCTCCCCCGTCTTCCCATTGCCATTAATATCGTTGCGTCAGCGTCTCTCTCTCTCTCTCTCTCTCTGTCTTTCCTACTCTCCCTCTCGTCTCGCCCAAACAAGTTCCTTCCGTCAATCTCCCTGTGAGTCTAACTTTACTGTGTTTTGACCGGCTATAATATGCTCTCTCCCATTAATATCGTTCAGCAAGTTACTGTCTCTCTCTCAAACAAGGTCCTTCCGTCAGTCTCCATAGGTCTAAATTTTATAGTGTTGTCGTAAGTTTTAAATGAATGAAATTAATACTGAAGGTGTTTATACCGTAAACATAAAACAGCTTCAGCCCGACTTGGATCCTGTTCTTGTCACAATGAACACAGTATCAATGTGGGTACAAGTTAATATTTTCCTCTCTCACACTCCCATACCATCAGTTTCTTTCCCTCCTTCCTATCTTTTTTGCTTCAGTTTCATTCTATCAATTTTTTTTTCACTATCCCGCAAACTTTTTCTATCGCCTCCTTAGCTCAGGGGCAGAGCACTGGTCTTGTAAACCAGGGGTCGTGAGTTCGATTCTCACAGGGGGCAAAAGAGTTTTAGATTCCATAATCATAACTCTTCTTTCCGGCCATCTTACTAACTTAATCGTTTATCATAGTTTTATCTTACATACTGTCTTTTCTCACTACCTTTTCCTGCAGATAATACGAATGTAATGGCTGCCTCGCATTTTTTACTCTGATTATTCCACGACTACATCATTTTTTTCCTTATACACAACTACACCCTGTTTCCTTATATACGACTACACCATTTTTTACTACACCATTTTTCCCTTATATACAACTACACTATTTTCTAACACAATCTTTCTAGTATTTTCTCTGGTGATCATTATGCCCATCTATATGTTATCTTTTTTTTTCTATTTAGCTATACTTTTTTTTATACCTTACTCTGGCAAATTATCGTCCTTTTGCAGCTCATTTCACGTACGTCAACGGAGGGAAAAGGGCAAAACTGCAGCTCCACATACTCCCCATGGCACTTCTTTGTGACTAGCATCATATTTCAGTACTACTTTTAGAGCATTCAAGTTGGTGAGATAATTTTAAGCCAGGTTAGAGTAAAAACAGCATAGTTACCGCTCTACAGATTCCTGGTATCGATTAAATAATTATCGGTGCATTTCTTTATGGTACACTCCGTTTCACATTTTTTCGGCCATCACCACTCCAAGGACATATGGGGGAGAGAGAGAGAGAGAGAGAGAGAGAGAGTGTGTGTGTGTGTGTGTGTGTGTGTGTGTGTGAACGGATATTTTTCCCTATTTACATTAATTTCGGACCCTGAAATGTTGAGTCCGAAGAAAGTTCTGTCCACTGTGAGTAGGTTTTTGGTTCGCTTATGAGTCGGTTCGCTTATGAGTCGGTTCGCTTATGAGTCGGTTCGCTTATGAGTCGATTCGCTTACATGTCGGTTCGCTTATGAGTCGGTTCGCTTATGAGTTGGGTCGCTTATGAGTCGGTTCGCTTATGAGTCGGTTTGCTTATGAGTCGGTTCGCCTATGAGTCGATTCGCTTATAAGTCGGTTCGCTTATGAGTCGGTTCGCTTATGAGTTGGGTCGCTTATGGGTTGATTCGCTAATTCTTATAAACGTTCAGATTCATACATAATTAAAATAGCTGAATTCTGCTAATTTACGCTACTCCGTTATTTAATCTCTCTCTCTCTCTCTCTCTCTCTCTCTCTCTCTCATTACGTCTCCCAGGTAGCTCCACTCACACACCAACACGTCAAATAACACAGCCAGAAAATGTTGAAGTGATGCGAAGGGCGGCCGTGAATTCTCCCATATTTATTCAAGCGAGTATAAAATTGTCGAGTTTCTCTATTCTGAGTTTATCTATCTGGTAGAATATATATATCTATTGAGTCCAAAAAATATAGAGATCAATTAACCCCGAATTTCTACGTAGACACACACACACACACACACACACACACACATGGAACGTAACTTGAAACTTTGGTTTATTTTTTTCTAGCGAATATAAATTATTCTGAGTTTTTCTCTCCGGTAAAGTATATACATCTATCGGGTACAATAAATATATAGATCTATAAACTCCACATATCTATCCACATGATACATTTACTTTGCTTCATCTATATTCTGGTGTGAGTATACTTTATATATTTGAGCTGGTCTAATGAGAAGTATATAAATCTATTCATCACATTATATATATAAATCGATCAGGTAATACTATATATATATATATATATATATATATATATATATATATATATATAATTTGAGCTGGTTTATAGTAAAGTATGTAAATCTACTCATTATATATATATATATATATATATATATATATATATATATATATATATATATATATATATATTAATCGGATAAAGGTGTATACAGATTAATGAACCCCACATTCCTATACAAATTTATTCTTTCCGTTTGAGTATACTATTTCACTGACACGATTTCTTTTCTTTTTCTTTCTTACTTGCATTCACGGCACAAATCTTCAATGGTAAATGTATGATGACTTAATAAGGTGCTGAGTTTAGAATCAGCTGTATGGGATCTGATGGGAATCTTATGGAAAGGCATCATCATCATCAACATCATCATCATCATCATCATTCCTTGAGTTAATATCATTTTCGTCACGTGAAACCTATTTATGCACCAAACTCAGGATATAGTTATTCTCGGCTGCCCGCTCTCTAGGGTCTTCAGATACTATTTTTAACAGGATCACTACTGAGGCCCAGCTCTCTTCCTACACGTCAACGGATGGCACCACTCACCATCATGCCACCACTTAGGCACTAACACCAAATCATTTATAGCGAGAAACAGTAAGGAGAAATAGTTAGGCGCATCTTATGTCTGATGAGATGGTGAAAACCTGTGTGTGTGTGTGTGTGTGTGTGTGTGTGTGTGTGTGTGTGTGTGTGTGTGTGTGTGTGTGTGTGTGTGTCTTAACCATGTCATGATCCCGTCAACTCTAGTATTCTTCTTAGGCTAATACTACACGATTTTAGACGATTTTATTCAGCTGGAAGAGACCCAGAGGAATATGTGAGTATTATCTCCCTTAATCCCATCAAGGTAATATCACAGCTAATATATATTTTATCTGAATTATGACGAGACGATTTCATTCAGTATTTGGCGAGTCTTAAAGAGCCACAGAGTCTTAATGGATGATTCTTAAAGATCATATATATAAAAAAAATCAAGCTTTTCATCTGAACTCAAATTATGTGCATGGAAAGCTTAAAAAAAATAATAACTCAAAACACTATATATAAGAAATTCCTGCTTTTCAACTGGACTCAATATGCGTGTATGCAAAACTAAAAATATTAACAGAAAAAGGTCAAAATATTCACTCAAATTTCCGCAACCTAACCTTGGCTGTAATGAGAAATGGCAAGTGAAAAGAAGGTAGGAAAAAATTTACGAAAAAATTAATGAAAGCTGCAGAGGCTTTTTTTTTTTTTTTTTTCCATTTTACGTTTTTTTTCGCATTCTTCCCCCACTCATGTCTCATCTTTTCTTCGTCATTTTAATCTCATTTTCCTGTATCATTCCTCTTTTTTTCATTTTTTAATATTTTTCGTTTTCATGATTTTGCATGTTCTCTCTCTCTCTCTCTCTCTCTCTCTCTCTCTCTCTCTCTCTCTCTTATCCACCTCTTTGTCCACCTTTTTTCTTTTTTCTCTATTTACCTTTCCATCTATCTTCCTCCTATTTCCACTTCTCTTTCCTCCCTTGAGCCCACTCCTTTCTTCTCCCCTCCTCTGGATTTCCTTGTATGGCATCTTAACCTTGCAACCTTCATTAAACCCCAGCGATTTTTTCCTATCTCTTTCCCCTTTCCGCTCTCTCCCTTCTTCCAGTCCTCTCTCTCCCTTCCCATCTTCCTCTACCTTCCTTCTTTCCTTTCTTCCTTCCCTTCCCTCCTTTCCTTTCTTTCCTTCCTTCCTTCTCTCCTTTCTTCCTTCATTCCCTTCTCTTTCTTTCCCTTTCCCTTCCCCTTCATTCATTCATTCATTCATTTCCTTTTCTTTCCTTTCCTTGCTTGCTTCCTTCCTTCCCTTCCCTTTCTCTTCCTTTCTGTCCTTTCATTACATTTTCTCTCCCTTCCTCCCTCTCTTCCATCCCTATTACGGTATCACATCCTTTCTTCCCTTCATTTCCTTTCCTTCCTTTCCTTCCCTTTCCCTTCCCTTCCATTCAATTCCTTTCATTACATTTTCTCTCCCTTCCTCCCTCTCCTCCTTCCTTTCTTATTATTACATCCTTTCTTCCCTTTCTTTACATACAATGCATATCTCTCTCCAATAATCTAACTTTACCTTTCATCTCTCCTTCCTTGCCCTTCACATACTTCTTATTGTGTTCTTTTTCATCCTGTGCATAACTTTCTTCTGTCATATACTTCCTTTTTATTTTTTTTACATCTTTGTATGGGATTTATTTATTTATTTATTTATTTATTTTTGTTTTTGTTTTATTTTCTCATTCTATCCATTCACTCATTTCTTAATCTGCTTTTTTTTCTTATCCATCATATATGTTTTTTCTTTCCATTTCCATACCTCTTCTCTCACTCACCCTACGCAATCTCCAGATCTCGCTTTATTTTCCTCGTTTAATCCCAAATCTTGTTTCCTCATCTTTTTTTATATTCTAATGCTGACTCATGGTGCGAAATAAATAAATAAAGTGAATGCCATGTTAGGAAATGAAAGTCCATGAAACCTTTTTATCTGAGAAATGCAAGGTAATTCTTTGTGGTTTTCTTATTCACTCTAACGTTGCCCTGAAAATATAATATCTCTTATATTTTAGTTTTCATACTACCTTTCCGGCTATTCACTAACATTTTTGCACGATTTTAAGCAAGACAATTTCGTAAACTTTTCCCCCCTTTCCCTTGACCTCTCTTTTGCCTCCCTCACTCACCCACTTTTCATCATCATTTTTTTCCCACTTCCTCAGCCACTTTTCTATCTTCCTTACTCACCCACTCTTTTCATCATTAATTTCTTTCCCATTTCCTCAGCCACTTCTCGATCATCCTTACTCACCCACTCTTTTCGTCATTAATTTCTTTCCCATTTCCTCAGCCACTTTTTTATCTTCCTTACTCACCCACCCATTTCATCATTATTCTTTTTCCCATTTCCTCATCTTTTTTTTCCCATTTCCTCATCCTCTTTTCGATCTTCCTTACTCACCCAATGTTTTCATCATTATTTTTTTTTCTCATTCCCTCAGCCTCTCTTCGATCTTCCTCACACACTCATTTCTGTTTTATCTCTTCTTATTCCAACATCCTCTCACTCACCTTCTTTCCTACCTCTCTGTTTATCATTCAATTTCTTTCTTTTTGTCTCCCTCTTCCTACCTCACCGAGTCCTTTTTTTTTTCTTCTTATTCATGTTCTGTCTTCCATTTCTCCATTTCTCACTCAACTTTCCTCACATATATCTCTGTAATTCTCTCTCTCTCTCTCTCTCTCTCTCTCTCTCTCTCTCTCTCTCTCTCTCTCTCTCTCTCTCTCTCTCTCTCTCTCCACTCCTTTTACCTTCTTCCTTCAGCCTCAGTTTTATCGCCCTCACTCTATTCTCTCCTTTATCTCCTCTCTCTCACTCCTCTCTTTTTTCTCCTCCTCCTTCCTCTTCCCACCTCGTCCTTAAATTCCAAGGTGATGTAAGCTCGTTAAGGCCTTAGATGACCACCCACCCACACACGACATATGCTCTCTCTCTCTCTCTCTCTCTCTCTCTCTCTCTCACACACACACACACACACACACACACACACACACACACACACACACTTACACACACACTTTTATATGGTTGTTTATATTACATTCTATTCCCGCATATCTTTTTAATAGTATACAGAATTCTCTCTCTCTCTCTCTCTCTCTCTCTCTCTCTCTCTCTCTCTCTCTCTCTCTCTCTCTCTCTCTCTTTCTGTGACACCCACATCGTTAAGTGCAGATCAGTTATCTCCCGGAATCTCTCTCCCTTGTGTCTCAGGCTCCTCCTCCCTCCCTCCCTTGACTCCCACTCTACCCCCTGCCCTCCCTTCATTTTCCTCCTTTCTTCCTTCCCTCCCTGTGTCCCTCACTTCTTTCCTCGTTTTCTCTCTCTCTTCCCATCCTATCTCCCTTCTTTCTTTCTTCCTTCCTTCCTTCGATTCCCTCTTCTATCCACCATCTCTACCGATCTCTCCCTTCCTTCCCTCCTTCCTTCCTTCTCCTCCCACCCACTTCTGTTTTGTCTGCCTCCCTCCCTCCTTACTTTCCTCCCTTCCTCCCTCTCTTTTTTGCTTGGTTTCTTCCCTCCTTGTTCCTCTCCCCCCCTCTTCTCTTCCTTCTTTACCTCCCTCCCTCCTTCCCTTCCCCCATCCCACTCATTCTCCTTTTCATTCTGTTCATTTTCCTTTCTTACCTTCTTCCCATTCCCTTTCAGTAACTTTTCTTTCCCATTTCCCTCTTCGCTTAATATAACTCTTTAACCAGATGATTCTCTCTCTCTCTCTCTCTCTCTCTATTTTTTTTTCAAGTAAATCACTTCCGTTTTTCCTCCTTCTCCCTCTCTTACTATCTCTCATCTTTCCTTCCCTCTCTCACTCTCTTCATCATTCTCTCTCCCTACTTTCCTTGAGTCTGTCTTTCCTTTTTTTTTCTCCTCTCATTCTTTCTCCTCCCTTCCTCCCTCTCCAGCTCATCTTTCCTTCCACACCTCTCCTTCTCTTCTTCCTCCTCTCTCACTTTCCTCCAATGCCTCGCACTTCCCTCTCTTCTTCCTTTTTTTTTTCTCTCCACACGTAGGACATTTTTCCTCCCTCAGAAACCGTGTCTCTCCGTGATCTTTAGTGGGAGGGCTTTCCAGTTTTTGCCTCTCTCTCTCTCTCTCTCTCTCTCTCTCTCTCCCTCTCTCTCTCTCCACTGATATTCCAAAACCGATACTCTTAATATTTTCCTTCGCTTCTTTTCCTTTTCTTTAAGTTGTGGTAAGTGATTTTTTTTTTCTCCTCTGTGTTTTCGCCTCCAGGAACGAATTTCGAAGTGAAATCTGAACTTTAAGGAGAATATAAGTATGATAAGTGAAGTACCTTTAAATACGGATTACTTATATCAAATCAGACTCTTTAAATACGGATTACTTATATTAAATTAGACACTTACATCCCCTCAATCCCATGACATTGTTTTCACTTTATTATTCCACTTTTGAAAGGGTTAAATGTGCTTACTTCTTTTCTATGATCTTTTCTGCTACTATTCGATTTTATTCAACATGAGGCAGTATCGTACAGTGATGACGACACCCTGTGCAACACCCGTGTCTTGCAATCGGTCTAAGGGTCAAATATTTAACCTCGCTCTATGTTCTTGACCTTCGACCGAATGTTTTTTTTTTTTTTTTTTTTTTTTTTTTTTTTACCCGACCCTCAACCTTCCAATAATTCAGGTCAAAATCATGTAAACGTTGTCTGATTTGACTTTGTCTTGTGACCTTGATCTTGACCCACTGTTCTCAAAATTAGACCTCACTATCCTTGCCTGACCCACAACGATTTCGACAACTTTTCTCCATGACCAAATAATACTAAGTTATAGGGTCGACCTTATATATATATATATATATATATATATATATATATATATATATATATATATATATATATATATATATATATATATATTAGACACAGACACATAGCTAGCTAGCTAGCAAGCTAAATGCAGATAGACAGATACACACAGATACAGACAGATATCCATACACAAAAAGACACTAATAGTTAAACATAAAAAACGATAGAAAGCTAGATCGAAAGAGAAAAGAGAGACTGAAGGATGGATGGATGGATGGATGGATGGACTGATGGATCAATGGCACAAACACAGACAGATCTACACAGATATACACAGACAGACGAGGGAGACACACATACACAATTATACTGACAAACAGACATCGCATAAGCCATCCACTTAATCAATCAAGGCACTTGGTAACTAGACACATCCACTGAATAACTTGCTAATCTAACTTCTGAAGCAATGGTATACATGTGCATTCACCCGTGAGTTTCCAACGGGAGAAGGGTAAACTATAAATGCAGTTGTGTGTGTGTGTGTGTGTGTGTGTGTGTGTGTGTGTGTGTGTGTGTGTGTGTGTGTGTCTCATGAAACCAGGCAGGGACCCGCTCAATCTGTAAACTTGCAATCGAATCCCACTTTATCAGGCGTGGAATCCCCCAGCCGTGGACTCCAGCACTTCACAAACTGGGATATATTGAGGCGGTGAGCTGGGACGCCCTATTATGTGGCCAATGCACGGCAGGCTGGGCAAGGGACCGAGATGCAAAATTGATCCTGCAATGTCTACATGCAATTTTAATTCTCTCTCTCTCTCTCTCTCTCTCTCTCTCTCCCTCTCCTTCTCTCTGTTTATCTATCTATCGTTCTTGCTGAGATTTCTGGGGAGGTCAGTGATGGGATGGCTGTGCAAATGCTTGTGCAGTGTCCAGCTTGTTCTCTCTCTCTCTCTCTCTCTCTCTCTCTCTCTCTCAATATTCTGATCAGATCTTTCCAATTCATCCCATCTAACCATTCACTGTCCAAATCGCCTAATATTTTCTTTCCTTTTACCTCCAGTGCATTCTTTTAATTCCCATTCTTTTGGCCAGGGCAGAATTCCTATCAGTCTTCCTTATCTCTCTTATCTTCCTTCTTTCTTGCTTCCTCTTCATCAGGATTTTTCCCTCCCTCCTTTTCTTTCCTCCTCCTCACCGCTCCCACTCTATTGGGATTATTGAAATTCTCTCTCTCTCTCTCTCTCTCTCTCTCTCTCTCTCTCTCTCTCTCCATTTACCTTCTATATCTATCTATACTGTATCTATTTTCCTATCTATCTACCTATCTATCTATATCTCTCATTCCCAACTCCTTCTTTGTTTTTTCCTTTTGTCCTCTTCATAGTTTCTTCTTTCCTTCCTTCCTTCCTCCCAACTTCATCTCTCTTCACTACACCTCTTCTTCCTCCCTTCCTTCCTTTCTAACTCTTCTCTTTATTTACACTCTCTCTTCCTCCATCCCTCTGAACACCATTTCTTTCCATTTTCTTCCCTCCCTCCCTCCTTTCTAGCTCTTCTCTTTTTCTCCCTTCAAACTCTCTCTTCCTCTCGTTTTTCGTATTCTTCTCTTTCCCTCCTCAGTTCATTCCTCATCCCTCTTACCTCTTCTTTTTTCCTTCCTTCTCTCCTACCCCCTTCCTTCCTTATAGCCTTTATCTTTCTCCCTCCCTCATTCCACTTCACTCTTTCTCCTTCCTTCTGTATTTCCAATCTTTTTTTTTTCTATCTTTTTCCCTCTTTCATTCCTCTTACTTTATTCTCTTCCTCCTCATTTCCTTCCATATTGCCTATTTTCTCTCTCTTCTTCCCTCCTACACTTCCTACTTCTCTCTCTCTCTCTCTTTCTCTCTCTTCCACTTTATTTCTATCCGTATTTCCTATCTTCTCTCCCTTCCTCCCTCCTACATCCTCCCCCCCTCCCTATCTCTCTCTCTCTCTCAACGTCTTCCTCTTTATTTCTATCCATATTTCCTATCTTCTTTCCTTCCTCCTACATTCCCATCTCTCTCTCTCTCTCTCACGCCCGCCCACCGAATAAAGCTTGGCCAGACCCCAGAGAAACCGTATCGAATTTCTCTTTAACAGGGTGACACGGGGTCCAGGTCACCCTTATATGGGGGCTGCGGTTATACTTGGGGTCATGTGGGTATATTAAGGGTCAGAGGGATATATCGGGGGTCATACGGGTATACTTTGGGTCATAGGGGTATATCGGGGGTGAGAGGGATATATCGGAGGGTTAGGTGGGTATATCGGGGGTCTCTGGATATATCGGGGGTCAGAGGGATATATCGGAGGGTTAGGTGGGTATATCGGGGGTTCTCTTGATATATTGGGGAGTCAGCTGGGTATATCGGGGGTCAGACGGGTAAAAGGTTAAGTATACCCTATGTCCACGTGGTTATCGTAAGGACAGATGGATGTGAGTATATTCAAGCCAGCTGAATATACGGGGGGGTAGGTGAGTATAAGACGAAGTATATCCGAAGTCTAAGTGCTTATAAGGTCAGATGGGTATAATGCAGAGTTTTGTAGGAAATGTGGTTATACTCGGGTCACCTGAGTATATCGATTAGTCAGGTGGGTATACTGGGAGGTCAGTGGGGTATAACGGGAGTCAGGTGAATATAAGGTAAGTTTATCGTACATGTAAGTGAATGTTATATGATGTGATGGGTATATTATAGGGTATGGTGGGGATGTAGTTATACTTGGAGAAGGTGGGTATGTCGTATCGGGGGTTCTCTGGATATATTGGGGAGTCAGCTGGGTATATCGGGGGTCAGACGGGTAAAAGGTTAAGTATACCCTATGTCCACGTGGTTATCGTAAGGACAGATGGATGTGAGTATATTCAAGCCAGCTGAATATACGGGGGGGTAGGTGAGTATAAGACGAAGTATATCCGAAGTCTAAGTGCTTATAAGGTCAGATGGGTATAATGCAGAGTTTTGTAGGAAATGTGGTTATACTCGGGTCACCTGAGTATATCGATTAGTCAGGTGGGTATACTGGGAGGTCAGTGGGGTATAACGGGAGTCAGGTGAATATAAGGTAAGTTTATCGTACATGTAAGTGAATGTTATATGATGTGATGGGTATATTATAGGGTATGGTGGGGATGTAGTTATACTTGGAGAAGGTGGGTATGTCGGGGGCGTCAATACGACATATTAGGTATACAGGTCAGGTAAGAAAAATATAAGGTCAGGTTAATCTAATGGGGTGCCTGGTGGATATATGTTCTGTGGTTCAATAAGTAGAGGCCATAAGGGTACTGATAGTGATGGAATATTTTCATTCTAATCTACACCGTCTGCATCTGTCTGTTCACCGGAAAAGAACTAGAAGGTGGATCACTGGAGACAAGTGTGTGTTCCTACTGGCCCAATAACAAAGTGATTAAATTTACGTGGAAAAGATATCTTCCATTAGCCTCTACACTAAGATGACGATTATTATATTACATTCTCGTTTTCACCAAATAATCCTGTTCTGCTTATAATGTCCTTTAATAGCGAAATTCGGCACGGCATAGCTGAGGATCGCACCCTACAAATCACACTTCCAATTCTACCTACAGTATATACTCTCTTGGGTGAGGTTTGCTAAATGTCTTTCTGATTTAGCTCATGGCAAGTCAGAAGAGATTGAGAGGTTTACTACAAGCTCAGAGTATGTCTGAAGTACGCGTCCTGCCAAAGCTCATTGCTTGATTTACCCACATACACTCTTGTGCTAGGTTTGTTCTATGCTTTCCAGATTCAGCTGAGAAAAAGACAAAGCAAGGAAACGCCATACTGAGTACACTTCTACCTTTACCACCTATATACTCTCTCGGATCGGGCTTGTGTCCATACCTTTCAGATTCGGCTGAGAGAAAGTCAGAGGAGGTACGCGTCCTAAAGACTATCCTTCTAGCTTTACATACATACTCTCGTGTTGGGGTTGCTTTTTACAGTCAGCGTAGAGTATGCCAGAAGATGTACGCGCCCTAAAGAGTGCCCTTCTTCCTTTACCCATATCCTTACCCTCGGCTCAGGTTTGTTCCATGCCTTTCAGATCACGCACGCTTGGTAAGTTACGCCCCCATCAAAGTTCATGGCTCCTCTTTTGGGTCCCCCTTATCTCCCGAGTTGTTAAAATTCCCGGGGTAGTGTGTTTATCAGGGAGATTGTTGCCGTTATCTCCTGTGTGATTTCCTTGTGTTCTTTCCTGACTTACATTGCTTGTCCTGCTCTTCCATGTCTTGCCCTGCCTTGTTCATTCTTGCTTATTTATTTTTTAGTTTTTGTCTTTTTTTTTTTTAATTCTTGCAATAACTCTCCCTCTCTTCCAAAATCCCTCCCTGTCTTGCAGTTCACCTCCCTGTCTTGCAGTACACTTCCATGTCTTGAAATACCCTCCCTGTTCTACAATATCCTTCCCTGTTTTGCAATAACCTCCGTTTAGCAACACTCTCCCATACCCTGCAATATTTTTCCCTGCCATACCCTGCTCATTCTTGCCTTGCTCCTCACAGAAGTTCCTGGCTATGACTTGCCCTACCCCGAAATACCTTCTTTGCCGTATCTTGCCCTTGTACAATTAACCAGTACCTGCCCTCTGCTAATTTCTCTTTCTCTAACTTACACTGTCCTGTTCGATCTAGCTATAAAGTATCTCATCTTGCCCTGCCCTGCTCTGCCCTGCCCTGCCCTGCCCTGCCTTGTTTTGCTTTGAGTGTCCTGCCCTGCCTTGTTTTGCTGTGAGTGTCCTGCCCTCTCCTACCATGCTCCATACTGCTCTGCCCTTCCTAATCATCCATTGTCCTGTCCTGTCCAGTCGTGTTCTGTCCTGGACTGTTTGCTCTGCACTGCCCTGTCCTGTCTTGCCCACCACCTGCCCTACCCTTTTCTAGTTTGTCCCTTATCTAAAACGATCAGACTTTTTCATCCTTTATTAGACCTTTCATATTTGTCTTACCCTATTTTACCTAACATAATCTAACAATTCTCTCTCTCTCTCTCTCTCTCTCTCTCTCTTGGGGAGGGGGGAAATTTTTCTGCTTTATTCTGCCGTACCTATTAAAACCTAACGAACCTACTCCTGTATTTGTATCTGTTTTTCCTACCCTGTTCTACCTTTCTTGCTCCTGCTGCCTTACCAACTTCACGCCTCCTCCCTCTTGCTTTAACTACCACCCCGCTGCCACACCTTGTCCCGTCTCAACTATCCTATTTCTGCCCAGCCCTCTGTCCTCTCTTTTATCTCATCTCGTACCTCCGCCATTTCCCTCACCCCTTGTAAATCTCTCTCGGTCCCCCACACCTTGTTTCCCTCCTCTAGTGTCCCATAACCTTCTCCCACCCTACCATCGTCCACGTCCACCCTACCATAACCTCTCACACTCCGCCTTGTCTCTGATTTATCCTACCCTCTCTACAAGGTCATTTCCTATCCAACATGCCCACCTCTCTCCCACCACTATCCCTTCCTGTTTTATCGAAGCACCCTTCTCTCCTATCACTGTTCCTCTCACTCTTGCATCACACTTTTGGGATAAACTATCATACTATCTTATCGCCTCTGCTGCCAACCTTATCACACTTTCATTTGAAGCACAATTAAGCAAAGCTATTATTCTCCAACAGTTAAAAATATAGGGTACAAACTGCAATACGCTGCAAAGTTGTAAATGTCATCATGGTAAGAGTCTGACTTCTGACTTCAAGCTAAGCGTGTTCATGGATAAAATACGAAAACATGATTTTACAAAGGTATATTCTTCCAGGGAGATCACTGATCAAACATCCACAGCACAACATATGGTAGTTATGCAGGTACTAAAAATGTTTTTTCTTGACTGCTCTTGTCTTCGACTTTTAGAATAGATACCCCAAGTCAAAGCCTGTAGAATTATAGTCAATTAAAAAAAAAAAAATGTTCTTCAAAAGAAAAGTTGATACGTTTTTGTTTGTTTCCTCTGTGCTCTGCTGAATCCACTCTGTCAATATTATCTACGCCCACACAATCATCTTGCTTCCAGTCGCAGCCCTTCCACATTCTGCAGTATTTTAATCTCTTCCGTCTACATTAACCACAACTGCTTTCTTCCACCCTATCACACCACACTCCATCCATCTCAGTCTAACCACCCAACTAAACTCTCTATACACCTCATTGCCAACAGGGTCTTTATTATGTACTCCACTAAGTTCAATATTCAAAACATAAAATAGGGACCTGGGTTGTACATCGGCGTTTGCATGTGTTAATATGAGGGACTTATATGGGTGCTTTACTTGTCAGTCACTCTTGTCCTATGCTGTCATGCTTCCACTTCTCAAATCCACCACAATATATCAAACCATCGTTCCATTTTCTCCCATACAAAACCTAAACAATATTATTATCAATGAGACGTAATGAAAAAGGTGGACCTGTTACTTCTTGGTGGTCAGTTTGATAAAAATTCCCCCATGTGTGTGTGTGTGTGTGTGTGTGTGTGTGTGTGTGTGAGAGAGAGAGAGAGAGAGAGAGAGAGAGAGAGAGAGAGAGAGAGAGTCGAAAACACCGCTACGTATAATTTCATCTTAAAAATCAGTATCACGTACAGTTCCCATATTTATAAAAGCAAAAAATATCTGACGCTAAATAATGTAATAAGAAGACGAGCAAAAAGGCCTGGGTTGAGATTCTTGTTGTAAAATAACACAGCCGCCGCGAATTACAAGAGTTCATCCGTCCACTGCGATTAGGTGTGTGTGTGTGTGTGTGTGTGTGTGTGTGTGTGTGTGTGTGTGTGTGTGTGTGTGTGTGTGTGTGTGTGTGTGTGTGTGTGTGTGTGTGTGTGTGTGTGTGTGTGTGTGTGTGTGCGCGCGCGCGCGCATGTTAAGGAAGGCATATTACATCCAACTGTCCAGCCCCTCAAATCTCACCAATAATATAGTTTGGTGATGACAAGAATACAAAGATGTCCTCGAGCTGAAGGGGTTAACGGCTCACCTGGAGGGGTTTTCTCAGCTGAATAAAATCGACTGAAGGAATGATATGCAATGGATGTCCTCGGCTGAAGGAGTTAAGGATGCCTACAGTTTATCTTATTAAAAAAAAAAAAAATCATAAGCTGAATAAAGTAAAGGGAGAATAATATCTAATGGGCATCCTTGGACTGGGCTTAATATAATTGGTAGCGAATCTCCTCCTGCAGCCATTCCTCCTTAATATTAGGTCATCATCATCATCATCATCATCCAGACCTCTTTTCCAAGCTATGAATGGAGTGATGCAATATTCAAACACTTTACTATCATCATCATCATCACCATCATCATCATCCAGAACTCTTTTCTCACCTCTGGAAGGGAATATTAAAACCATGTAACATAACCTGGAACTATTTACCCTCCCCATCCCCCACCGAAATACCCTCCTCCCCCCCTCTCCCCCACCGTTATCATGACTTCATCCGTGACGCTCTTGATCCCCCCGCGCCTGTGTGTATTCAAGCAACCCTCCCCCCAACCCCAACCCCCCAGTTTAGCCAAAATGATTAAAAAACAGCACTACGAAAACAGGGAATCGGGAGGCCAGAGAAAGAAAGTATGTCCGGGGGTATAACGGGATGGACTTGACCGCTCACTGGGAATGTATTTGTGGGCAGGAGACCAGAACGAGCTGGGTGTATAAATTGGGGATTCGGATGCTTTGGCTGATATTGAGTTTTTCTGTTTTTCGAATGCTGTTTTTTTTTTTTCTTTTTTTGAGAGGCTAAGTAAAATTAACATTCATCAGATATCTTTCAAAGTTTAAAGAGAAGGCTAGACATATATAACAAACCGAAGAATAAAAACAAAATGTATATAATTACACAGTGATTCGGTTGTTTTGGCTGATGCTAAATGCTGCTTTTTGGAGACTAGGGGTGGTATTCTTATGTGGTAAGGAAGTTCCCAAACACCTCTTCCTTAGCGATTTATTTTTGGGTATGGTTGGTTAATATCCCTTTATACGTCACTTATGAAGAGTACGGCGACATTGGAAGGCTATATGTAACACAAAGGAGAACAGTAACGTGTAATAAACATAATAAATCGCCTGGGAGAAAGTGTTAAAGTGCTTCCTCAACCAACGAGATTACGGGTCTGAGTAAAAATAAATGATATCTTTCGCTGGGTAAAAAGCGGATCGTGTTTGGAGAAAGAATGTTATTAATATATATTGTAAGCAAGAATCAGGAGGTCATGTGTATATTAATTCGTGATTCGTGTACATACAATCGTGATTACACAAATTCGTGATTATGATTAGTGTACATAAAATTCGTGAACAAGTGTACCTAAATTCGTGATTAGTGTACATAAATTCGTGATTAATATACATAAATTCGTGATTAGTGTACATATATTCGTGATTAGTGTACATATATTCGTGATTAGTGTACACATATTCGTGATCACTGTACATAAATTACTGATTAGTGTAAAAATTCGTGATCAGTGTACATAAATTCGTGATTAGTGTACACAAATTCGTGATTATGATTAGTGTACATAAATTCGTGATCAGTGTACATATATTCGTGATTAGTGTACATAAACTCGTGATTATTGTACATAAATTCGTACGGTATAAAAGGGCGTTATTCGGATGCTTTGCTTGATGCTAAGTGCTGTTTTTTGGGAGACTAAGTGAAATAAATCAATATCTTTAGCTGATGAAGAAGTATTGAAGACTGAATTAGCCTACTAAACCACAAAGATACTATAATACATACGGTATCTATATAAATTTGTGATTCGCAGACTTTGGCTGGTACTGTGTGTGTGTGTGTGTGTGTAAATTAACAATTACATTATACTCGCATTTACCTGATGAAAAAGTATTTATGATGTAGAGAAAGACTTTACGTACTGAGCTAGGGACCAGATCGCCATGTGTCAATAAATTCGCTACTTGGATGCTTTAAGTTAACTGATATAGAATGATGCTTTTTAATGATTTAGACAAACTTATACACATCTTCAGCTACCAAAATAAAAATAAAAAATAATAATAATTGAGGTTCCAAGAGTGGGATAATAAAACACAACAAAACAGACCAAGGACCTGAACATAAGTGTGTATAAATTCATGACTCGGATTTTTTACCTTATACTTTTTTGAGACAGTGATATTGATACATATTTTCAGGGATACAAGGGAAGGCTACTGAAACATAAACCAGAACATAATACCTGGACACACGTGCATAAAAAATCCTAAATCGGAAGCTTGAGCTGATACTGAATGCTGATTTTTTGAGACTGTGAATAACATTACCTGGCATCGTTGGAGATAAAAAGTCAAGAGATTATACAGTATATCAGAATGTCTAATGGTATGCTGGTCAGGGAACCGGGAGGTACGTATATATAATTTAGTAATTCGAATGTCATAAATGATATGCTCTGTTCTTGAGAAAGTTAGCAAAACTTAATAAATGCCTACTGATATAAAAAGAGTGTGCAAATTCTAAGTTTCGACCACGTTAATATATAAACCAGTGAACCGAAATGCATGCATATTATTCGTGATCAGTATGCATTAACTGATACTGGAAGCAGCTTTTTTTGAGAATGTCTGCACAGAAAATGAATATCCTTTCTTGATGAAACACTACAGATGGAATAAATTATATATATATATATATATATATATATATATATATATATATATATATATATATATATATATATATATATATATATATCACTGTTTTCCAACCACGACTTTGATAGCCAGGGACGTAGACCTATTATGTATGAATATGTGAAGTTAATTTGAAACCCGTGTGTGTGTGTGTGTGTGTGTGTGTGTGTGTGTGTGTAATTCACCGGGTCGGTCAGGATCACTTGATGGTCGTGATCGTCAGCTTTTACCCTCACGGAAGGGAGCTGAGAGCTCATATAGTCCGATCTAAGGGCAAGGCTGTGACCTTCACACACGCACACACCCGTCCCCTTGCTCGAGGGGGACAGTAACCACCCACTTCGTCAGTGAAACTTTTTCGCAACCTGAGCGAGGCGCGAACTTTGTGTGTGTGTGTGTGTGTGTGTGTGTGTGTGTGTGTGTGTGTGTGTGTGTGTGTGTGTGTGTGTGTGCGCGCGCGTGTGCGCGTGCGTGCGTGCGTGCGTGCGTGCGTGTGTGTGTGTGTGTGTGTGTGTGTGTGTGTGTGTGTGTGTGTGTGTGTGTGTGTGTGTGTGTGTGTGTGTGCGTGCGTGCGTGCGTGCGCGCACCCCACATTCCACGATTTGTTCAACCTCACTCCTGGCCTACCTCTACTTCCTGTTCAAACTACCACATAATTATCTCACACATCTTTTCCCCAGTTACAAAGAAAATACTGTTCACTTTGATCAGCCCCACTTTTTTCCTGTCCTACTTCCATTTATATTTCGGCCATCCCAGTCTCACACACATCCACTGTAATTTTACTTAGTCTCCCAATCTTGTTTTTAGTTTGCGTCTACTCCCAATCTTCTCCCTCCACATTATTTTCAGTCTACCCCTTCGTTCTGTTCCTATCAATCCATTTCTCACAGCCTCTTGGCCAATATCTGTCACTAACCATTTCTTTCCCTAAATCTCCCCATTTTCCATTTTGTTTCTTCACTTAATTTCTTTCCCATACAACTTCTTTACTTCCCAGTCACCTGCATCTCGCACGAAACCACATAGTCAAAATCCCACATACACTAACTCCCTCTCCCCCTCCTGCCCCTTCCAGCATCCCCCTCCTTAGCTTTCACCCTTCCATTCCTTTGACCCCTCCTTCCGTCTCCATCTTTTCGCTCCACATTATTCTTGATCTACTTCTTCCTCCTGCCCTAACCACCCTATCTTTCACAAAACCTCTTAGTCAAAATCCCACATGCTGTAAACACATCCCCTCCCTCCACCTTCCCAGATCCTCTCCCTCCCCACTCCCCACAAACCCCCCTTCTCCTTCACTCTTTTTCCCCTCGGCACACCCTACCTTTTTCCCACCCCCTCCACAACTCTCCCTACACCTGCCCAGATTCTCTCCCCCCCACATCCCACAACCCTCCTTTCCTCCCCACTCTTTTTTCCCTCGGCACACTCTTCCCTCTTTCCCATTCCCCCCACCCCTCTCCCATGAACCCCTCCTCCTCTCACCACACCCTCCACCCGTCTCTCCTACTCTGCCCACACCTCACGTACCCTCCAAACCACCCCCCTCGACTTTCCCTCCCCTCCTGCGATCCCCCCTTCATCCCCCTCCTCCGATCCGCCCTCCCCCCCTTCCCCCCCCGGCCTCTCCATCAGTGCCGCTACGGGGGTCCTGCCGGGCTTTTTACGGCGGAACCGGGAGAGGAAGGTGCGTGGAAGTAATGGTGTTGGTCGTGGTGAATAACGGTGACGCTTCTCCAGGTTCAGTCATTTTTCTTTTTATCATTCATCAACGTGGTCACCCGACCACGATTAAAACCCCCCTGAATTTCTATATATTTTTGGTAACATGAAAATAGGAGCAAGATTTTTCCCACCTGCAGTCAACTTATCTATTTTCAAGCATTGATTTAAACATATGTACGGTATATATTACACTAGGCATTATTTAATGTTTATTCTTGTTACCATTTAATTTTGTGAAGAAAATGTCTCGTACTGAAGGGGTTCAATATTCCCAATAAACAGTTCACTTCGATAATTATTTTTTTTTGTTCTAGTCATGCTATTTCCAAACTGATTTTATTCAGCTCCGAAAAAAATCTCTGGTAGTATCAACCTCTTCAGTACAATGACGTGTTACACCCAACTGCTTTCTGCTACCTCCAGACGATTTTATTCATCTCTGGAGACATATCAGGTTGTGAGGGGACTAATAAAGGATGCATCTAACAAAGGAGACATCTAATGCTTACACTATGAAAAGTCTCTCTACTATGAATTATCTGAAGTTTCAAGAATACAGGAAGGTCCGAAACTAGCGCTTCACTCGAAACTCGTTTGGCGGTAGTTTGTGTGTTGCGGGGATGGCTCAGTCGGCTGGTGTGGGCGTGGATGTGACAGTGGGAGTAGGAAATGAATGAATGATGTAAGGTAGACCCTGATAACACCCGTGGAGCTTTATATATTGGTCTGCCTATATTATAAAACAAACACCGGACTGAAGAGTAAAACAACTGTAAATTTATGGAACTCTATACAATATTTATCTAGGAATCTATATTATATTTATCTATATAATTAATCAGGCACTGTCAACCCATTACCGTGGAGCTGTGGATTATTTGGCACCAATAAGTTTTCCTGAATAAATTACCCGCAAATCGTGTATTAATTATTGCCCTTCGAACGCATTTATATACCATTTTATTTGGCAGGAGAAAAATAGCTATGATGGGTAGGTGAGTATATACGCTTAGACATTTAGATATAGACTGACTGATATATATACATAGATGGATAGATAATGACATACAGACGACAAGGTAAGTAGGTAGGTAAGTCAGCAGGTAGGTAGTCATTCCAGGTAAAGGTAGAAAAATACAGTAGGTAGATCGATAGATACACAGATAAATTAACTGACATATACGGATGCATAAATACAGACATTTAGAGAAGTAGCTAGGCATATAGGGAAGTTAGCAGGTAAGTATCAACAGATAGAGACAGATACATAGAAAGATAGATAGATAGATAGATAGACAGATAGAGATAGATAGACAGATAGACAGACAGACAGACAGATATACAGATGATCAATAGACAGATAAGCAGAAAGACACAGACAGACAGAATGATCCATAGACAGGTATGTGGCTATGTAAGTTTGTCAGGAAAGAAGTAAATAGGGGTTGCTACTTGTGTGTGTGTGTGTGTGTGTGTGTGTGTGTGTGTTAAACAGGTAGGCAGGTATGCTCAGACAGACAGGTGGACAAGTAGAAACCTCTCTCTCTCTCTCTCTCTCTCTCTCTCTCTCTCTCTCTCACACACACATAACATTTAGCTACAACACACTACTGCTCCACTAACCAATGGCCTCAATTAACTTTACAATAACAGTAACATAAATGCATCGCCTGATCTCACCTCTGCAAAGTTTTATGGAGTTCAACAACCAGACATACAAAACACACACACAGATGAGCAGATTTTTTCCCTCCCGTCTGCTTGTCTGAGAAAAAGAACGCTACTTCAGACTGGGAAAGTATGTAAGAGGGTAGGTAAAAGGATAATGACAGACAGACAGACATATGGACAGATATACAGGTTTAGAGATAGATGCAGAGTTGGATAGATGGATGGATAGTTTTGGACGGATGTGTGTGTGTGTGTGTGTGTGTGTGTGTGTGTGTGTGTGTGTGTGTGTGTGTGTGTGTGTGTGTGTGTGTGTGTGTGTGTGTGTGTGTGTGTGTGTGTGTGTGTGTGTGTGTGTGTGTGTGTGTGTGTGTGTGTGTGTTAGAGACGGACAAAAAGACGGACCAACGGATACAAACAGGTAAGCAGGTCAATGAGAGAGAGAGAGAGAGAGAGAGAGAGAGAGAGAGAGAACTTTCTATCCTCACCTGCCTACCCATGCAAGAAGACATAAAAAAAGAATAAAAATGGAGACACTGAGAAAGTAGGGAAGGACATGAAGAGGTGTGGTGTATCGTGAGATGGAAGGCAACTTTACTTAATACAGACAGAAATATACTTGTAGACCCATTTTGTTGTGGCCACCTCTCTTTGGACGTAGCACTGCACGAGATAGAGACAGACAGACAGACAGAAAGACAGACTGACAGACAGAGACAGACAGATAGGCATATGAATGGGTGGATAAACAAAGATAGAAGTACACACACAGATATATATTTTTTTTCATGCATGGAAGAAGGAACCACAGGCCAGGGACCCGCAAATTGTTCCCTTCAAGAAAAGGCAAAAACAAGATAGCAGAGAGCCAAATTCAAGATCCGTTCATTTCGAGAAACACATAAGGGATATACAAAGAAATAAGTCTTTAAGTTTATCCTCAACAAAAATGTACTTGAAGCACCTCTCTTCTCACTACATTCTTTCCGACCGTCAATATGTGTTCCCTTGATGGCGCTCCAGTGGTGATCGTGCATTCCTTTCAGATTCTTGGTAATCCTCCCGTCTAGACCTCGGGAGTTTTATGTTGCTATTGAGCTAGTCTTGCCCAACGCTTCTGGCTGAGTCTATTATAATTCCAGACAAGCCTCCTGCGGTTTATATTGCTTGATTCTGTGTCTTCATTTCTGACCATTTTCTAACTGCTAATGTAGATGACCAACAATTTTCCTCAATCAACAACGGGGTTCCTCAGGAATCTGTCCTTTTACTAGACCTCTTCCTAATATTCATCACAGGCCCTCAGAACTGTTGATTTAGCCCAATCCACTCATATACTGACGATTCCACCCTTCATTCTTCCATCTAATTGCATCAATACCGCCACGTACACAACACAGACGTCAACTTCTACACTGTCTACTATTTCTGAATGAAGCAAACCATGTGTCGTCTTAATGTTACAATATCCACTTTCTTCATCATCCTTCTTTCAAAAATTTTCTACTGGACGGTCTCCTTGCCTTAAGCAACATACAAGTGAACCTACTTCAGTTTTTTAAAATACTGGTCCCCTTTTCTCGCTACTTTATAGACGAGATCATATTACTCTTCTCTCTCTCTCTCTCTCTCTCTCTCTCTCTCTCTCTCTCTCTCTCTCTCTCTCTCGCTCTCTCATGTGTTGGGAAGGTGGGGGACTAGTGAAGAGGGTTGAGGTTCATTATATATACCTCTTGTAAACAGGGTTGAGTCAAAGGCTTTTCATCTCATTAAAGTCCCTCCTCTCACTGCCTCCCTTCATTTTCTCAATTCGCCACAATATAACATCACTCTTCCTTTACTACTGCTATTAGTGTTATACTGGATACTGTTCTTCTAACCCATCTCTTTATATACTTTCAACTCCTTCTCATTCACCTCCCTAAAGCAAGTGTTGATAATATCAAGTTAATATCAGTCTACTAAGTCAACCTCAGTCAGTCATGCCCTCCATTTAGCCGTACAGTCATCGACCTCTTAAATGCCCAGGTATCTAGAAATAAATGGGCTATGACTCTGGTTTTATAATCGTTAACTTTTTTTGGACGAAATCATTTTTGCAGGCGTCTAGACCTTGATTCTTTTGTGCATCAGAAAAAGGCAATCCCACAGAAAGATAAAGGAAAAAAAAAAAAAAAGCCTGAGAGAGAAATAAACAGCCTACCAAACCACTCCTGTTCTCTCTCTCTCTCTCTCTCTCTCTCTCTCTCTCTCTCTCTCATACACAAAAAAAAGCCATAAAGACAGTCAGACTGAGAGACAGGTAAATGAACAGAAAGCCTACCAAACCACTCCCGCTCTCTCTGTCTCTGTCTCTGTCTGTCTGTTTGTCTGTCTGTCTGTCTGTCTGTCTGTCTCTCTCTGTCTCTCTCTCTCTCTCTCACACACACACACACACACACACACAAAAGAGCCTGAGGGGAACAGACAGATAAATAAATAGAAAGCCTACCAAACCACTCCTCTCTCTCTCTCTCTCTCTCTCTCTCTCTCTCTCTCTCTCTCTCAGCTGCCTGTGCATCTCCCCAAACACTCTGTCGGCGGCATCTGTAACCCCGGATGCGCGTAAAGCAAATTTAATTATGCAAATGCGTGTATCATGAGAGTCTTTGGGGGCGGCGTGAAAACTTAATTAAAATCCAGAGGCAACGTTTGTTTACACTACAGTTCATTAAACGTTTCTGGCCGCCAACGTTTATTCTTTTATTGTTATTATTAAATTTCCCCTGGCGTTTTCTGAGTTATGGAGGTGATATTAGGCAGTATCCTAGGGGTATTAGAAGGCTCCCTACTACCTGATCCTTTGCGATTTATTTTGTAAACTTATTATAACTGGTAAAGGTTGGAAAAATAATTGTCTGATGGTACACTAAGTAAAATAGATGTAATTTTAGGAACTGCTGAAGACTCTTCCTCCCCCCCCTCTCTATCTCTCTCTCTCTCTCTCTCCCTCTCTCTCTCTCTCTCTCTCTCTCTCTCACACACACACACACACACACACACACACACACACACACACACACACACACACACACACACACACACACACACACACACGAGAGAGAGAGAGAAAGGAAGAAGACCAGGTTAGAGGAGGGCAGTACATTTTTCCCTTTGATCAATGGGAAGGAAATACAGAATAGGAAAATGGAGAAGAAAAAGAACTGAAAAGTGAAGAAAAAAAGAAAAGCTTCGTATGACAGAAAATGGGAAGAAAGAAGAGAAATTGATGGGGTACTTGAAGAGACAGAAAGACGGGCGAGAGAAAACAATAAGAAAATAAAGGATAGCTAGACAGAAATGAAGGACTGCTGGGGAATTTTTTTTTCTACTTGCCCAAAGAAAAATAAAATACGCTGAAAAGAAAAGAATAATGGGAATGGAAAGCTGGGGAGAAACTGCGATGAAAATTGGGGAAATATTATATAAATGGAGAAAAGTGAGAGAAAAAAAAACGAATAAAAAGGAAAAGAACGCCTAGTTGTAGAGGACGGGAGGAAAAACAATGAAGGAATTACTAGAAGGGGAGACTAAATTTATTTTTTTCTACCAACAAAAAAATAAAGGAATCTATAGGAAGAAAAAAAAGAGGAAAAATCTGAAATGGAAAGAAGAATGGGAGAAAAAGTTGTCCCCCCAAAGAACTAATAAATAAATAAATAAATAAAAAGTACGGAGACTGGAAGAGGTACTTAATGGAGGAGGAAGCTACGGACAAGAAACTGGAAGAAAATATACGAGGTTTTCCTTGATGGTTTGGTGTTGTGGAGGTGGAGCAGAAGAAAATTGGTGGGGTGGGTGGAGGGGAGTGGGCGGGACGGGCAAGACGATAATATATTTCAAAACTTTAACTAACAACAACAACAACAACAACCACAACAACAACCACAAAAACAACAAGAGTAAGCACGCGTTGCTCTCATACAAGTGGCGTCTCAAAACTCTGGTAAAAATGTGAACGAGAAAAGAGTTGGATTAAAAAAAAAAAAAAGGGAATGGTATACTAGTCCATTTATCAATCTGTCCATCTATCTATCTATCTACCTATCTACAAGCCCATGACGAGAAAATGATAATAAAACTTTAAAAACCTAGCAAGAGGGAGGACTCAGGGAATGCAACATCCTCACCCACTAACTGCTCTAACGGCCGAACATCTGAGTCTGCCCTGTGACCTTGACTTTCGACCAAATACTCTCAGAACTGAGTTACCTCACTCTTGTCTGACCCTTTACCTTTCCACCAACTTTCGTCTCAATAGAAAAAAAAAAATACTGAGTTAAGCTTGTCTTGTGACCTTGACCTTCGAACTAGTTATTTCGAAAATGAAATATATTCTTCCCAGGCTGACCAAGACAATCTCTCGCTTCGCATGCGAGATGTAATAGACGAGGCGAGTGGGGAAACCTAGATAAGAAAGAAGATCGGAAGAGAAAGTTAAGGCCAAGAGAAAATGGAAAAAAATATAAAGAGAAGATGTGTAAGGGAAGACTATTTTCTATTTGGCCAGGTCGTGTGAGTCAACCGCGGGAAACACGTCTGCTCACTGGCCCGTCAAATGGGCGGTGTTTCCTGGCCGGGGGTGAGAACTGGGGAGGCGGGAGCTCACGAAATGGATACTGTACCCCCTTCTGTCTCCTGGTGACCGTAACATCTGACACCAGGCTGCTTTCTCTTTGCCTGTCTGTCTCTTTTTTTTCTTTCTTCCCGGTATATTTTTCTTTTCTTCTGCCTTTCTTCCTGATATATTTTTCTTTCGCCGTAACATTAAACGCCACACTTCTTTTTCTTCTTATGTGTATTTCCTTCCGTCTTTCTTTCTGATATATTTTCCTTTCCCTCCGTATTTCTTCCTGATATATTCTTCTTTCCTTCTATCTTTCTTCCTCATATATTTTCCTTTCCTTCTGTCTTTCTTCCTGATATATTTTTCTTTCCTTCTGTCTTCCTAACATATTTTTCTTTCATTCTGTCGTTCTTCCAGATAAACTGTCCATACATCCTGTAATTTCTAACAAATACTTAAATCCTACTGACTGATACAGACACTCATTCTTCATTATGGATTAATTTTTGGAAAGTGGACGATTGCCACTGACGTATTACATTCATTTTAGAACTCTTTTTATCCTAAGAAATGTTCAAGGTTGTTATTAAACGACTTTGAATCTCCTGGCAAAGTTTGGTTCATTTCTGAAGAACATATCTGACAACTGTTTTTCCGAGGGGGGAGGGGGCTTCAAAGGAGGAAAAGAGGAGGGGTAAATTAAATATCTGTAAGAGCATTATGTCGATTCTGTCAATACCTTCCTCTCAGTGGATATGGCTCGTATTCTCGTCGGTTAATGAAGCTCCCTAACACCTTTTACTTGGCGATTAATATTTTGGCACCACGGATTAATATCCTTTTGTACGTTATTTAAGCAGAGGGTGGTGCCACGGGAAGGATTTATGTTACACAGAAAGGACATTAAAGTGTAATAAGGACAATAAAGTGTAATAGGAATAGTGTGAAAATACTGTACAGGAGGGAAGGTAATAGGGAAGTTGCAAGAAATTCAATACGGAATTTTATGGAAGGAAGTAGGGACGCAAAGCAGGAAAAAAAGGGGAACTTGGGGTTATGTGAAAAGGTGATAGGAAAGGGAAGAAAAGGGAAGGACATGTGGGGAAGAAAAACAAAAACTACGGATGAAAACTAGGTAAACAGAGAGAGAGAGAGAGAGAGAGAGAAAATATAAATGGGTATGAACGGAGAACAGAAGGGAGAACAGGGATGGAAAAGTAGGCGAGAAAGAAAGACTGGGGCTAAGAGTGAAAGATGACGAAGGTGGAGGGAGGATAGCAAAGGAATGAGACAAAAGGACTATTGAAGGGTGTGGCTGGAAGGTAAGAGGGAGAGGAGGGACGAAAAGAGAGAAGGAATGTAAGAGGGGAAGTAGAGACACAAAGAAGGAATGTCTCTGTTAAAGATAAACAAATAGGAAGTGGTGTAGCATGGAAGAATGGCAGAGGCAGGAAGCGACATGATAATGGATGGAAGCAGGGAAGAAAAAGTGACAGTTAGGGAAGAAGCACTGATAAAAATTAAAGGAAAGGAAAAGGAAAGGAAGGGAAGGGAAGGGAAGGGAAGGGAAGGGGACAATGGAAGCAGGATTGCCGCTTTCAAATAAATAAATAGATAAAATAACGAAAAGTAGAGAAAGCTGGAGATGGAGGGATGGGAGAGGAGACAGAGTGAAGAAGCCAAGAGTGGGGGGAAGAAAGGAAGAATTGGGAGATGACGAGGGAAAGGAGTGGGGGTAAAGGAAGGGGGTAAAGAAAGGTCGGAAGGTGGTGATAGTTCAGGGGGAGATGGCAGGATGGGAGAGGAGACAGAGAGAATTGCCAAGAGCGAAGGGAAGAATTAGGAGATGAGGAAGGAAAAGATCAGGGATAAAGGAAAGGAAAGGAAGGGGGTAAAGGAAAGGAAGGAGGGTAAAGGGTGGTGTTAGTTTAGGATGGAACGTAAAATACCGTCTGTTTGAACGCACACAACGCGGTTATAGTTTATCTTTCTAGTTTTTTTTTTTTCTCTCTTTACCTTTAGCCTGATATTTCCTGTTGTAACTGATGATCATATCAACTTTTATTCACGATAATAACATTCTTTTATTTTTTGCATCACTTTTGCTTTTGACTGTGTGTGTGTGTGTGTGTGTGTGTGTGTGTGTGTGTGTGTGTGTGTGTGTGTGTGTGTGTGTGTGTGTGTGTGTGTGTGTGTGTGTGTGTGTGTGTGTTTTGCATCTTTCTTTTATTAAAATAACTCTGCATTAAGAAGTGTGGCTCTACATCCTCTCCGAATCACTTCTATATGACTAGCATCATATTTTAGTGTCAATCTATTGCTATAACAGCATTCAAGATGGAGGGATGGCCAAGGTAAAGTGAACGGAGTATAGTAACAGCCATTATCATATTTTGTCCCCCGGCAGTCCAGAAAATTTGAGGGTAGGAGACCGCCCTACGCCCCTGGTAGCATTTTACTGATGGAAAAACCCGCAAGCCCCTCAGGGATGCTCCAGCTATTGCGCATATGCCACGGTCGTCATTTCATACTTGTACACTATGACTGGACCACCTGTGTTTGTAGGATGAAAAAAAATGCGGTCATAAATAGTCCAATAATAATAATAATAATAATAATAATAATAATAATAATAATAACAGCAAATAATGGCAACAATAACGATGATGAAGAGGTGATGAAAATGATGTTCATCAAATCTCCCCAGGCCCAAACCAACCAAGTGGAGAGAGAGAGAGAGAGAGAGAGAGAGACTCAAGTATCCTCCAAAAATTTAACGAATACATAGCGGAAATGTCGAACCATCTGAAACACGCACTACAGGAGAAAGAGATTTCAATGTATTTCGTCTGTTCCAAAATTAATCCCGCTTTGTCTCCAAAACAACCCCACCTAGCTATCCCAAACCCATCCCATGTCAGCCCATTATTAGGTGTTAAAATAATTCACCAGTGTCAGCCAAAAAAAAAAAAAAGGTTCCTCTTACTCTTACCCCACCCCAACCCTACCCAAACCCCACAAACCTTCTTCCTCAGTCCCAATCCATCCCTATCCAACCCCACGCCAACCCCATGAGGCGAGGTGTGAGAGTGGGAGTGCGAAAAAAAAAAAAAAAACAATACACTGTAATAATATCTTTGTGTGTCCATTGCAAAGAATAAGAAAAAAAAAAAATCCCCTATTTCTCCTTCAACCTCACCCCACCAACCCCACCAGGTTAGGCAGGGCATGGCGAGGCAGGGCAAGGGGAAAGCGAGGCAGAGGAAGGCGAGGCAGGAGGAATGGAGGGAGGCAAGGTAAGGCGGGTGTGCACATAGCTTACCCTAATACAGAGTGACGCCGGCCACAATTACGGTTGAGTTTATTAAGACGCCAGGTAAGTTACGGCGCCCGGCTCAGGTGTGCCCGATGCAGGTGTATGGCGCTGGTGGGGTTGTGAGGTGTACTGTGAGGTTGTGGGGTGTGCTGTGGGGTTGTGCGGTGTTCTGTGGGGTTGTGCGGTTTACTGTGGGTCTGTGTGGTGTACTGTGGAGTTGTGCGGTGTATGGTGGGGTTGTAGGGTCTATGGTGGGGTTGTGTGCTGCATGGTAGGGTTATGTGGTGTACAGTGGGGTTGGGATGTGTATGGTGAAGTTAGGATGTGTATGGTGGGGGTGTGGGCTGTTGTTTGAGGTTGTGAGGTGTACTGTGCGGAGTATAGTGGGTTGGGATATGTATGGTGGGGTTGGGAGGTGTACTGGGAGGCTGGGAAGTGTATGGCGGAGGTGTGAGGAGTATGGCAAAGGTATGGGGTGTATGGTAAGTGTATGGTGAGGCTATAAAATGTATGGTGGATCTGTGAGGTGTATAGTGGGGCTGTGAGATGCATAGTAAGTTTATTAAGAAGCCATGCAAGTTAAAGGCGTCCGGCTCAGGTGTTCCAGATGCAGGTGTATGGTGTTGGTGGGGTTATGAGGTGTATGATGGGATTGTGATATGTATGAAGAGTTATACATATCCTCCTCTAGATACAGTTACGTTGTGGGACGTATAACTACTGAATACTGCATACGGGGGTTGTGATGTTTATTTATTATAAGGTAGTCCTGGGTGTATGATGGTGGTATGAGTTATACAGCGGGATTGTGGTGTTTATGACTGGATTGTGAGGGGTTATGGTGTATACTGGGGTTGTGATATGTATACTGAGGTTGTGTGGTACCTTTAGCACCTCTAAGAAACTAATGACACCAGGTCTAAAAGGATGCAGGGTAGTGGGGTGTGAGGTGTAGAATTAGGTTGTGGGGTAGATATTAAGGTGCATTATGAGGTTCTGGGGTGTATACTAAGGCAGTGAGGTGTATACTGAGGTTGTGAGGTATATCAAGCGCCTCCAGGAAACTAATGGCACCAGGTCCTAAAGTATACAGGGTGTGGCAACTAATCGACAGCATCGCCTCTGATTATCTCTCTGATAGAAATTTACTGCCAACGTAAATAATAAGCATCTGATGGGCAAAACCGTAACCAACACTCACACCTACAAACTTCCTCCAGAGTTTTACAGATTTTACACGCTCTCTGCGGCAATTAAATGTCTTCTGTGAGTCACCTGTAAAATATTCTCTGCTGCGAATAAATAAATAAATAAATAAATAAGGTGATGGCCAATACTGCAACCAACACACACCATCACATCTGCTAGAGATTTTTGTGAATTCACACGCTCTCTGTGGTAATTATAACTATATGTATCTACTGTGGGTCTTTTAAATCTGGAATCTACTCTCTGAAGCGAAAACAAAAAAGAAGGTGATGTTCAGTACTGCAACCAACGCTCATACCTTCACCTTTCCTCCAGATTTTTACAGATTTTACACTTTCTCTGTGGTAATTATAAGTCTACGTACCTTCTGTGAGTCTTTAAACCTGGAGCCTATTCTCAACAACGAAAAAAAGTGATATCCAGCATTGCAACCAACATTCACTTCACACTCCCTCCAGATTATCACATTCCCTCCAGATTTTCACACTCCCTCCATATTTTCACAGATCTTACACGTTCTCTGCGGTAATTATAACTATATGTATCTTCTGAGAGCCTTTGAACCTGGAACTTATGGTCTTCTGCATAAAAATATTAATAATAACAATAAGCTGATGTTCAATATTGCAACCAACATTCACACTCTCCCATCTGCTCAAGATTTTAGCCGATTTTACATGTTCTCTGCGGTAATTATAACAACTTGTATCTTTTGAGAGTCTCGTGTAACATATTCTGTGCAGCGAAAAAGAAAATGATGTTCACTATTGCAATCAAAACTCACACCTTCACATTCCTCCAGATTCTATGCAGATTTTTAACGTTCTAGGTGGTAAATATATGTATCGTCTTGTTTCTTAATACATGACACAATATTTCTATCGTAAATAATAAGCATCTGAGGTCCCATATTGCAACCAACACCCACACCTTAAAATTTGTTCCAGATTTTTGCAGATAAACGTTGTGGGTGGAAAATATAACTACATGTATCGTCTTTCATCTCAATTCGTCTTTTCCTTAATACACGTTTCTTGTCCTAAATAATACGTATCTGCTGTCCAATAGCCCAACCAACACATATTCGCATTTAGTCCTGATTTCAAACGTTTGTAAATGTCAACATAACATTATATAGCGTGTGACATTTTATATAACTAACTCCCTATTACTAACGACGATAATATAATAAACATATCTCTGGTAAATAATAGGCGTCCGTATCTAATGTTTAGTTATTCAATAAACACTCAAACCTTCATAATATTTCAATATTTTTAGATCTTTTACACTTTGTATGTAATAATTATATCACTGTCAATTCTCCTCATATCCACAGTGCATTATTTCAGGCATAAATAATGAAAGAGAGAGAGAGAGAGAGAGAGAGAGAGAGAGAGAGAGAGAGAGAGAGAATTACATCCTACTAAAATATCCGACGTCGTGCAAAAATAAGTCACCATGGAGAAAGCATCATAACTAAGAGGTAAAAAAAAAAAAAAACCGTCCATCCACCATCACTTAAAGGAAAAATGCACACACACACACACACACACACACACACACACACACACACACACACACACACACAATCATTTCTCTGCTGTCTGTCTCTCTTTTACACCCCACATTTACATCTTCATTATTTTCTTTGTCTTCTATCTCTTTGACACACACACACACACACACACACACACACACACACACACACACACACACACACACACACACACACACACATCGTTTCTTATTAAGCACAAAGAGAAACAGAGACACGCATTTATTTATCACATCAGCAGACCGGAAGACAAGTTCAAACACTCCTTGCAAAAAAATAAAAAGAAAAAGAAAAAGAAAACGGGTGTCATTGGATTTATTGCCCTCGGGGAGACTCTTTTATTTTTCACCCTTTAAGAGAACGCAGCGCTACCCCACCACAAACGACGTCACGGGACCCTCATACGCTTTGATGCACACACACACACACACACACACACACAAACTTATCTCCTGCATACACTTCCATCATCGTCGACTCTCTCTCACACACACACACACACACACACACACACACACACACACACACCGCTCACTGGTGCAGTGGTAACGTTCTCGCTTGCCATCTGGTAGACGGGAGTTCGCGCCTCGCTCAGGTTGCGAATAAGTTTCACTGACGAAGTGGGTGGTTACTGTCCCCCTTGAGCAAGGGGGCGGGTGTGTGCGTGTGTAAAGATCACAGCCTTGCCCTTAGATCGGACTATATGAGCTTTCAGCTCCCTTCCGGGAGGGTAAAAGCTGACGATCACGACCATCAGGTGATCATGACCGACCCGGTGAATTACACACACACAACACACACACATTTTTACTCTTAGACACGCTCTTCCACATATACTCAGACGACATCAAACACCTCTGACCTTCACACACACATCCCCACTGATCTTCCTGCGTCTCTACAATGACATACATATAGTCAATGCTTAACTGTTTTAGTGCATGGGCTAAATTTGGCTCCTTCATTCTCAGTTATGGACGACGATTTTCTTCAGCAGAGAGAACCTCTGTGCTGTTTTTTATTGCGGTCTGAGGAATTGCGTATTTCCCGCTGGTGACGAACGATTTTTTGAAAACAAGAAATCTTAAGTGAATTAATGAGCTTTGCAGTCTCCACACCCACTTAACTGTATTTATTGATCCATGGGTATTTAATTCTCGCTCCTGGAAGACGATTTTATTCAGCTGACAATCCTCTTAACTTAAAAGGTTTGAAACGTCGATGATGGGAAGACACTGCTATGATGAACAATATCGCTGGACTGTAGCTAAAATAAAGCAAGGTTTTTCTTCATCATTAAAGGGCTACTGAAGACTGGCTTTAATCTAAACAGGACACAAAACAACTGAATAAAACTGTCGGACGGAAGCCACGATAAACTAGCTATATATTTATTCATTTTTGTCGGGGAAACACTAACTAAGCTTCATGTGCATTGATAAATTTAATATGCTAACTACTGCCACGTGCACTAATACAGGTGCGTGTCGCATTTAAAGGGACTGCCATTAACGATTAAACAAAGGGAGGGTGAGGGGGCTATCCCGAAAGCCCTCCTAAGGCTACATATCTCTATACTAAACTAGTGTATTACGATCATGAAAAGTAATGAAACAAGAGACGGCTGGATTTACTGAGGTTTACACATACATGACTAGATCGAAGCCACCGTCAAGGAGGAAATCAAACTCAACCAATGAAAACAAATAAGGCTGGATTTACTGAGCTAAACACATTCCTATTAAATCCAAGCCAGTGTCAAGGAGGGAATCAAACTCAACTAATGAAAATACGGCCGGATTTACTAAGCTTAACGCATTCCTACTAAATCGAAGCCAGTGTCAAAGAAAGAATCGAACCCAACCAATCTCCCAGTGTAAACAAAAGCAACACGTGCATGCCCAACCGAATCCATTTCACACCATAAGGGGATTAAATGCCACATACTCTAAGCGTCACCGGTCGGGGCATTAAATATATTGCATGGTTGGGAGAGGACCGCATAATCTCGCCATTTCACGCCCTCCACGAGTTTGCCATGGCCTTTAAAAGTCCGTGTTATGATTACATGATGCCGGGGTGGTGTTCAGGATGCACTGGATGGATACATAGGCAAAGGTTACAAGTTTTATTACTATTATTATTATTATTACTATTATTATTATTATTATTATTACTACTACTACTACTACTACTACTATGTTACTATATTATTATTATTATTATTATTATTACTACTACTACTACTATTATTATTATTATTATTGTTATTATTATTATTATTACTACTACTACTAATGCTACTACTATTACCGGTACTATTATTATTATTTCTGAGCTTTTTTTTGTCATTCATAGAATCAGGTCAGACCTTTTTTAGTCCCTTGTTATCCTTGTGTATCCCCTTCAATCCAATGGCGTATTTTCTATTTTTCTTCTTGCTATTTCCTTAAGATTTTATTCCAAGACAATTTTTTTCGTCTTGTGAGAGCAAGAAAGAAGAAGAAATAAGGCAAGTCAAGAGAAGACATGGAAGGAGAAGAGAAGAGAAGGAGAAGAAAAGAGAAGGAGAAGAAAAGAGAAGAAAAAAGTGGAGGAAAAAAAAAAGGAAAGAGAATAGAGGCGAGGAGATGTGAAGAGAAGAAAAGAGACGGGAAGTGAAGAAAAGAAGTAGGGAGATGAAAAGAGAAGAGGAGGTAAGTACAGAGAAGAACAGGAAGGAGAAGAGAAGAAAAGAGAAGTAAAGACAAGAAAAAAAAAGTAAAAAGAGAGAATAAAAAGAATAAATGAGAAGAAAAGAGAATGGAGGGGATTGACCAAGAGTCTGGCAGCGGGAATGATACAATAAAAACCATACCCACAGCCCATGTCCTTAGAAGTGGAGGTAATGATTTGATGTTACTGGGAAGGTGTTTAAAATGCATTGGGGTGGGCGTACTCAAGAGCTGGGGTCGACACGGAATAAAGGCTGAGATGAGTAAACAGCGAGATGAATAAAGTCTGAGAGGAGTCAAGTCTGTGATGTGTAAAGTCTAACATGAGTAGTCCGAGATTCGCAAAGTCTGAGATGATTAAAGTCTGAGATGATTAAAGTCTGAGATGATTAAAATCTGAGATAAGCAAAGCCTGAGATGAGTACACGTCTGTGATGATACTCAGGAAGGGTTAACAGGAAAAGCATCCCATTGTCCCCCAAGGCACAACAGGTTTAATTTTTCTTGTATCTAATCTTTTGTAGTTCAGATCATTCTTTAATCAACCTTCTCATTCTCTCACTTTCTGTAAATATAGACACGAGTGGGATTAGTGGTAGGGGGATTCGTTTAATAATTTATCTACATAATTCCTGACGATTTCGTTCAGTAGATTCTTCTGAAAATCATTACTTGCCTTTTTTACTGATGAAGGGGAAGAGGGAGGGCAGAGAGGAGTGGGGAGGGAGGAGAGGAGGGGGTGAAGGGGTAGAAGGTTAAGGCTAAAGAGGGGAGAGGTAGAGGGATGAGGGGGTAGAGGGGTGAAGGTAAGGGAGGTGAGGGGAATAAAGTTGCATTTTTTATACTCCAAATACCCTCATTCGTTTCTTAATTGCGGCGACTGAGTAAGTGGGTGTAATGACTTAATTCTGGCTGTGTCACGATTTAATTAACCGCACGCTACGATTACATTAGTTCACGCTGAAGGCCATAAGTGTGACTGATTGTTAGAGGATTGGGTCGCCGGGAGAGGAGAGGAGAGGGGAGAAGAGAAGAGAGGAGGAGCGCAGAGAACAGAGGAGGATGGAAGACGACAAGAGGAGAGATGAGGTAAGATGGGAAGAGAGAGAGAGAGAGAGAGAGAGAGAGAGTGTGTGTGTGTGTGTGTGTGTGTGTGTGTGTGTGTGTGTGTGTGTGTGTGTGTGTGTGTGTGTGTGTGTGTAATTATTCATGCGGTAATCAGAACGCACTAATATCACGCAAGGACACTTTCTTAATCCAATTACTCATATTTACCTTCGAGTTTCTCTACTGTATATCATTTAGTTTTTTATTATTAGGCCTTAACGTAATTAATATCGACATATGGTAAAGCAAGGAACAATTAACTGGTTAGGTAAATGGGTATAATTACACACACGGACTAAATATTGTGAGAATTAGTGCTCAAGAGGTGGGTTGTGAAGGCGTGCGGTGCTATGTGTTGTTTCGAGAATGGCCTATACTCATTTTACTTTGACTTGGCTTAAAATTGCCATCCTCCCATCCTTGAAAGCTGAGATGAACACTATACTCTGTTCACTCTACCTTGGCCTGAATTTGCCCGTCTCCCCCATCTTGACTGTTGAGGTATAAAAATTGATTAAACTCTAGAATATGATGCTAGTCAAGAAGAAATGCTACAGAAAGGATGTTGAGCCACAGTATTATCTTTTCCTGCCACTGAGCTACGTGAAATGTGCTGCAAAAAGGATGAAACTCTGGTCCAAGATAAAATGAACTATGGAGAAGTGCTACGGAAAGAACGCAAACCGTAGTATTATCTTAGTCTGCCACTGAACTAAGTGGAAAATGCTGCAAAAGGACGTAAATCTGGGCCAAGTTAAAAAGAAGGCACTACAATACATCTCGGGGACAGGAACGATACATAATTAACTATACTCTTTTCATCTTATCTTGGCCTTGGCCCAGATTTTCTTCCTACAGCAGCTTACTCCAGGTACTGTTGCTCAATGCCAGAGTAAGACAATGTTGTTGGTTTTACATCTTTTGTATAGAACTTCTACGTGACTAGCATCATATTCGAGTGCTTTTCTACTGTTATAACTTACCAGTCAAAAGTGACAGAAGGCAAGACGTTTATTTTATCTACTGATGTCCCCAAGGCCCCGATTTATCTGACTGTGAACCCAGTGAACTACAGACTGACGATGCCTTTCTCCTGCAGTCGTCCACTTTCCCTTTTGGGGACAGGGAAAGAGCTGAGGGATGTTTGTATAGCCGGGCAGCTCTACCACCCGAATATACCGGCGTCACCACGAGAAGGGGTCCCTCTCACGCACCCGTCTCTTCTAAGTTTAATATAATCGTCCGCTAACATTTAAGATATAATCAAGGTTACGTCATCCCACAGAAGGGGTACATAAGCTTATTCTATATTCTGGAACTAAACAACAAAGACCGCCATTACCTAGACAGCCTGGCATAGCACTATCAGATGGCGATAAAATCTGACATAGAATTCTATTTACGATTATTAAATCCTATTATCTAATGGCAGTGCAGATCATAATGGTGTTGATGCAGATATTAAAGCTAGAGAACGAAACCTGTCTTAGGGTTCACACACACACACACACACACACACACACACACACACACACACACACACACACACACAAACACAAAGCGAAAATTATGCCATCTCTCTCTCTCTCTCTCTCTCTCTCTCTCTCTCTCTCTCTCTCCAGTCCGCTCCTTATAATCTCAGACCTCCTCTGTCTCCTTCTCTCGCCCTCGTCCCCTTCTCGCATCTCTATTTTCCCTCCATCCTAGTATCTTCTCCCCATTTCTTTCCTTTATCCCTTCCATCTTCCCCAACCCCTCTCCTCACCTCTTCACACCTCCCCAACCCCAATGGGTGCCCGTCTCTCCCCTCCCGTCACCACTCCCTAAAAACTTAACGACTATGCACTCCTCTCCAACCCCTCCCTCCCTCCTAACCTCCCCAACAACTCTCCCCATCTCATGACGCCAGTACAACATCTCTCCCCACCTGCCCAATCCCTCCCTATCCTTCCACACCTTCTCAGCTCATCCTATCATCCCTTCACACCTCCTCAAACTCTACCTCACCTCCCCTACCCTACCAATCCCACACATCCATCACTCCTCACCTTTCCATCCCCCTCTCTCAACCTCTTCACACCTCCTCATACCTCTGCCCACTTCACCAACTCCACCAATTTCACTCAGCCATCATTCCTTACCTGCCCATCCCCCTCTCACCTCTCCAATCCCATTCATTCTTCACTTCCTACCTACCCATCCCCCTTTCTCACCTCTCCAATCCCTCTCCCCGCCTCTCTCCAATCTCTCTCCCCACCTCTTCACACCTCTCCAATCCCTCTCCCCGCCTCTCCAGTCCCTCTTCCACCACTTCACACCTCTCCAACCCCTCTCCCCGCCTCTTCACACCTCTCCAATCCCTCTCCCCGCCTCTCCAGTCCCTCTTCCACCACTTCACACCTCTCCAACCCCTCTCCCCGCCTCTTCACACCTCTCCAATCCCTCTCCCTGCTCCTCCACACCTCTCCAATCCCTCTCCCCACCACTTGACACCTCTCCAACCCCACTCGGTCCCCGGCTCTCTCCCTTCGTCATCACTCCTAAAGATTTATGCACCTCGGGTCTCTAATCTGACGAAATTGAAATCTGTACCAGTATAGTTCACCGTTCCTCCAAGCGTTCTCTCTCTCTCTCTCTCTCTCTCTCTCTCACATTCACCCTTTCCTAATCACTCTTTGTTTTCATTATTGGTGGTTTTACTTTCCCGGTTCTCTCTCTCTCCGTTCCTTAACACCTTTCCCTTAACAAATTCTCCCCAATCTCCACACTCTTTTCAATATCCCCTCCATTCGTTTTCCATCTTTCCCCTCACTCTCCAACTTATATTTCTCTTTTTCCCCTCTTTTCAATATATCTTTCCCCCTACTCTGCTATCATCATTCATCACTTCCATCAAACAATAATTCTACCCTCTCTCTCACTATATTTCCTACCGCTTCTACTTTCGTCTACTTTATCTTCCCACTCCCTCACCCTCTCTCTACCTCCCTCCCTACCTCTGCTTCAGCCCTCCCTGTTTCCTCCCCCTATCCGCGTCTCCCTCTCCCTCCCTCCACCTTTCCCTCTCCCCTTCTCGTCCCTTCCTCTTCCTGCCTCCTCTTTACTTCCCCTTTCCCATACCCCTTCTTCCTCCACATCCTCCCATCCCCCTCTTCCCAACACCTGTTTGCTTCTTCCTTCCCCCTCTCTACCTCTTTCCCTTCTGTCCCCACTTTCCTCCACTCTCAGTTCCTCCCCTCTCTCCCCGTCCATTTCTCCCTCCCCACTCCCCCTTCTTCCCTCCCTCCACCTCTAGGCTAGTTTTCATTCCCCACCGCTATAAAGCTAACTCGACCGTCGTGCGTTATACATTAGGGGTTATTATTCAATGCTTTACGTCCCGAATGCAGAGGAGGGGAGTGGAAGGGAGGGGAGGGGAGGGGAGGGGACTGGGAAAGGAGAACAGGCAGAGGAAAAGAGAAAGAGGGGGGAAACAAAGAGAGGGAAGGGGTAGAGGGGTGGCGGGGTAAATGTGGGGGAAACGCAAAGGAGGGAGGGGAAAAGGAGAGATATGATAAGCGAAGAAGAATGGGAAGTAGAAAGTGTGTGTGTGTGTGTGTGTGTGTGTGTGTGTGTGTGTGTGTGTGTGTGTGTGTGTGTGTGTGTGTGTGTGTGTGTGTGTGTGTGTGAGAGAGAGAGAGAGAGAGAGAGAGAGAGAGAGCGAAGGAATCAGTGAATGGAAGAAGAGAAAGGAGAAGGAGGAAAGAAGGATGGGGAGAAAAGGGGAAGGGGAGAGAAAGGAGAAACCAGAGAGGATTACTATTACTGGCGAGGGTAGTTAAGGATGTAAGGGGAGACAAGAGTGAGTGAGGATGAAGGGAGAAGATAAGATGGGGAATCACAGAGGAGGAGAGACACATTAGAAGAGGGGATGGAGGAAGGAGGAAGAAAAATTAGAGAGAAGGAAAGGATAATAGGAGATGGGGAGCGAGGAAAGAGGAAGGAGGTAAGAAGGGGGGATTACAGTGGGGGGGGGAGATAACAGGGAGTGGGGAGAAGAGGGGAGATGAACTTAGGGGGAATTCTAGAGTAGGAGGAAAGACAGATGGGGAGTGAGGGAGGGAGGAAAAGGAAAGAGGAAAATGAGTAATTGCAGAGGAACAGAGAGGGAGGAAAGGGAGAAAGGGAAAATGGATTACTGAAAGGAAATAAAAATAATGGGGAAATAAACAACGAAGCATACAGGGAATAAGGAAAATCAGTGAACAGACAGCAAGTAAAGCAAGGAATTAAGAACCAAAGAAGTGATAATTAATAGGAAAAAGTAGTAGGAGAAATTCTGAAGCAAGGGAAAAAAAGAATATTGGAAGAAAAAGGAAGTAAGGGAAATACAGGTGACAGGTGGAGAAAGGTATGCGATGGCAGGAGGTACAGTACTGAGGTTAATTAAAAAAAACTAGCAGGAATAAATGGGGATCTGAGTATAACAATTATAAATGGGGGAAAATGGATACTAAATAATAATGGGTTAAATGACGAAGGGTTATGGCGACCTGACGTACCATTACCTACCATTACATCCAGCATATTCACCAATCATACTACCTTCCTTGCTTTCACTACACTCTACCCCTACGCATATATCTACCCGTGTTTTCCGTCTACTACCTTCATTACTTGTTATCACTGACACCGAATGGGAACAAATAAGAATGGATAGGCAAAGTTATGGCCTAATGTTATGCTACGACTGAACATTTTATTCAAGTTATATTCTACTCCTCTAC
>NC_137020.1:29026462-29058962 GCF_032717465.1 Coenobita brevimanus
TTGACCATGACTGTCTTCTTTTCTCTTCATCATTTTTCTTTCAATTTTTCTTTTCTTCATACAATTGTTCTCACTGAGTTTTCTCTCAATTATTATTTTCATCGTTTGATCTCATTTCCCTCGTACTTTATCTTAATTTTTTGTTTTCTTCTTTCTCATATATTTTCCTTTGATTTTGTTTTTCCAAGATTTTTCTTGTACTGCTGCTTGGTCTCTGCTTGTGCTTTCTCCATTTCCTCTTACTGAATCCAGAGTTTATTTATTTATTTATTTATTTTTTGTCCCCCATTCCTCATCCTCTACGTATTTTTGTTCCAGGCTTGCTCTTTTTCACGACATTTTTCACGATATCCTTTCTTATCCTTTTCTCCCTTTCTTCATATTTTTTTTCATTTGCCTCCTGCTTCTCATTCCAATCCCTTTACAACGATGACGTCCAATAATATACATCTTCAATTTTCATCTTCCTCAGACAGGTAACTATAGGTAAACTCAGCAATAATAAAATCTCTCGTGGTGAATGGACTTGTTGAGACAGCTTTATACATTTTCTTTATGATATCTCGCCAAAGTTAAATATAAATGAGAAACTAGTAAATTAAATCAATAAATAAATACATAAAAGACAAAATCACACTGACAGAACTCGGTAGTACAACTTTCCTTCACTATTTTTTTTCTTCAGATGATGCCGTTTGCCTTTGGTGTGTGTGTGTGTGTGTGTGTGTGTGTGTGTGTGTGTGTGTGTGTGTGTGTGTGTGTGTGTGTGTGTGTGTGTGTGTGTGTGTGTGTGTGTGTGAGAGAGAGAGAGAGAGAGAGAGAGAGAGAGAGAGAGAGAGGTCAGCATCTGGACAAAAAAAAAAAAAAAAGAGAGAGAGAGAGAAGACAGCACATGGCATTTGGATCTACTCGTAAAAGTTAACTGCATTGTTTTCGGAATACAAGAAGAGGAACTGAATAATTTCTAGGCCAAATTGACTTCCTAGAGGTTGACAGAAAGAGGCGACTCCCTCTCTCTCTCTCTCTCTCTCTCTCTCTCTCTCTCTCTCTCAATAGTGGACTTAGTTGGTTGTCATGCATCTCGACAATTTTCTTTTTGTTTTTACCTCCTTGTTTAAGCTTATTTAGTCAAAAACATCATCATCTTCATCATCATCATCGTCGTCATTATCATCGTTGTCGTATTCGTCGTCAGCGTCATTCTCTCTCTCTCTCTCTCTCTTTCTCTTTCTTGCTTGGGTCCACCGCCTCTTCCTATTATTGTGGTAAAGTTGAGACATTCTTGGTGGCTTCTGAATAATTAAAAGAATACTCGATGAAGCGAAACTCTGAACGACGGGGAAGGGAGAAAAAGACACGAAACAAACGTGGAAAGGTTGACTTAAAGACGTAGCTGACAAAGGGAGGAAAGAGAGAAGAAAAAGGGAAGGAGAAATTGAGAGAAGAAAAAGGGACGGAGAAATTGAGAGAGAGAAGAAAAAGGGAAGGAGAAAATGGAGGAAAAATGCGCAGGACAGAGACTGGGAGCAGGAAAGAGAAGAAAATGAAGAGAAAAGGAAGGAGAAAAGGAAAAAAAATGTGCAAGACTGAGAATGAGAGAAGGAAAAAAAGAAATGAAAAGAAAACTGTGCAGGCCAAAGAACAGGTGAAGGAAAAGGGAAGAAAATGAAAAGAAAAAATATGTTGGCCAGAGAATGACAAGGAAAAAAAGAAGAAAGTGAGAAGGCAAATGTGCAAGTCGGTGAATGGGAGAAGGAAAAATGAAGAAAATGAAAAGAAAAACATGTGCAGGATAGAGAAAGGGAGAAAAAAACACAGGACGGAATACAAGTGAGAAAAATAAGAAACAGAGAGTGACAGGGGATATGGAAGTAAAGTTGAGAAAATGAAGAAGATTCTGAAATAGATGTTCAAAAGGAAGGAGTCAGAGTATATAAAGCGAAACAGAATGATGGACAAAGAGAAAAAATGAGACTGGGAAAAAGGAAGGGAGTTATGAATGAAAAGAGGAAGGAAAGGAAGAAATGGGAACAAATGAGTGGCGATAATCAGAGAAACAGGATGAGGAAAAGAAGAACGCGGGATAAATCAGGAGTGTGTGCGAGTTAAGAAGGGAGAAAAGGGTATAATAAGAAAAACGAAGCAAAGAAAAGAACAACTGCATTTAGTATTGCCATGCACTACAGAGTCCCCTACCGGATGATAACCATGCATATGTAATTGACCATGGGAGTAGACGGTTGGTTCCGCGCGACACACCGTCATGGTATGGGGAACAACTGTGTGAAGTTATATCAAAATCTGTCCAAGCATGTGGAAGTTACTGCGCGGACGAGAAATTGGAGACGAACTGACGGAACCGCGTAAACCTATAGTCCCCGACCTGTTTCACCGGTAGGGGAACAAAAAGAAAGAAAGAAAGAGCGAAAGAAAGAAAGTAAGAAAGAAAGCGGATATAAAAAGGAGAGGGAAAGGGAAAAAATAATGAAAAGAACGTGAAGAGGGAAGCAGTCGGAGTGTATGAAGCGAAACAGTTAAGATGGACGAAGTGAGGGAAGTAGACTATGAAAGAGGAATGGAGAGAATAAGGAAGAAAAAGGCTGACATGAGAACACAAAGGGAGCAAGGGAGGAGGGGGGAATAAAAGTAATATAAAAAGTAGGGAAGTGATGGAAGGGAGTCACAAAAGGGAAGAGAAACTGGATGAAAGGGGAAAAAAGGGGAAAGGGAAATGAGGAGGAAAAGCAGAAAACGGTAAAGCAGTGGATGACGCTGAATAAGAAAATGAATACAGAATAAAGAGAAAAGGGGAACAGAGATACAGGAAGAAACATAAGAAAATAGAATTGAAAAGTGGGGCTAAAGAAATGTAGAAAAATGGATGTTCGAGGAAGGCTATGAACAATCAAAAGAATAAGAGATGAACCAACACACTGACAGAGAGAGAGAGAGAGAGAGAGAGAGAGAGAGAGAGAGAGAGAAGAACAGAAGGGGTCAAAAGAGAAAGAAAAAGAGAGACGAAAAGAAAGAGGTACCTGGTCTGTTGAATAATTAGAAGAATACGAGATGGACCGTGACACAAGGAGAGACTACGAGAAAAAGGGAGAAAACGAAAGAGGCAGGGAGAGAAAGCGGCAGGGAGAAAGAGGCAGTGAGAGAGAGAGAGAGAGAGAGAGAGAGAGAGAGAGAAAGAGAGAGAGAAGAAGTAGAAAAGAAGAAGCATGAAAAGGAATGAGAAAATGAAATGCGATGAGAAAAGAGAAGAGAAAATGGCAAACGGAAATAATATGTCCAATACACCTGTCGATTTGCTTTGCTTTGCGTTGTTCTGTCTTTTACGCCACTAGCTAAAAACAAAACAAAACAAAAGCATTACTGTGCTAAGCGTTTCGTTTTATCGCTACACTTTTATATCCTCTCTTTCTTCGATCCTCCTCCCACTCTCTCTCTCTCTCTCTCTCTCTCTCTCTCTCTCAAATCTACCTCCCTCCCACTATATCTCTACCCATCTAACTATCACATATCTATCAGTGTCTATCAATGTCTTTCTACCACACGTGTCAATCTATCTATCCGTTTATCTGTCAATCTGTATCAAAATATGCATATAAAACACACACACACACACACACACATGGTAGCATCATTCAGTGTGTTTTATCTGGCAAAATCTCTATAGTCCACACAAGCGTGATAACTTCATTAGTGGTAATTACTTACAGGATAAAGGTCAAGGGTCAATCTCTCTCTCTCTCTCTCTCTCTCTCTCTCGCTCCCGCTCCGTGTACCAATGAATACTTAAAGAAGGCGTCAAGTTGTCAGTCTGTTCTTTGCATGAAAACACTCTGCACAAATAATAGAATATGCGACCCCTGTTCGCAAATAAATTCCTCTTTTGTCTTCGGAAATTAATATCACTTCCGCTTTGTAAATAAATCCCACTTCCGCTATGTAATTATATCCCGCTTCTGGTTTGTAAATAAATCCCGCTTCGGCTTTGTAAATAAATCCCGCTTCTGCTTTGTAACTAGAGCCAACTTCTGATTTCTAAATAAATCCCTCTTCTGCTTTGTTAATAAATCCCGCTTCTGCTTTCGTAAATGAATCGCGCATGCTTTTGATAATAAGATCAAACTTCTGTAAAACCATGAAATTAAATAAATCAATATATTTTTCGCAAGAGTAACAGGATTAAACGACAAAGTCCCAAGAATCATTAAAGCGAGCAGGGAAATATTAAAAAAAAAAAAAAAAAAAAAAAATCTTACTCAATTCCTACGATAAATAAGGGCTCCATAACACCTTACTTATTTTTAGAAATTATATTAGTTGGTTGTAATTCTTCACTTTAATGTTCACTTTATTTTGGTTGGTTGATATACGGGAGACAGAGAGAGAGAGAGAGAGAGAGAGAGAGAGAGAGAGAGAGAGAGAAATAAGTATCTTCCCCATGTTTGACGAATACACAGGGGAAAAATTGAACCATCTGAAACATGCACTGGCAGAGACTGGGTTTTCATTGTATTTCGCTAGTTGTAAATTTCCTGCAGACGGAAATGGGAAGATAGTAAATTCTCTCTCTCTCTCTCTCTCTCTCTGTACGAGATAATCTAAATCTATTTTAAAATATGGTCGTACTGATACATTTGGCTTTTAAGAATGTACAGATACAAGCGAACAGGTAAATGATTTCACCTTCTTGGAATGTGAATATGTTACTGGACGATTATGAGAAACGCTAAAAAGGTAAGAGATGTGGGGGATGAGAACTAAGAAGTGAAGAAGGTAGGGGAAGAATAGTGGCAAGGAGACAGAAAAAGAGAAGTGGAAGAGGGAACAAGCAGAGTAGGAAAGGTGAAACAGGAGGAGGAGGAGGAGAAGGAATAATGGGGAAAGAAAAGGGGTCAAAATGAGAAGAATGAGAAATTATATAAGAAATAAAAAAAAGTTACCAGTTTCCGTCCAAGCACTACCATCAAAGAATCCCAAAATTACCCCCAAAAACTACCCCCCAAAAACTACCCCCCAAAATTACCCTTTAAAATATACCCTCAAAATTACCCCCAAAATTACCCCCCAAAATTTTCCACAAAATTACCCCCAAAATTACCGCCAAAAATACCACCAAATTATCCACAAAATTAACCCCAAAATTATCCGCAAAATTACCCCCTGAAATTACCCCCACAAATACCCACAAAATTACCCCCACAAATACCCACAAAATTACCCCCACAAATTACGCACAAAATTACCCCCTAAATTACCCCCCAAAATGAAAAGGTCAGGACAAATTTCACGTCAACTTTATAAAGGTTAAACAAATCAAGCTCTTACTTCTTAGGATTCCAAAATCATGCCTCTCAACACTTAAGTATTCAAAGGTATGCCAGAACGGGGTTAAGTTTAAGGTTAAAGTGGAGGTTTCATGGAAAAGTGGACGTCTAATAGTAAAGTGGACGTCTAATAGTAAAGTGGACGTCTCATGGTAAAGTGGACGTCTAATGGTAAAGTGGACGTCTCATGGTAAAGTGGACGTCTAATGGCAAAGTGGACGTCTCATGGTAAAGTGGACGCCTCATGGTAAAGTCATTTTCTAAGGACGATTAAAGGGAAGCAATAATGTCTGGACTTTGAAAATTCGGACTATGAGCCAGTGGGCAAAGGATGGTACGCTTCCATCCCCAGTACCTTCCACGTGTAGCTGAGCAAGACTGAAATGTGCAACGTGTTCTGGGTTACGGTAATTTAGCCTTGGGTCCGTCCATATAATAAGACCTAAGTAATTATAAGTAATATGGGACGGGAAAAATTACACCCTGTTCACTAAAAATGGAGATAACATTGCAGTATCTTTTTTAAATACTAAGCTGTAACACGAAACTGCTATAAGAAATTGGTTCTAGTCACGAAGAAGTGCTATGGACAGGGCACTGAGCCGTAGCATTACCTTACTCTGTCACTATGGGATATAAGCTACAAAGGACGAAATTCTCCGCCTAGCTAAAATGAATGTAATACAACTTTTAACAGAGTCAGAAGTACAAGAAAAAATATACAGTATATATAAATAAATACGGTACTTTCATTAATCTACCAGTACTCTCTCTCTCTCTCTCTCTCTCTCTCTCTCTCTCTCTCATCTAAGTTTATACTCTTCCTCGAAATCATCTTCTCTCTCTCTCTCTCTCTCTCTCTCTCCTCTCATCTAATTTATACTCTTCCTCGAAATCATCCTCTTCTCTCTCTCTCTCTCTCTCTCTCTCTCTTTCCTCTCATCCAATTTATACTCTTCCTCGAAATCATCCTCTTCTCTCTCTCTCTCTCTCTTATCTAATTTTATACCCTTCCTCGAAATCATCCTCTTTTCTCTCTCTCTCTCTCTCTCTCTCTCTCTCTCTCTCTCTCTCTCTCTCTCCAATACCTAATCTCACCTCTTCCTTTCATCTTTTTTCTCTCCCTCCTCCTCCTTCCTCCTACCATCATCTATTTTCCTTTCTCATTTCAAAAAAAAAAAAAAAAAAAAAAAAAAAAAAAACCGAAGCGTCTCTGGTGCCGTATGCAAACAACGTCTCCAGTTTCCCTCTCCTGTGTGTGTGTGTGTGTGTGTGTGTGTGTGTGTGTGTGTGTGTGTGTGTGTGTGTGTGTGTGTGTGTGTGTGTGTGTGTAAGCAGTGACACATACTCGCACAGACATATACACACACGCACACACCCAAGGAAGCTAGACATAAATCCACAAAAACACAGAGGTATACATAAACTTACACACATGAAAACCTAAACATATAAGCATACACACATCCAAACTTATACACACACAAACAGTTAAACACACAAACAATAATACACAACTTACACACAAAATAACAAGTACACACACACACACACACACACACACACACAAAGGGCAAACGCACACAGGCAAGCACACAGAGGGGGTTGGGAAGACAAGTCATACATATACATGCTCACACAGGGACCAGGAATGGTATACATACGCGCGCGCGCGCACACACACTCACATACACACACACACACACACACACACACACACACTCACTTTCAATGTCACCTTTACGCTCACACATACAACTCTACCCTCCCCAACACTCGTGTGATTCTAATGTCTCTTAGTCATTTCTTTAATAAAAACCAAACTGGCATCTCTTTCTCTCTCTCTCTCTCTCTCTCTCTCTCTCTCTCTCTCTCTCTCATACGCTTTTTTTTTTTTAATCACACCCAAAATTAATGTACACCTCGAACAGTAAATCATATAGTACTGTACACTTTAGCACACTCGCACACATACAGAAAACCTGTACCCAATTTTACCTACATACAAAGCAAATATATCATACTCAAACACGTACAAGCCTTTGGACACACCTACACACACACACACACACCTCCCCCACACACATTCCCTCACCCATAGCTCACACCTCCTGTCACACACATCACAACTCACACACTTAGCGAGCTCACACCCTCTCCTTCACGCTGTCACCCTCACCCCTCCCGCACGCAAATATATCCATCCACACACGCACTCACACACACACCCTATTAATGGGGCTTTAGCTGTGGGTGGAAAAAACGAAAGATAAATGGCCTCTTCCTTTGGCTGGCACACACACATGCCCATGGGTTCACACACACAGGTGCACACACGAATGTTACACACATACATACCGGTATATATCTTCTTGGACATTCTCTCTCTCTCTCTCTCTCTCTCTCTCTCTCTCTCTCTCGTTGTCCATCCAACTCTTAAATTGTCTACCTACCTATCTGTCCTTCTCTCTTTCTATCGATCGATCGATCGATCTACCTACCTACCTATCTATCCATTTATCTACCTGCCTATCTATGTACCTTTTTGTTTATCTACCCATCCATAAATTATCTGTTTATCTACCTACCAACCTATTTACCTACCTAACTACCTACCTATCTATCTATCTATCTATCTATCTGTCTGTCTATCAATTCGTCTACCTTTCTATCCATCTATTTATCTACCTCAGCCATATGTATACGGAATCTTTGTATACACCGTATGCTATATCTTTGTCTTACTCCTCTTAAACCTTACACACACACACACACACACACACACACACACACACACACACACACACACACACACACTACAGGCAATTAGTGATACAAAAGAACGTCCAAGACAGAGAAAGACTAAAGACGGGATAGAAAGACTGGTTCCTCATAATATCCAGCCAAGACTCTTACAATTTCACTACTGTAATACGATGATGGAATTATACTTCTACTCTTTCTTCTTTCATCTATCTATAGCCAGACGCCTCAATCCCATAAGGGGTGGCCACAAACAAATAGCCTCCATGTCGCCCTGTCCCCTGCCATTTCGCTGCCTTCCCCCCCAGCTTACATCCCCTTTTCTCATATACCTCTCCACTCCATCCCTCCATCTCACCCTCGGTGTCCCCTTCCCTCCACCTCACTCGCATACACCCTCCTAGTCAGTCTATCATTCTCCATCCTGTATATTTATCCGAGATGCAATTTTTCACCCCTTCACTACAAAATGTCCTTTCAAAATTCTATAAAAATTTGTCTAAAGGCAGCCTATTAAAAAAAACGTCCTCGTATTAAATCGTTAAAAACCATGGCAGCCTCTTTAAAAAAAAAAAAAAAAAAAAAAAAAAAAAGTCCTCCTGTTGGATAGTTAAAAATCACTAAATATTTTTCTATCCAGCCGACATCTGAAGTCTTACAGGGTACCTTTCTATTTAATAAAGGATTTCGCAAAATACATAATAAATAAAACAGCGCTTCTACACTCCTCAGTCCTGTTTCTTTCATTATAAATTAATTCACAAAATAAATAATAAATAAAACAGCGCTTCCACACTCCTCAGTCCTGTTTCTTCCATTATAAATTACGGCATATACTCATGCTTCAGTGCATTAAGTCCACAAAAAAACACTTACCAAATAGCAGACGGTGTTACTGATGGGGAGGGAGTTTGCTGAATATACTACTCAATGTGTGGCACCGTTATTCACTGAAAAGATACAGAAATGTGAATAAATAAAGAGAAACGTGAATAAACCGAGAAATGTAAACAAACAGGAATGTGAATAATAAAAAGTAATGTGAATAAGTTAAGAGAAATGTGAATAAATAAAGAGATGTGAGAAAAGAAAAATGTGAATAAAATGTGAATCAAAACGCGAGGAAATTATGCAGCCATACAACCACGTAACTGACAATAGTAGTAATAAAATGCTCAGAACTTACCATGAAATCGGAAGAGAGGAACTGAGAATGGAGCACTGGATTAGAAAGAGAATTCCAGGTAAAGGTACAGGTATTTTAAAGGAAGAGAAATGTAAATAGGAAATAATGTACAAAAGGACAAGCACGTAACTGACAATGAAGACAATAAAATGCTGTGGCTCTTGCCGTAAAATCGAAAGAAAGGAAGAAAGGAATAATGAAAAGAGTGGATTTAAAAGGTGAATTCCAGGTGAAGGAAGAGGTGAATGAACTGATGGCTTAGTTTTTTGTTTAGTTTTATTTTCAGGCTTTACTGACCTTAGGAAAGATTTAATCAGACTGGAAGGATTGGATGCAGCTTCAAGCAATCACATCTCCCATTCACCTCACCATACACACCTCCATCTCACATTTGCCTCACCTTACACACACACCACCATCTCACATTTGCCTCATCTTACACACACCTCCATCTCACATCTGCCTCACCTTTCATACACACCTCCATCTCACATCTGCCTCACCTTACACACACACCTCCATTTCACATCTGCCTCACCTTACGTCCACACCTCCATCTCACAGTTGCTTCACCATACATACACACCTCCATTTCCAATTTGCCTCACCTCATATCCACACCTCTAGCTTACATCTGCCTCACCTTACACACCTCCATCTCACATTTGCCTCACCTTACATACACACTCCACACTGTCACTTCACATCAATGTAATAAGGACTTTCTAGTACCCTGCTGAACCAAAATCAAACAGAGGCTCCTTATTAGGTCTATATAACTAGTATTCTTGATACAAATTATATTACTTAACGTAGGGAAAAAACTTTACTACTTTATATATTTCATTCATCACCCATATTGCACTTTCAGATTAGGCGAGACTTAACTGAATTACTTAACACTAATTACTTCAAAACCTAATCACCATCAGCACCACAAAATTAAGTCAAACACATTACTGCCCTCAAACATTTTACTTTCATTAAATAACCCATATCATCCACGTTCTGAATTATAGAGAAAAAGGAGAGGCAAAATAGCTGCATGAAAAGTTAATTAAAATGAAGCTGATCCAACAACCCCTCTGAATTGCATTCTGTTTTTTTGCCCAATAATTCATTCATAGGTTCCCCGGGATAGCGTAACGTGTATCAATAAATGCATGGGAATTAATCATGAATGGGCTACGTGGAAAAATCATGCACGAAAATATGAAGTGATGGAATGAGAGATTGAGGTTAAAGGGTTATACTGTGTGTGTGTGTGTGTGTGTGTGTGTGTGTGTGTGTGTGTGTGTGTGTGTGTGTGTGTGTGTGTGTGTGTGTGTGTGTGTGTGTGTGTGTGTGTGAGAGAGAGAGAGAGAGAGAGAGAGAGAGAATCTCATTACAATAAATCTTCATGGTCATTAGAAAAAACGACATAAATATTACTGTGATAATTAATGAAAAAAAAACACTGAACATTATATATGAAAATAATTAATAAACTGGATAATTACATTTATAATATTTGCTTGCTAGATTAACGGAGCGCGATGCTAAATGGAACCTGCCTAATAGTTAGAGAAATGTAGAAAAAAAGGGGGAAAATCAGGCTAGCAAAAACAAAGAGGCAGATGAAATAAAAGAAAAACATGAAAAAAGAAAGATGAAATTAAAGACGACACTGAAAATGAAGACCTACAATATTTATCTGAATGTAGTTACCTGAGAGAGAGAGAGAGAGAGAGAGAGAGAGAGAGAGAGAGAGAGAGAGACTATATTAATGCACAAAAGACAAAAATGCAGTAAATAATTAATCCAGAAAAGACTACAAGAGAAGAGGGTGTCAGGATACGTGAAAAAGTGGTGCCCTTTGAGCTGGGGGGGGGGAGAGAAAAAAGCTAAGGGAAATCAACACTGAAAACCATAAAACAAGAGAAACATCATAAAAGCATTAAAAAAAAAAAAGTGAGGAAAAATGCATCTCAACCAAGACTTCTATTATTCCCTTTATTTCTATTCTATTCTTTTCATAAGGAAGAAACAGGTAAGGAATATCAATGCGAGGCATGAAAATGACCAAGAGGCTAAAGGTAAAAGAGAATTAAGTTTTAGAGGTGAGAAAAAATTGAAAAATACGATAAAAAGGAAGGTAAAAGAAAGTTATGCTTTAGAGGTGAGAAAAGAATGAATAATAAAGATAAAAAAGAAAGTAAAAGAAAATTAAGCTTTAGAGTTGAGAAAAGAAATAAAAAATATGATAAAATGAAAGTAAATGAAAATTAAGCTTAGGAGGTGAAAAAAAAAATGTAAAAAATCAAGATAAAAACGAAAGAAAAAGAAAATGAAGCTTTGCAGGTGAGAAAAGAATTAAAAAATAAAAATAAAAATGAAAGTAAAAGAAAATTAAGCTTTGCAGGTGAGGAAATAATTTAAAAATGAAGGTAAACATGAAAAAGGCATACTCCACAACCCGTCCCCACGGCACAGCATCAACCCCTTTGTTACGTGAACTCTCCTTATGTTAAAAAAAAAAAATTAATTGATAAAAAATGAAAATAAAATAAATATGTAATATTTAACTCAGGCCGTGAATCTCTCTCTCTCTCTCTCTCTCTCTCTCTCTCTCTCTCTCATTTAATTCTTTTTTTTATCTCAATACGTGACCACCTTCATCAACACCTTAATTACCATCAATATGACATTCAGAAAAGGTAGGTTGGGCAAGATTAGAAAAAAGTACCAGGTGAGACTAATTAATTTCCTTCTATACTAAGAAAAAATCCCCTAGTAAAAAAAAAAAAAAAAAAAAAATGCCGCAGCAGTCAGGGAAAAAAAAAAAAAAAAAAAAAAAAAAAAGACCCGGGAGTAGTCGGAGGGAAAAAAGATCCAGTAGTTGAAAAAAAAATAAATAAATAAAAGTTCTCAGATTAAAGGGGTTAATTATGATCTGCCACTTTCCCCCTCAGAAGCTGTAACCCTTTCACACCGAGGACGTCGTATCATTCTTGCTATGAACAGTGATTAAATTCAGTACAAGAGAGCCCCCTGGTCGTATGGGGGTTGATGTAGGCTGTGTCAAAGCACATCAAATATAACAGTCAGTTCTATACGATCCATGAGGACAAGTGGAAATGTTGGCTGTGCGAGAGAGACAGGTTAGATGCTTGAACTCTATTTTCTCTAACGCGTTGGCTACACATAACCCATCTTCAGAGGGACTGAGCAAGAAGTCAAAGATCCAGGGATATAAATGTCTCAGATATATCACGTCTTGTTCAATCCCTTTGCCCGAGACGTTAGGGAAAATAATAAATTCAAGCGCTAACCTGTGTCCCTCTGGCAACCAACACTTCCCTTTCAATTTTAAAGCTGAATATAATCCAGTGACGTTCTGAGGGTTAAAGGGATGCGGGTGTACGTGAGTGAAAACCTAACTCCAAGAAGAACGATTGCAGAATTTTGGCTTGCTGGAGAAAAAAGGAAAAAAAAAAATGGAGGAACTTCCTGGGTTTCACACTTAATGAACATTAGTATTTCATATTATCGTTTTTTCTTGCTTTTCATTCGTAAATACTATAAAAGAACAAAAAATATATGTATCTGAATGCAGCATAAGGTAAGAAAATCCCTGAATATATACTCTCCTGTATGATAAAAAAAGCCACATTCAGTTAAAGTATTTGTTTAATGACTCGTAAGGAATCCGAATAATAAATCTATAAAAAAAAAATCTAATTTTACATATACTCTACAATTTACGCACACACACAGACTCCAAGACAAAGAACTTACATCAAATAAAGAACTGCACACAACAACACAAAAACTAACGCGAGGGAGGGGAAGCGAAAGAAGGAAACGAGAGGAGAGTAAATAAGGAAAAGCATAAAACACGATAAAAAGTGGAGTTATGAGAGAGGGGGAAAAGAACGAATCCGGAAATGTGTGATACTTTTAATGATGAGGCAGTGTCGTCACGCTGATGAAGAAAGGGGTGAGGGAATTGAAAAAAAAAAATCAGAAAACGCAGGAGGGAAAAAGTAAAAGACTAAGAAAAGTGAAAAGATGACAAAACCAAGACCCCCACTTCCAACTCTCTCTCTCTCTCTCTCTCTCTCTCTCTCTCTCTCTCTCTCTCACTGAACCAATGTAGTCTTGCTGATGGAAAAGGGGTGAGGGACAAGGACGTAAAATCAAAGTAAATAAAAAATGACTAAAATACTACATACCGAAACTGACAAATTATAATCATGAGGAGTATTAGAAATTTCCTTCCTTTAATAATAACAATAACAATAATAATAATAATAATAATAATAATAATAATGAAACTGTGACAACAAGAATAAGGACAACGGTAAAAAAATGAAACGGTAATAATGAGAATAAGAAGGACAACAGTAAAAAAAAAAAAAAAAAAAAAAAAATAATAATAATAATAATAATGCTTTCTGAGAGTAAGAGATTTTGCAACATGAACAATTCTTTTTTATCCCCCCCCCAAAAAAAAAAGTCTACAAAAAATATGAGAAAATTAGCCTATGAATCAGGGAAGAAGGATTGAAGAAGTGAAAAAATAGCAGAATGGAAAAAAAAGACATTAAAATAAAAAACAATGTTAATATACTATGCTTTCCTCAATAAAACGAGAAGACAGACGAGTTGGCTGAGGAAACACACGGAAATCATAATGTGAAGAAGGGAAGATACAGGAAATAAAAGAATGATGAAAATAGTCACTGCATGGATTAAGATAAAAGTTAAGACCAATATTAATTCTCTTCCCCTTACAGAAAGACTGAAGAAACGATAAGAAGAAAATTAGAATACGAAGAAGGGAAGAAAGAACGGCTTCAGAAGATTAAAAATATCAGACAGCGAGATTAAGAGATTCATGTCAAGAAGAGGGGTCAGATTCTCCTTTCGATCAATAACAAAAAAAGAAAATATGATAAAATAAAACCACACACACACACACACACACACACACACACACACACACACACACACACACACACACACACACACACACACACACACAATTTAACAACAGGAGATGTAAAGATATGAGAATGACAAAATGGTAAACTTTAATTATGAAATGAACATGTGGAAGGAAAATTAATTACATAATCTATTTTTTTCATCCTCTGTGCGTCAATAGAACTGATGCTAGGAAATAACAGGGAACTGGTACTTAACTGTTCTATGTCTTATATATTATCATGTAACAGAAAAAACAAAAACTTCAGCGCAAGGTGGAAATAAAGGTATACGTTACTTTTTACCGTGAAGAGAGATTGAAAGACTGAAATAAAAAAATATATATATATATAAAGGAAACAATGAATAATGAAAAATAAAACTCCAATCAGAGAGAAACACGGAAGTAAAAAAACTGAACCAATACAGCAATTTTGTCAAGCCTGGACACACTGCGTTTCAAAGACGAAAGATCTTAGGTCGGGGAAAAAAGCATAAGAAAAATTCACATTTCATCAGCCGTGTACATGAAAGACCGAAAATATTAGGTCGTGCATAAAAAAGTTGGAGAGAAAGAAGAATGAACGTGTGTGGATGGTTGTATGCTGGCCAGACGACAGGTGTGCAATGTTGCCTAATGGTTAGTGTCGCAAAGAGGGAATGATGCAACATTACAGCAGAGAGAAAGAGACTGAAGGAAGTAAGTGCAAAGTGGATCAAGTGATAAAATAAGATTCCTCTGGCTACAATATACAGTAGATGGATGAACTGTACGTAAAGATCTCAGATCGCACGTGACTGGTTCTGTACAGCTAAAGAAAGGAGGTAATTTACTATGTAAGCAATGCGATCTCTGAAAGTAAGATAAGACGTGAGAGGTACTGAGAATTTTGAAGGGAAATAAAAGAATGACACGCAGAGCAGTAAGGGTATAGTCGTATGAATGACGGAGAAGTGTGGAGTGAGGAAAGAATTACGGTAAGTAGAGAGGAAGGAAGTTAAGAAGCATTTAAAACGCTCTCGTATGAATGACGGAGAAGTGTGGAGTGAGGAAAGAATTACGGTAAGTAGAGAGGAAAGAAGTTAAGAAGCATTTAAAACGCTCTGCCAAAAGCAACGCTATCATTAACGTGTAGAGAATTAGATATGCGATAGTTTCAATACGTAAATTTTAGTGGCAGTAAAACAGACGCTTTAAGAAGCAGGTAAAAGAAGTGAAGTATGGAACCATCACCATATGACTGGAGACGAGTTTAGTACAACCTACAAGATTTCTAACGTGTAACAAAAGGAGAACAGAAGCCTAATGAACACCCCTGCTTGTAGCTACGGAAGACCAATGGCCCCCCTGTAATTGCAATTACACGGAAACCATAAACAGAAATTTAGGAGCACCTTAAAAATTTAAAATGTACTGAACTTTGTCGGCGGCCTTAGGTATGCCAAGCACGACAGCGAATGTTTCATCGAAATCTTGAAACAGGATAATCAACAATTTGCTGGAAATGTAATATCACTGATGCAACACCACTGACAGCCGGGAAGAACTGAAAAGAAAGATGCTTCAAAAATATTCCTGATAAGAATAGGTTCATACTGTCAAAAGAGTAAAATCTAAGCCCTTACGCCATCATGCAGAACCATACGCCTAATTATTATTAACGCTACAGTGAGCACCAACACCATCTAAATAAGAAGTTTTAATATCAGCCGTGAAAAAGCTAGAGGGGGAAGATGGAGAAATAGCACTGGAAATGTCCAGGGTGGATTTAGAGGCAAAATCCGAGCAAAAAGTCCAATTTTATCCGAGGAAGAGACAGCAACAGAGCCATCCAAGTGGAAAAGAGGCGGGGATGAGGATGAAGTAAAAGTGTTGTGTGATGCTTCCTCCCGGGCGTCAGAAAGATCGGGAAGAGCTTGATTTGGGAAAGTCCACGATAAATGAGTTATTTTGTCAAGACGAAGAACAGAGTATCGTGAATGACTTGAGCTGAGAAAGATCACTGCAGATGAAGTTATTTTTGCCAAGATGATTTTAGTTAGTCGCCAGAAGGATCGGCAAGAGCTAGATTTGGGAAAGATCTCTGTACTGACGATAAATGAATTTATTCTGCAAACGCGAGGAATATATTATCGGGGGGAGCTAGATTTGGAAAAGATCACTGCACTTAAAATGGATGAAGTTATTTTTGCCAAGACAAAGATCACATTCTCCAGGATTTCGGACAGAGGGATATAAGTTAAGTTGCTTTGAAGATCAAGTGACGTGAGTTGCAAATTACGCCTGAAAATCCTCTCGTACGTTACTGATACAAACCACATCGATATTAAAAAGATACAAATACCACACAAACAAATATTACTATGTGCAGTCTGCATCAAAAGTCCAGCTGCCTCTCCTACTTTTCTTTCCATACACTTTGAATATCAGCGTGAAGAATTTGCAGCAACAGACACTGGTGACTTCATTTGGCCATAGAATAATGTCATAGGCATTGTTTGTCGCACTTTCAACACACTGATTTTTTATTTTCAAAGCAGGTGGAGGGCGAGAGGCAGAAGAGGTGACAGGATTTTTGATGCCGACTGTACTTTGCAAAATAAATCGCTGAGGACGTGGCACTACGAAGCCTGTGCCATCTAGAATACAGGTGAGTAAAATGAAAAGCAGTAATTTTAGTCCCAGGTTCATCTGAATGTGAACCCGGCGGAGTACAAGCTGATGTTTCCTTTCTCGGGTTGCCCCAAATCCTCCCTTCAGGGGATAGGGAGTGAGTTGAGAAAGTTTGCCAGAGAGGGCAACTCCACGACCCAGTTATATCGGTGTCACCACATGAAGGCGTCCCTCACCAGTATCAAAGAGCAAGCGATTTAGTGATTCGTAATGCAAAATAGCTAGGGCACCGTGGGAGAATTCTCTTTGTTGTTGGCAACTTTAGGGCAAGTGTGTTCAGACAAAGGCTTCTTTCGGGCATTAGTCAGAGGGTACACAGGAACAGATGGTAGAAAGCTGGAAACAACTGGGTATCATAAACAATACTCAGGTGAAAGGACGAGAAGGGCGTATCCAGGTAATGGGGAGAAGGAGGGGTGGGAGACAAGGAGGGGAACAGTAAGGGGAAGAGGGGGAAGGGAGAACAGGAAGGGGAAAAGGGGGCGGGGAAGGGATGGGGAGGGGGAGTTTGGGGGGTTAGAAAGGGGGGGGAGGTAAATTTATGGGACAAAGACGGTATTTAGTAATGATTTTAACCCATCTTCACAAAAAACGAGTCTTCATACCAGTCAAACATTATCATAAATCGTTCAGGTGTACTGGTGTAAGTGAACATCAAAGTATAAACAAGCTTTCTTATACACAACTTAAGAGAGTTTGTAAATTCGGGTTCAAGGAAGGGGAGGGGAATATTTGGGGGGGGGGGAGAAGGGAGAACAGGAGGGAATGGAGTAAGGGGAGGATGGTGGGGTACTAAATCATTTCCCTGAAGTTCCGTATTTCACTTAAGAGACTTTATACCAATTAAATACTTCAAAATATATTCAACGTGGCCCTTTCTCTGGTACTGGCCAACCCAGGAACTATATTTAATCCAACATCATTCCAATTTCTTCAGCCAGGGAAATGCAACCAATAAGAGGAGTAAGGAGAGGGGATGGGAGGGGAGGAGAAGACAGGGAGAATGGTGAGGGGGAACGGGAGGGCATGGGGAAGAATGGAGGGTAAGGGGCGGCGGGTGAAAGAGTGGTGTGGGGAGGGAAGAGGGGTTGAAGAATGAGAGGTGAGGAAAAAAATGAGGGGGAAGGGAAGGGTAAGGAAAGGAATGGAGGGGAAGGGGAGGGAGGTGGAAGGGTGGTGGGGGAAGGAAGAGAAGTTAGAAGAAAGAGGGATGGGGAGAAATGTAAAGGGGAAGGGCAGGAGAGGTGGAAGAGTAGGGAAGGGGGAGAGCTGGAGGGGAAGGGGAGGTGGGTGGAAGAGTGGTGAGGGGAGGAAGGAAGGGGAGGCAGAGGGCAGCGCAATGTGGGGAGGAGGGAAGGGGAGTTAGGAGGAAGGGGGTGAGTGGGGAGAATCTTTTGTTTTGGGGTGAGTATTGTCGTGTTAAGGCGAGACGAAATCCATCCAGGGTTTTACTGCCTCCTCGCATGACCTCCCCACCCTCTCCGTGTGCCTTTTTATTATCTTACCTTCTCTCTCATTCTCTCACACCTGGGCGTTTCTCGGTCTCTCACACCTGCGCCTCTCTCTCTCTCATCCACTCGACCTCCTCTCACGCTTTTTTATTACCTTCCCTTTCTCATTACCTCACACCTGAGCTCTCTCTCTCTCTCTCTCTCTCTCTCTCTCTCTCACACACACACACACACACACACACACACACACACACACACACATCAAATGCAATCATTTTCACACCACCCTTGCTATTTCTCAAGCACAACTTTATGCTCTCTCTCACCTTATATTCCTTCACCTCTCTCTCTCTCTCTCTCTCTCTCCCCTAAATGTAAAGACATACCAATTATCTTTTTCCACACTAAGCTTTTCGTTTCTTATGTACATCTTTATTATCGTCTCTCTCACCTGCGCATTCTGGAACTAGATATTCTTTTACCCCCCTCCCCCCCTCTCTCTCTCTCTCTCTCTCTCTCTCTAACTGAACTATGAAATTACCAATACTACCCGCATATTCTAATTATATCTTCCCACACTGACATACACAATAACCTGACTCCTACAGTGAAGAAATAGAAAAGGATAAAAGAAAATAAAGAAAAAATAAAGATAATCAAGCTATTAGCCTAGATAACAAAAATCTCTACATCAAGGTCACTGTGTTATGAAGTGATAGAATAATAAAAAAGAATCATAGAAAAAAAAGGTATCAGAAATATTCCCTAATGATTCACTTCCACACAAATGAAGTCTAAAGAAATAATATCAATACAGACGCTTTTATTTTCTTTTTAAATTATACATGATGAAAATAAAAATAAATAAAAGCATAGTTAAAGGCGTCTTCTTTGTTATCTTTCTTCTCGTTACACTCAGACGATTTTATTCAGCTGGGGAAAGACGCTTCGTATTTAAAGGATTATATATTCTTAAGAGCATTCTAAATACATGAATATATATTAAAATATCAGACCTTGATGATGATGATGATGATAGATTAAAATAACGATGATGATGATGATGATGATGATGACAATGATGATAATGATGGGTAGGGTAAGGGTTCCCATCCTGTCGTACGTGTAATACAAGTAATGCATTCGAGCTTTGTCACAGTTAAAGAGCTACAGACAACGAGAGAGAGAGAGAGAGAAATACAACATCCTAACATCTCCCCAAAGGACTAAACATAAAAATAAAGACGAAATCCTTAGAACAAGCGCCCACATACCCAGTAGCCTAACCCTCCATAAATTAAAGGCTGAGCGAACACTTATGGTAACGGCAACACTAAGTACTCTACGATGAAAGGCGTTCCAGAATACTTCGACCCTTTCCTCTGGGGGTCCTGTCCTGATGTTCTTTCTTAGGCCGACTTCTCCCCCCTCACCCCTCAGCTTAACCCTTTCAATCCGATGACGTATTATCTACCTTCTTAATGCTATATCCAGGTGATTTTATTCAGCTGAGATTTTTCGAACTGAAGAGGTTAAATAGAGACTTCATAAACCCCCAATTACTCAATCTAAGCTCAATAAAATCGTCTGGAGGCAGCAAAAAAAAATTAAGTAAAATATTCGAACTGGGTGGGTTAGATAATGCCCTCATAAACCCCCTTATTCATATGATTCCTAAGCTGAATAAGATCGTCTGGGAGCAAGTGAGAGTAAGTATTCAAACAGGAGGGGTTAGATAGTCCTGAAAAAAGGCTTTATTACAATGGGCCTTCCTAAGCTGGATAAAATCGTCTGGAGGAAAGAAAAATAAAGTAATTGTTCGAACTGGAGAGGTAAAATAAAGCCCCATTCAACCCTTTATTAAAGCCCCATTCAACCCTTTATTACTGAGAGTTTTTTTTTAAGCTGAATGAAATCATCTGAAGGTAGGGGGGATTAAATATTAGATCCTGGGGCTGAAGGGGCAAAATAAGATGTTTATCGTGGTCTAAATGCTGATGAATGCTGGGATGAAGCCGTGTTATGTCTGGGTGAGAGAGAGAGAGAGAGAGAGAGAGAGAGAGAGAGAGAGGATAAGATACAGATTACATTAAAATAAAAAATCCTCAGTAATCAAATAACTACAGTAAACCTAAATCATACCACTGTCTACTACCACTATCTATTATCTACCATATCCCCGTCAACTACCACACCTAACATAAAACAACTACCACTATCTTCTGCTTCACCGTCTTGTCTCCTATCTGTCCTACCCTCCTCCTAATCCACTTTGACTTTTAAGAGAGGGGAAAGGAATGGGCCAGCTTATTCCCCTATCCTAAGTTGTCTTTATGAGAGAAAAAGAAGAAAAAGAGAAGAAAAAGAAGACACCTTTAATTTGCCTACACCTTAATCCTTCTTTTTTTTTTAATTATTTTTTTTTTTTTTAGGCAAGATTTTTTTAAGTTATGGCGTTGTGGCTTAGTTTATCTGCAGTACTATTGTTTTTTATTTTCCTTCTCGCTCTAGTTCTAGGTGATGATGATGATGATGATGATGATGATGATGATGATGATGATGATTTTTTTTTTCCTTAATTTCCCGTAAACAGGTTGTTTTATTCTTCCATTTCAGTATAATCGTGTCTTTAAAAATCATTTAATTTACGTGTCACTGTCATTTCATTTTCTTTTTGCTTATCTTCTCTCTATTTTTTTTTCAGCACTTTACTGGGAATTATTGTATTATTCTAGCTTATTTTCGTCCTCCCTCTAATTATTATTCATTTTTCCAGCTCCTATTACTGTCAGCAAATGAAAAGAAAAACAAAGAACTAGGTTTGAAAAATTGGGTCACCCTTAATTTTTAACATTTTTTGTTCAATTTTGAAGTTTATTTTTTTCCCTTGTCCTTAACATGATATTTTTTAAATAATATTTTCTCAGTTTTTCATAGCCTTATCGTTTATCTTATATTCTCTGTTTTTCGAAGCTATATCGTTATATTATTTTCTCTGTTTTTCTAGTCTTATCGTTGATCTTATTTTCTCAGTTTTTCATAGTCTTATCGTTTTTCTTACTTTCTCTCTTTTTCATTGTCTTATCGTTTGTATTATTTTCTCTGTTTTTCATTGTCTTATCGTTTATCTTATTTTCTCTGTTTTTCATTGTCTTATCGTTTATCTTATTTTCTTTCTTCTTCATAGTCTTATCATTTATCTTATTTTCTCTCTTTTTCATAGTCTTATCGTTTATCTAATTTTCTCTCTTTTTCCCAGTCTTATTGTTGTTTTTCTCCCAATACACGTTTTCCCACCAAGACTGACTCTCTCTCCTACTTATTATCATATCTCCCTTTCCTTTCTCTATGCATCATCCATTCCTCCAACTCCCCTCAACGTCAGGATACGAAGAAGAAAGAATAGGATCAAAGGACTTGGTATGAGAGAGAGAGAGAGAGAGAGAGAGAGAGAGAGAGAGAGAGAGAGAGAGAGAGAGTCCTTTTCCATGGCCAGCTGATTCCAGGGTCAATGTCCTTTCAATGGCTCTGGTCCTATAAGCATCTCTGATAAAGACATCTTAACTTAGGATACAGTATAAGCTCCTCTCTCTCTCTCTCTCTCTCTCTTTCTCTCTCACTTATGACTAGCAGTGGCAGCGTTCGTGTTAGTAGCAAAAGTAGCAGCGGTTTCTTTAGTGCCCATGGTAAGTGTGTGTGTGTGTGTGTGTGTGTGTGTGTGTGTGTGTGTGTGTGTGTGTGTGTGTGTGTGTGTGTGTGTGTGTGTGTGTGTGTGTGTGTGTGTGTGTGTGTGTGTGTGTGTGTGTGTGTGTGTGTGTGTGTGTGACGGAGAAAAAAACGAAAGGCCAATAAGGCGAAATTATAAAATGACAAAGGAAGAGAGAGAGAGAGAGAGAGAGAGAGAGAGAGGTGGTCCAAGTATAATGAGAGAGTGGCGCCATGTTTACTACTCTCCCCCGGACATTACACCCCCTCCTCTCCCCATCTCCCTCCATATCCCCCTCCCCCTCCCCACCCCCTCTCCCCATTTCCCCCCCTCCTCACCCCAACTTCCTCCACGCAAAAACTTCTTAATCAACTCGTCTGGAATAGAGCCCCCCCTAAAGGAGTGAACAGGGGGTTATAAGGAGGCGAGGACAGAGGGAATGCACTTGCGATGAATTGACGATATAGTGGTTACGAGCAGGATACTACGGACAGAAAGCATAGACGGTGAAGAAGAATGCAGTGACTGTGGTTAGGAGGACAGCAGGATGGATGCAAAACACGGACATCGTAAGAAAAGATTGTGATTGACGGTGAAGTGGTGGTGCTTTAAGTTAGGAGATGGGAGAGGAGAGATACAATAAGCAGACGGTGCAACAGAAAACAATTCAGTAGAGGGTGGTGTAGTGATGGGGACAATGATAAATACAAGCACAGACGGTGAAGCAGAGGTGGTACTAGTCAGGAGAAGGGTGTATGAGACAGGAGGCAAAGACAGTGAGGCAGAAGACAGTGGTACTCGTATGGTGTAGGTGGGCAGTACAAAGATATGGCTCAGACGCTGAACAACAAGATATGGATAGTAGACAGTGGTGTGTTGATGAAAAGTACCAAAGAGAGAAGGCACAGACAGGGAAACAAAATACATCGATAGTACATACAGACACATGACACAGACAATGGTATGGTTCACGAGGGTGGGACAATGCAAGGCACACACGGTTAACCTGAGAAGATAATGATAACAGACAAAGGAACGCTGAGAGTTACGAGGAAGGCAGAACAGTTATAAGGCCTATTGGTGAAGCAGAGGATAGTGATAGTACACAAAGGCATAATGTAAACTAGGAGGAGGGGAGGACAGATGCAAGACATATATAGCGAAGGAGAATACAGTAGTTAGAAGGAAGCTAGGAAACGTAGGGAGAGGAAGACACCAGGTACAGATTATTGACCCTATTTTTTCAACATTCCGCCATGGTAGCCTTCGCCTGGAATATTACAGTGTTTACATCCGGCGCCATAAGTAGGCCTCACAGCCCTGCGACAGACAATGGTTCAATAAACTGTCACAAGAAAAACGATCTAGGTCTCACTTGGTTCACTGGTTGACACTTTGCTTAGTGTGTACGATCTTCTATTCTAATTATGACATACTGCGATGTAGCAGACTCAAAATACCCACGTTTAACCGCACTGTCTTCGTATAACAAAAACTATGCCTCATTCCATTTTACTCATTGCCCAGTATCCAGTCTATACTGTACACTGTTGGGATCAAACACCCTTTTATTTTCATTCTGACCTTTCTGATTTTTGCCTCTATTGGCTCATACTTTTTTTCTTTGTTATACATTCTCAAGGAGAGTTAGGACAATACCAAAAACGACAAGATGAGAATGTGAACGAGTCTGCAAACGAAAGGCTTTGGCGCAGACAGAGGAGCTTATCGACTGTATCAAAGGATTTCGGGGATAAGACGGTGTTCAGGGCGACTGCAACTATAAACTTTATACTGCTTCCTCCCTCTCGTTCTCCTGCTTTATTTCAGCTCGACTGGATTGCTCCTTTTCTCTTATCTGTCTATTTATCGATCTATATCTACCTTTTTTTTTTTCCTTCTTTTTCATCTTCTCTGGTTTCTTCTCGGCTATACTCTTAACTTCTCAGAAAAAACTTGCTTCATCTGTACCCTTTACCTCTAGTCTGCTGACCACTCAAAATATATTTCTGGCGTTTGTCCTTTCTTTTTTCACTACCATTTCACCTTTAAACCTTGCCCTATCGTCATCCTATATCTCCAGAGGGTTATAAACATTTCTCTCTGGTCATAAAAGTGGTGCACAGTATCACATTCTTGCTGAACTTTTCATCATCATCATCATCATCACCCTAACCTTATTTCCAGATAATAAAGAAAGTGGGAATCATTAACACACAAAGGAAAAGTAACAATCAGGTAAAAGTAACACCCGAAAGTAGAACAATCATTAGAGAGTCCTGGGATAATGGACCATATCTTTATTTACTTATCATCTATGTCTTAGTCTGAATAAAGTGTTTGGAGCTGTCACTTTTTTTTTTTAGTTCCCCTATTTTCTCTTTCTTTCTGTAATCATTAAAGGTAAGTATGACAGTTTCCAAGTAATACGTGAACTACTGCAAGATTACATGAGGCAAGATAATATTTCGCTTCAACACGGTAAGATATTGACCGATATTTTAGAATAAATACTGTCGACATGTATCAACGGCGAAAAGTAGGGTACGTTGGGAGCGAGGTAGGATAAGTCAGCGATAAGGCGGGGTATTTCCAAATGGTAGGAGAATATTTTGCTAAGGCAGAATTGGGTCATGATAAGTTCAAACCATTTCTGCTGCAAAGAGTTCGACAGAGCAGCAGGTACGATTTCTCTCCGGCAGATACAACGATAGGCTTGAAAAAGGTACGATATTGCGGGTGAGGCTAACAACGATACTCACCGCAAAATACGATACTGCTCTATGATTACGAAGATCTCCACGCTAAGGTACGGACTGCATTCCCTGGGGCGATCACGTCTAATTAAGTGCTACTGTATCACGGCCACGTAGCGATATTTCGGCAGAGAGATACGATAATTTCCAGGAGATATGACAATAATGAACCTGGACGTACGATTGCTTCCCAGGCAGACGGGGGACGATACTCACGAAAAAGCGGGATAAATTCAACCGATCCACACTGCTTCCGCTTCGTTCGTGTGTGCCCGTCCCTTGCGTGGCGATAATAATAAAGAAAAACGAAAAAAAGGAGCGGGGAATAATAGGAGGGGACTGAGAAATGAAGAGCCACAGTGCGACTTGGGTTTATGGTACGGCTTCTACATGGGAGGTGGCGACTGCAGGGGAGAAAAAGTTGAAAGGTGGGAGAATAGGGGAAGGAAAAATTGCTGCGAGGTACCAATGTAATGACGAAAAAAAAAAAAAATAATGAAACCACAGGGCACCGGAAGACACTTGTTGCACCCCACACTGCCACATTACACACTGCCACACCACAAACAGCCACACCACAAACGGCTACACCACAACCTGCCAAACCTCACACTGCCACACCACACCTCATACTGCCAAACCTCTAAGTCAAGACTACTTCGAGGAGCTAATGTAATGGAAAAAAACAAACCATAGGGCACCGGCAGAAACTGCCACACCTCACACTACCACATTTCACAGCGCCATCTCTCACTACCACAACGGACAGTACCACAAAACACAACACCAAACGACACATAACCACATTATAAACTGTCAGACCTTAGACACACACACAAACACACACACACACACACACACACACACACACACACACACACACACACACACACACACACACACACACACACACACACACACTACCGCACCTTCACACCGTCAAGCCTTACACTCCCAAAAGCCACATAACACCCTGCCAGATTTCAGATGCACCTCACATTTGCACATCTCTCACAGTCACACCTCACACAGCCACATCCACATAGTACCACACCACATACTGCCACACTCACATAGTACCACACCACATACTGCCACACCTCAGAGCCACACTTCACACTACCAGACATCAATTCACACACTGCCACCCCCATCCCCCAAACACACATACACATCACACAAACATCTCACACTGCCAAACCCACCACCTCCAACCACACCCACTCTCTAACATTCTGTAATTCTTAACTAAATTTCTTTCCATCACCTCCACCCTTTACTCTTCTCATTTGCGCCACAATCACCACACAAAAAGAGACGAACATCCTGTATTTCGTAGTTTCAGTCTGTTTCTCCGGCGATCAGTGTGAATAGCAGGGAAACGAGGGATAATATAAAAGACTATGTGAGTATTAGAACAAATTGCCGGAGGTTATGAAAAAAAAAAAAAAAACGCTGCATTTAGGGTGTTAGTCCCTTGTTTATTACTATGATTTTCACCCTTATTAGCTGCCTGGAGAAAGACGGTAGAGGTAAATGGTAGTGGTAAATGGTAAGAGTTGAACTACACAAGGGTAATGGTAGATATACAGGGCAGACGCAGAACTAGACAAGGGTAATGGTAGAAATAAATGGCAGACGCAGAACTAAACAAGGGTAATGGTAGAAATAAATGGTAGACGCAGAACTAGACAAGGTTAATGGTAGAAATAAATGGTAGACGCAGAACTAAACAAGGTTAATGGTAGAAATAAATGGTAGACGCAGAACTAGACAAGGTTAATGGTAGAAATAAATGGTAGACGCAGAACTAAACAAGGGTAATGGTAGAAATAACTGGCAGACGCAGAACTAGACAAGGTTAATGGTAGAAATAAATGGTAGACGCAGAACTAAACAAGGGTAATGGTAGAAATAAATGGTAGACGCAGAAGTAGAACTACGTAAAAACTCGACCCATGGGGAATCGAACCTGCGCTCACCACACAACCCCACTCCGACCGGCGTCCTCAACCCACTACACCACCAAACTTTAGAAGGGGATATTGTAATTAGGTTCTGTTTGTGTAAGGTTTCTCAGGAGATATACAGCAGATGTCTTAGGTTTCATAGGTAATTAGATGAAGATAACTGGGTTTCATAGGTAATTAGGTTTCATAAGGTATCTACACGTGGACCATATCTGGATCTTATTAGCTAAAAATCACTAATGATGATAATTAAGATGATGAAGATGAAGAGGAATATGAAAATGATGATGATTATAATAAGTATCAAGAAGATTGTGGTGATGAAGATGCCAAAGATAAGGATAAAGTCCATGGAAGATAAAGGTGAATATAACAACACTTATAACGATGGTGATCTAGACATAAATGAGGTGACGATGGAGATGATGAAGATGCAAACGAAGATGAACATGATGATGATGATGATGATGATGATGCAAGACTGTGTGACACCTCGACTCTTGACTTGTTATAGGTTAATTGGTATCATTATTATAGAGGCAACAGTTTTATGATTCCTTAAACACACCTTCTGCCTTCCTATCACGTCACCTCTCTCTCTCTCTCTCTCTCTCTCTCTCTCTCAGCCACCATCCAAGCAACAGTGCATGATCGTGTTAAGGACACACCGTCTCAAAACCCTCTCCTACCCACCCCGCCCTCACCATCATGTAGACACACTCCTTCCTTCCTTCCTCTTTCTTTCTTCCTTCTGTTCTTTCTTTCTATCTTTTGTTTTTCCTTCCTCTCTCCCTCTCTTCCTTCCACTCAAACAAACACACACACACACACACACACACACACACAAAATTCTTCATTCCTTCTTTGCTTCTTTTCTTCACGCGCCCCACACTTCAATTCCTTTTTTTTTTCTGTCTTTCCTTCCTTTCTTCCTTCCTTCCTATCTTCCTTCCACTCATTCATTCATGCACATCACACTCCTTCATTCTCTCCTTGTTTCTTTCATTCATGCACCCCACACTTTCAGTCATTTCTTCCCTTTCTCCCTACTTCCACCCCACACTTTCAGCCATTTCTTCCCTTTCTCCCTCCTTCCTTCCTTCTTCTTTCCTAATCGCACCCACACTTACATTTCCTTTATCCTTCCTTCCCTCCCTCCTTCTTTCTGCCCTTCCTTCTTTTCTTCCTTCCTTCCCTCACCTGCTCCCCGCCCCAACAATCACACTCACACCTCACTCATACTTTAATAACCTCACGCACACCTCCCACTCACACCATTACTCCCATTTTTCCACTCTCTGAAGGATCACCATTCTTAACCCTTCAGAGGTCACGGTCTCACTTTGCTTTATTATTCTGACTAACACAAGGCGGCTTTACTCGTTTTTATTTTTTTAATCTTCTAAATGAGGAAAATTGTTCTCTCTCTCTCTCTCTCTCTCTCTCTCTCTCTCTCTCTCTCTCTCTCTCTCTCACACACACACACACACACACACACACACACCTAATCTGCTCCACCATGCATATCAAACGAGCGAGTTCGTTGACCGCTTACCTGCGTCACGGCGGATTATCGTTTTTATTGCAATAACGTATGAGGTGATAGTTATTGAGAGAGAGAGAGAGAGAGAGAGAGAGAGAGAGAGAGAGAGAGAGAGACAAACACTTACCCAGCAATATTCATCTCCTCATTTCGTCATAAAGAACTATCATGTCCCGGTAATGAGCCAAATGGTGTACTAAGTGTTGCAAAGTTACGCCAAAGAGTACAGTTATCATAATACATCATAAGAACTGTAATGTGGGATAATGTGTACAAGGGATATACTGTTTGCTTGGGTATATTCGAAGTATTGCTATATTCCTGTAAAAAAAAGTGTGTGAATGTGTGACTTATTTTACTGTGTTGATAATGTCTCCGTCTTTTAAACTTATCTTTCCTTATTTCTTGATCTTGCCTCATTACTTCGTTAAGTGGAAAATGCGGTGCGGGTGATGATGATGATGATGATGATGATGATGATGATAAGGAGTAGGAGGAGGAGGAGGAGGAGGATTGATGATGATGATGATGATGATGATGATGATGATGATGATGAAGGTGATGATAAACATTTAGAACTTTTTCAAGCCCCACCAATGACTTCTAGCACAAAAACTCTTTCTGTAATAAACGCAAAAGCTATACTCGTACCTGTAAGTATATTTTTGGTCAAATTTACATCAGCCGTCACCTCCATCATACGTTACTATAAAAAGAGAGAGAGTATAAAGCCACAGAAACAGCATGGAATTCCTCTATCCACATTCTTTACAGCTTGTCGTAAAGGAGTGTAATATGTCGAGAATGGGCACGGAAACATACTTTGTGTACAGAAACTAACACAGAATTTAAGATAACAGGAAAAGGCATGCGGTTCATAAGTTTTTCAATGTAAAAAAAAAAAAAAAAAAAAAAAAAAAAAAATGTATGGCTTTTTCGATACAAATTCCTTCGTTTCTTAACAATCTTAGGCTCTTATGACTCATTCTTAATGGCAGTAGTTGTTGCACTGAGTTCATGTAAAACGTAAACCCACTGGACCGCAGGCTTAAGTTGTCCTCCTACACCACCCTCCTTTCGGAGGATAGGGAAGTAAAGGGAATTTTTGTGTAACCAGAAAGTAAAGCCGCCTGTTTTTATCTGTGCCACCACATGAAGGAGCCCTACCCAGCATCATAAGCACTGATGAAGATGATGTATAGTTTTCCTAATCTAAATTCATCCGTCTTCTCAAGTTTTCACCTAACTAAAGAGAAGTAGCACAAGGAATAGGATGAAAGTTTTTGATTACGTTCGTACGGATCTGAAAATGGAATAGTCTGTCTGATGAAAGTATAACAAGGACAAAGGCCCTCATTCAGGCTGCATAAGGAAGCTCCCTAACACCTTTTCTTAAGCGATTTATTTTGTTTATCACACCTTACTGTCCTGTTCCCTGCTATATAAACCCTTCCAATATCAACTTACTCTGCATAATTAACGAACAAAAGGATACGAGCCCACCCCATATCCAAAAATAAATCACTAAGAAAGAGGCGTTAGGGAGCTTCCTTGTCGAAAGAAAATATGAGACAGACACAGTAATGAAATAAATACCATCTCAGACCCACTTGACAATACTCCTGTTATACTGAATCTTCTTTTATTTTACGTAGTGAATGCGAGATAACAAAATACTGATACCGACGCCAAGAAGCTAAAAATAACTTCTGTATCATAATCTACACAGCATTCAAAACAGCAATATATCTACACTATGGTCGCATTCCACACACACACACACACACACACACACACACACACACACACACACACACACACAGCAATTAAAGTCACAAAGACATACTTGCAACACGGTAAAACTCTCTCTCTCTCTCTCTCTCTCTCTCTCTCTCTCTCTCTCTCGTCCTATTCTTAGTTCTTGTTATTAAAAAAATATGTCTTTCTATTAACATAAGGTCAGACAATCTTCTCTCCAGTAAGTTATGTGTGGTCTCTCTCTCTCTCTCTCTCTCTCTCTCTCTCTCAGGACAATAACAATTAGTCGCGGGGGTGACAGCGTCTGTTTTCCTTTACACGCTGTGGTAATTTCTTCACGAGACGGCCAAGCTCTTTATTATCCTGTGGCCTTGGTGCGGAGTGCTTTACTGTGTGTGTGTGTGTGTGTGTGTGTGTGTGTGTGTGTGTGTGTGTGTGTGTTACCAGACGTGCAAAGACATGTATACTGAAGTGCGCAGAAACTTCTTGCTTTTATCTAAACGAATTTTTAAAAAGTGGCTGACACAGAAAGCGAGTTCAGGGATAATGTGGAAACGAGAAGTAATTTCCTTTATGAGTGAAACAAAGTGAAAAAATACTACTCATATCCTAGCCCAAACGAATGCTACGTAAAAGAGAACTGTTTGAAAGAAAGCACAGAAAGAAGAAAGACAGAAAGCAAAAAGGAAAAAGAAAAGAAGGAAGAAAGGAAGGTAGGAAGGAAGGAACTATGCCAATACAGTATTGTTCCTGATTACGAGGGGAATATAATGAACACAGGAACAGAGAAAATAAAGTCAACAAAATACTTCCCTTATTACTAACAAGTCACAGAAAAAAACAATTCCTACCATACCCTACTTTCTTCAATACATAATACAATAATAATAATAATAATAATAATAATGGGGGTTCCTACCGTTCTTGCATGCAGCGTGGCGAGGTTGCAAGCGCTCAATACTGCAACAATAAAACCCCTCACGAAAGCAGGAGGAAGACCTTTACAAGTATTGATTCTATCTACGAGTGCAACCACCATGCGACAAACACTGTGGAGTGGATTGAGTTATTACGAGTAAGTGTGTGTGTGTGTGTGTGTGTGTGTGTGTGTGTGTGTGTGTGTGTGTGTGTGTGTGTGGAGAGAGAGAGAGAGAGAGAGAGAGAGAGATTAAACCATTAAGAATCAGTAAAACTAAAAATGAACGACACCGGATTAAAGGGGTTAAGAGGAAATAATGAAAAGGGCTTTTAGTTTGGTCTTATTCGAGCTGGAATTGGAGGCCTCGTAGTTTCTTTTCCTTAGCGATTTATTTTGCATTACTAAACCTGGCTACTGATTTATGTTTCTACACTATTTTTACTTTAACCTGGCTCAGATTTTTGTCCTCTTACAGCTTATTTCAAATAGCCCAGAGGCAGAGAAAGATAATACTGCAGCTCTAAATCCATTCCATAGCACTTTTTCTTGACTTGTATCCCATTAAAGTGTTAATCTTTCAACTCAACACTGAGGGTGGAGAGATGGCAATTTTAAGCCAAGTTAGTGTAAATAGGGTACAGTATCAACACACACCATTTCAGTAAGATACATAAGAATAAAAATGTGTAATAAGCAAAATAAACTGCTAACGTAAAGGAGATTTACGGAATCGCCAAACCCACACAGAGTACGACCCATTACCTTTTTGTGCAATAAAGTAACCTGGTATCTTTTAATCTTTTTTTCTGACAGTTCCGTAACTCTTTCAGCTCAGTCGATGATCATAATGGTGATGATGGAGGGTAAATCTGACTACACTCTTTTTACCTTAACTTGGCCTAGATTTTCGTCCTTTTGCAACTTAGTTCATGCCCCTCAATGGCAAAATAAGGCAATACTGCAACTGTATCCTTTCCACATCATTTCTTCGTAAGCACCATCATACTCTAGTTTCAATCTCGTGCCACAACTCGGCTTTCAAGACGGGAAGATGGCAATTTTAGGCCAAGTTAGAGTAAAAGAAGTAAAGTAGGCACATTCCTTCCACATAACCAAAACTCATCGACTTTCATACACCCACGACTTAGTATTCAAGTTGAGTGGACCAGTTCCCTCAGATGAAAAAAAAAAAAAAAAAAAACTTAAGTTACAGAGCAAGAGAAATATGGTCATAAGATAAAAAAAACAACAACCCTAATACAAGAGGATAAATGGCATAAAAAAAAGGGCACAAAGACGAAGAGATAACTTGCCCTATTCTGGGAGGCAAACTTAGTAATGCTGAGAATTATGTGGGTTGGATGGTATTAGTGCTAAGATATGAAAGATGTTGACGGAAGACACACAATAAGAAGGCTGAGCAAGGAAGCTGAATATACCCTGAAAAAAAAAAGAAAAAAAAAGAAAAAA
>NC_137020.1:29063962-29151462 GCF_032717465.1 Coenobita brevimanus
CAAACAATAAGTAATGGAAGCAAGAATGATAAGGGACTAGTGTGTATTGTAAAAAAGAGACTTACGGCAGAAAGACACGTGCTAATCTGAGGAAATGGAGCAGAGGAGAGAGAAGTGCGTAGGTGGGAGGCATTGGTTGTGGACGGAAAAAGGAGCGAGTGACATGTGTTAATCTGAGGAAATGGAGCAAAGAAGAGAGAGAAATGGGTAGATGAGACAGTGGTTGTTGACTGAAAAAGAAGGGATGGATATGTCACTGTGTTTTATGAAAGCCAGGAAGAGGAGTGGGGACGCAAAAAATAATATTAAATTTTGTGGAAAGAACTGTCGAAACGTTAACCTAATATTGTTTGACCAGGAATACATATAAAAGAGAGAGGGTGAGGAGATTATATATTCCAATACCACATTACCAATCTCAGACTCTTATTGCTCGCTTTTGGCTGGATAAAATCGTCTGTCCTTAGCTGGAACAGAATGGTAGATACGTCCAGTATTGTCTGACTCACTCGGCTGAATAAATCGCCTGGCACTAGCCAGAATCGATTACTAGAGCTGTTCCGACAATGACAGAGTTAGGGCAACGAAGAGGAAAATTTGGTGAGAAGGGAGAGGAATGAAGAAGTATATGAATAAATTACCGAACTACACTTAAAGGAAGCTGCAATCTCGCCTCAAGAATTCCGAATCCCAGTTTTATTTAAAGGGTAACATTACAGGGGTAAATGATACTAACATTCTAAATAAAAAATGTATGTATAAATAAATAAAGTAAAGTAAATAAAATTCGTCTGGGTTGAAGGCGTTATCCTCATATCCATTTATTCTTGGTTATTCCCTCATTTATTTGTTATTAGCCAAAGGCGATTTTATTTAGCTAAAGAAAACCTCTCTAGTAAAGGGACTAAATGAACAGCACCACCACTATAAGAACAATATATATGTACTCCTTTTGCCAGCACCTTCCCGTCACCATCAAAGCATACATAAATACTCCTTTCATATTCATTAAACGATTAGGTAATAACGGCAGATTGCGCTAATTTGGTCTTACAACATCACGTCTAACCAATTAAGTGTCATGATAATTACGCGTTATCAGCTGTCATTATTTCCTCCAGCAACCCATCCTTCACACTATCTGCAAAGGAAATCTTCATCTGTCTATATTCTCATTAACTCATTTTTCTTCCTTTCTTACCCCCTGAAATACGCATGTTTCACCTCTCTCTCTCTCTCTCTCTCTCTCTCTCTCTCTCTCTCCCATGTACCCTTTTCCACATTACTTATTTTCCCTCCTAATATCCAACTTATATTCTGCCAACACGCTACCTCCTAAATACTTCGTTCACATCACAATTCTTTATCAGTACCATAAATCTACACACACCTCTTGCCACTCATTAGCTTTTTTCACCACTTCACTCTGTTTCATGTCAAGTACCACTAAGTCGCTGATAAATGTTCCTCTCATTATTACTGGTTCTAGCTCCTAACCCCATCACTGAGGTATTTTCTTGGCTTTATAAATTTATCTGGCGTTTGTGAAAACTAGATAAAATAAACGTGCAATTATACCACCCTGTTTCATACCAATTTTTTTTTTTTTAATGCAAGGAAAAAAGAACCAAAGGCCATAAAACTGCAAATTGATCCTTTCAAGAAAAAAATAAAACATTTTTTTTTATATATCCACCACTAACTCCTTGACTGCTATACCCTGTTCACTTTAACTAGGAGTAAAATCGTCCTCCCTCCATCTTGAATCCTGTGCTTTGAAATCTGCTGTATTATGCTGTGCTTTGGAATTTACTGTATCATTCTCTGCTCTGAAGTTTACTCTATCATGCTGTGCTTTGAAATTCACTCTATCATTCTGTGCTTTGAAATTTACTCTATAATTCTCTGCTTTGAAATCTACTCTTCATTCTCTGCTTTGAAATTTACTCTATAATTCTCTGCTTTGAAATCTGCTCTTCATTCTCTGCTTTGAAATTTACTCTATCATTCTCTGCTTTGAAATTTACTCTATCATTCTCTGCTTTGAAATTTACTCTATCATTCTGTGCTTTGAAATTCACTCTATCATGTTGTGCTTTGAAATTTACCCTATCATTCTCTGCTTTGAAATTTACCCTATCAAAAATTCACTCTATCAATCTCTGCTTTGAAATGTACTCTATCATACTGTGCTTTGAAATTTACTCAATCATTCTCTACTTTGAAATTTACCTTGACTGTCAGGGTAGTGTTGTAACGTCAAGGTAGTGCTAACATGTCATTTCATTTAGTCATATCATGGTAGTCATATTTCAGTTAGTGTCATGTCACGTCACGTCACGTCACTCATGCCGTCACATCGCCTTCCGCGCAAAAATCCAACATGGCGGCGCTCACTGCAAAATGCGCGGGAAATCACAATCCAACCTATTTAGTCTTGAAATATTCATAAAATCCATATTAATCCTCTAGAAAAATCCTCGCACTGCCTCTAAACACTCGCTTATATACTTCAAATCCCGATATATCCAGGAAATCCCACAATATTCCTACCCTGACCTGCACACCTGCCCGGTCAAGGTGAACATGGTGACGATCACTTCAAGACGCGCGAGATTATACGCCCTAAATAATCACCTCCTATCCATCAAACTCTCACAAAAACACACATCATTTATCTTAAAATTAATCAAGTCACATTAACAAATCACTTATATTAACCCAAACCCCGATATATATAAGAAAAACCACGATAATCCTACCTTAAAACGCGCGTCGACATCCCCGCACAAGGTCAGCATCTCAAGTGTCGCGGGCGGGAGGGGGGAATAGGACTGGAATGGGCGGGAAGGCTTGTGATTGGCTGAGCGTCGAGCAGCTGCCCTCTGATTGGTGGAGGCCTGGCGCGAATTCCAACCCAACCTCCCGCCACCCCCAGTCTTTTAAAAATTATCTGTATTATGCTCCCATGACTTTGTATCGATATTTTGCATATTTCACGAGGAAAATAGTAAAATAAGCTACATTAACACCCACCAGTGATATATTTAAACGCAAAAGAGAGCTAGCGTCTTAAGGATTTAATCTGGAAATTCTACGGCGAGCAGAAATCTTCCAAGGAAATTCAAATTGTCACCACGTAACCGTAAGACTTTCCTATGGAGAAAATGCGCATTTCAGGGGTAAAATATTGGGCAAGACTGTACTACCCTGCATATTTATTAACCGTAGAAGAGAATAAAGCAGTTAATAATGATAAATGACCTACGCACGATGCTAAACTCCCGCCTAGAAAGGCAGTCACCTCTTCAGTCCGGTAACGGCTTAATCATTTCAAATCTAGCTACCTTCTACTGATCTTATTCTAATTAGGGATCACTCTTCTAACTGGAGAGATAATTACAGCCTTCATTAACCCGCTGAGAATAAGAAGTCATCATTAAAACCCAATAAAATAATCTGACGGCAAGAATAACCTAATAATGATAATAATAATAATGAGAATAAGAATAATAAAGGCGGCAGTAATAAAAACCTGATTAATAAGGTGGTAGTTAGAGTAGTAGTAATAGTAGTACTAGAGTAGTAGTACTAGTAGTAGCAGTTGTAAAAATTAGGATGTGAATGTTGTAGCAGTAGTAGTAGTAGCAGTATATAGTAGTAGTAGTAGTAGTAGTGATAACAGGGATGAGAGTAGTAGTAGCAGTTGTAATAGTAGTAGTCGTAGTAGCAATAGTATAGTAGTAATAGAAGTAATAGTAGTAGTAGTAGTAGTAGTAGTATGGAAGTAGTAGTAGTAGTAGTAGTGGTGGTGGTGGTAGTAGTAGTAGTAGTAGCAGCAGTAGTATAGTAGTAACAGAAGTAATAGTAGTAGTAGCAGTAGTATGGAAGTAGTAGTAGTAGTAGTTGTAGTAGTAGTAGTATAGTAGTAACAGAAGTAATAGTAGTAGTAGTAGTAGTAGTAGTAATAGTAGTAGTAGTACGGTAGTAACAGTAGTAGTAGGTGTTGTAGTAGTAGTAGTAGTAAACAGTAGTAGTTGTTGTAGTAGTAGTAGTAGTAGTAGTAGTAAACAGTAGTAGTAGTATGGTAGTAACAGTTGGCTATTAGTAACAGTAGTAGTAGTAACAGTAGTAGTAGGAGGAGGAGGAGGACCACACTATCAACAACACGTTACCCATCCGTCAATCTATTATTCTAACTCTACCTTCGGCTCTATACTTTCATTCTAACTCTACTTTCGGCTCTATACTTTCATTCTAACTCTACCTTCGGCTCTATACTTTCATTCTAACTCTACCTCCGGCTCTATACTTTCATTCTAATTCTACTTTCGGCTCTATACTTTCATTCTAACTCTACTTTCGGCTCTATACTTTCATTCTAACTCTACTTTCGGCTCTATACTTTCATTCTAACTCTACCTTCGGCTCTATACTTTCATTCTAACTCTACTTTCGGCTCTATACTTTCATTCTAACTCACTTTCGGCTCTATACTTTCATTCTAACTCTACCTTCGGCTCTATACTTTCATTCTAACTCTACTTTTGGCTCTATACTTTCATTCTAACTCTACCTTCGGCTCTATACTTTCATTCTAACTCTACCTTCGGCTCTATACTTTCATTCTAACTCTACCTCCGGCTTTATACTTTCATTCTAATTCTACTTTCGGCTCTATACTTTCATTCTAACTCTACCTTCGGCTCTATACTTTCATTCTAACTCTACTTTCGGCTCTATACTTTCATTCTAACTCTACTTTCGGCTTTATACTTTCATTCTAACTCTACCTTCGGCTCTATACTTTCATTCTAACTCTACTTTCGGCTCCATACTTTCATTCTAACTCTACTTTCGGCTCTATACTTTCATTCTAACTCTACTTTCGGCTCTATACTTTCATTCTAACTCTACCTTCGGCTCTATACTTTCATTCTAACTCTACCTTCGGCTCTATACTTTCATTCTAACTCTACTTTCGGCTCTATACTTTCATTCTAACTCTACTTTCGGCTCTATACTTTCATTCTAACTCTACTTTCGGCTCTATACTTTCATTCTAACTCTACTTTCGGCTCTATACTTTCATTCTAACTCTACTTTCGGCTCTATACTTTCATTCTAACTCTACTTTCGGCTCTATACTTTCATTCTAACTCTACTTTCGGCTCTATACTTTCATTCTAACTCTACTTTCGGCTCTATACTTTCATTCTAACTCTACTTTCGGCTCTATACTTTCATTCTAACTCTACCTTCGGCTCTATACTTTCATTCTAACTCTACTTTCGGCTCTATACTTTCATTCTAACTCTACTTTCGGCTCTATACTTTCATTCTAACTCTACTTTCGGCTCTATACTTTCATTCTAACTCTACTTTCGGCTCTATACTTTCATTCTAACTCTAGACTCTAGACTTTCATTCTATCTTCGGCTCTATACTTTCATTCTAACTCTCCTTTCGACTCTATACTTTCATCTAACTCTACTTTCGGCTCTATACTTTCCTTCTAACTTTACTTTCGGCTCTATGCTTTCATTCTAACTCTACCTTCGGCTTTATACTTTCATTCTAACTCTACTTTCGGCTCTATACTTTCATTCTAACTTTACTTTCGGCTTTATACTTTCATTCTAACTCTACCTTCGGCTCTATACTTTCATCTAACTTTACTTTCGGCTTTATACTTTCATTTACTCTGCTTTTATTTACTGTACCTTCGGGTCTATTCTTTCATGTACTCAAACTGCCAGACATTCACCATTTCAGCATTCCCAGCGTCCACACATCCACTCACCACATCGATCACCCACCCCTTAATCTACTTTTCAAAATTCTTATAGCTAGAAAAAGAGGTAGGAAGGAAACAAGATGAGGAGGTAACTAAAAATAAATAAATAAATAAATAAATGGCAGAGGAGGGATAAGAATCAAGAAGTGGGGAAGATGATGGAGGAAGATATGGTAGGAAGGGCAAGAAAAGGCAAGGAGAGCAAGAAAAGACAAGAAAAGCATGAAAAGGACCAAGAAAAGGCAATAAGATTAAGAAAAAGCAAGAAAGGCAAGAAAAGGCATGAACAGCAAGAAAAGACAAGATGAGCAAGAAAAGGCAATAAGACCATGAAAAGGCAACAGGAGTAGGAAAAAAGCAAGATCAAGAAAAGGCAAGAAAAAGAGTAAAATTGTCAGAGATGGAGAAGGTGAGGTCCGGGCACTGGTAAATTATTCAGTGTGGGTAGTGGGTCAGGAGGGAAGGAGGGACTTAGAAAAAAAAGCCATGGAGAGAAAACAATGGGGAATAAGGGAGGAAGAAAGAGACGAGAGGAAAGGGAAGGAAAGGGTGAATAAAGGAGGAAGAAAGTAAGCGGAACAGAATCTTAAGGTTGGAAAGGAGTGAAACAGATGGAAGCTGTGAGAAGAGGGAGAAAAAAAAAGGGGAAAAAAATAGAAACATGTAAACTGGAAGAAGACGACGGAAGATGAGTGAAATAAGAAAAAGGTAAAGACGGTGTAAATGACTCAAGGTAGGAGCAAAAGGTGAAGACCAGGAAGATAAATGAGAAAGTGGAAAGAAAAAGGGGGGAGCTAACAAGAAGGGGAATGAGGACGAGGAAGAGTAGACTGGAAGAAGGGGAGAAGAGAGTAAAAATTTTCATGGCAGGATCTGAAGGTGTGGTGTGGCCATTGGTAAATTATTCAGAGGCGGTAGTGGGTGAGGAGGGAAGGAGGAAGGAAAAAAAAAAAATGGAAAGAAAATAATTGGGGATAAGGAAAGAATGAAAGAAGGAAAGAAAAAAGGAAAGGATGAATGATTGAAAGAAAGGATAAAGAGAAGGATAGAAAGAAAGAAAAGGAGGAAAGGAGGACGGAAGAGAAAGAAGAGGATAAAGAGGGGAAGGAGACAGGGTTAACATTTTACTCTGTATCCTGCCCACTCCTCTCATACTCTCCCTAAATCAGCTTATTCATCTTATCTTGCTCAGTTAAGATTTACTCCTGTGACTACATCTAAATATTTTAATCTGATTCTCTACATATACGCCACATATAAATCTTGCCAAGTCACGTGAATCCATATATTCTACGTAGCGATGTCCAGTGAAAATATATCTCTTTCCCATGCCTCTGTTAGGCTTCACTTTATTCTCTAAGTTACATTCTACTTATATTACTTACAGAAAATACCTTAGCACGCCATCTGATTTCATACAGATAATCAACTAAATGTTCTGTCAATATATGCTGCCGCCACTCCACTTTAACATGTTTAGACTTCAAAGAGGCATCCGTTCTTCAAATTTAAGATTACACACACACACACACACACATTCAGTATTTTGATATTTTCACTGCACTTCCATTTGCTTTGTGAAAACGTGCTCGCAATCTTCCAATATGCTTCAGTGCTCCTCCTCTCTCCACCATCAACATTCTCTCCACTTCCTCTGCTCATACTATTTCTTATCGTCTTTCTTATGATTCTACCGTTCACTGCATTTTCCCGCCAGAACATAATCCTTCCCTCATCACCATTCTCTCATTTTCACTGCAATTTTGTTCATGTATCACAGTGTTTCTTATGGTTCCTTATAATTCTACCATTCACAGCATATTCTCTCGCCATTACATACTTCTTCCTGCATCATCATTCGCTTATTTTCACCGTAATCTTATACATATACTATTCTTTCATTCCTTCACTATCAGAGTTTCCCTTGCTGGACATCATCTGGAGGTTGCTATAATAAAATGAAAATTATGCTTTTTTTTTTTTTTCCATCGCTTAAGTTTACAGGAAAATATACATTGATCTTCTGACATTTTTCCCATAGACTGAGTTTTTTTCCCCGTACCCTACCGGTCCCACCTCTCTCTCTCTCTCTCTCTCTCTCTCTCTCTCTCTCTCTCTCCAGTTTTTGTGCGCTATATATATTCCCAAGCGATTTTTCCATCAATTTCTTTCAACATTCCTCTCGACTTACTTTCACAATTCTTCCCAATTTCTTCACTGTTCTTTCCAATTCCTTTACTATTCGTCCTACTTCCGTTCACCATTCTCTCCAAATTCCTTTCACCATTATTTTCAGGATGTTCCCATTTCTTTCACCATTTTCCTCAACGCAGTTAACCATTCCAGTTCCCTTCACCATTTCTCTTAATTCCTTTCACCATTTTCCCCATCTCTCCCCACAATGTATCTTTTTTTCACTCTTCACGAACTTTTCCAACTCCCAACTTCTTCTCATCATTTTTCCAATCTCTCCTCAGTATTTTTCACCTTGTTCACCATTTTCTCCATCCTTCCCCACAATATACTTTTTTTTTTTTTTTTTTTTCACTTCTTTTTACCAATATTACCATCTCTCCCTATACTATTTTTCTTATTTTTCATCCTTTTTTTCGTCTCCCACCACAATAGATTTTCAATTCTTTCCACCTTTTTTCCCACCTATCCCCACTTTTTTTTTCACCATGTTTCCGACTTCTCCCCTACAATATTTTTTCACTCCCCTCTCCCCATTCCTCTCAATTACTCTCGTCATTTCTTTCAATTCCTCTCACCCCTCTTTTCAATTCTCGGTATTGTCTCCTGCCCTCTCTCTCTCTCTCTCTCTCTCTCTCTCTCTCTCTCTCTCTCTCTCTCTTTCTCCCCTTGGCAAATCAAATTCCGGATAGTATTGCATCCGGGAGATCAATACCTTGCTGAATTGGATGGCTCTGGCTGCGAGTGTGAGGGAAAGTGTGAAAAAAAGTGAGAGAGAGAGAGAGAGAGAATACATGGAAGTAGGAATCGTAAAAAGAGAAGCTGAAAAAGAGAGTAAACCCACACATGAAGCAGTGAGATAGGAACGTTTGTGGACATGAGCAAAGGACAGCTATAGAAACGTTCTCTCTCTCTCTCTCTCTCTCTCTCTCTTTCCAGGAACGTATACTCTGGGCAGGTACAAATACATAAGAATACATTTACAAGGTCACTTTTAGCCACGAAAAAATTTGATCATAGTCACACACGCAGCCACAAAAACACACACGACGTATATGTTTGCGTCTATTGTAATTAAATTCAGTGACATACATGCAAAGGACACACACACACACACACACACACACACACACACACACACACACACACACACAGGCACGCAATCGGTGTGAACGGAGTAAGTTTTATATATCCCACTGCCACCCCACCCCACCCTCACACACACACACTTCACCACCACTTCACTCCACTCATATCCACTCCCTTTGATGGCCCTCCCCCCTCTCTCTCTCTCTTCTTATTCACACTTCTCTCCTCTTTCCATTGTCTACAGTTTTTTTCACTCCTCTCCACTCTCTTTTCTCTCTTATTCATACTCTTCATCTTTCCTTATTCTCCACTGACACTCCCTCTCTTTTTTGATAAGCACTTCTTCACGTCTATCATTATTCTTCCATTTTCTCTCTTTTCTCAACATTCACCTTCCACTGCCTCTCTCTTTCTCCATCTCCTCCTTACTCATACCTCCTTCCACTTTCCACTCTTTGTTATTCTTCTACCTTCATCTTATCCCCCTTTCTCTCCATTCACATTCCACTGTAATTCTTCCTATAGTTCATTCCTTCACATTTTTTTTCTCCCCGCTTTCCATTCCCTATTACTCTTTTTTCTTCCGTTTTACCCCTTTTCCATTCACATTACACTCCCACCCTCTCACTTCTCACTCTCCTTTTCCATCAGCATAACATAATCCCACCCTTCCATAATCTCTCACATTGTTTTTCCATTCTCTCTTCCTTTCTTTCTACATGTATTTCCTTCTCCTTCCTTCTTTACTACTTCCGCCTTCCACTTTTCCATTCTATATTCTGCTTTTTGGCTTGCACTCCCGTCCACTCACATTTCACTACGCCCACTCACAGCTAGTTCCTACTCTGATATTCCCCTTCTCTTCTTTCTCACAATTCTTCCCTCCCCTTTCATTTTCTCCTAACGTTCTGCCTTCCTTTTACGTCGCCCATTTCCTCTTCTACTTACATCCACTCCTTTGACGGTACCTCTCTCATTTACAATTCTTCCTTGTACCGTAGTTTTCGTATTCCTCATTTTTTCTACACAATTCTGCTTCATGACTACCAATTTCTTTTTACTTTATACTTAGTTAATCGGCCTGTAGTCACCTCTGATGTTATGCTGCAATGATTATATGGTTTTATCAATTTATTTCCATGTCCCTCACCTGCACTTCAAAATACAGCTATACTATTAATGTGGGACAGTGTGACTCAATACATCATCGCTCAACTAAATCACAGTGAATGGTACCTAAGTTGTGATGCTTGAGGGCTCATGAAGGTTAGTTCTTCCTTATGTGGAGCAGTGAATCGCGGGGTCTTACACCCCCCCCACACACACCCACACACACACACACACACACACTCCTACACCCCCCCACACACACTCCCCTCCTACACCTCCCCCCACACACAATCCCCCACTTATACATTCCCCCCTTCTCCCGAATCATACATACCACCCCTCTCAATGCCTCTCCACTCTCGCCTCTTCACCCCGACCAGTCAAAAGAGCCTAACGCTGCCCAGTTATTGCCAAGCTGAGAGGATTTTTGGCCCGGCTGAAAGGGAAATGGTGCGGCGAAGGACTGACTGATTTCCACACAGCGTTGAAGAGGAATTTCGTTGTCAATATAAGGCTGGTTAGAGGCTGGAATATATCAGTACTAATGGCATGTTAAGCCTTTGACTGTTTGGGTATTTCTCAGCTAACGAAACTAATATCTATGAGGCAAATAAGTTACAAGCGATAGGGGACCATATCCAGTAGCTTTTAATTCTCCTACATCAGGACTTCTATTCGTCTGCTTATTTACCTATCCATCCCTTCATCTATCATCCATCCATCCAAACCATTCATATACAGTTCCATGCATAATTAAGTGTTCATATACAGCTCCATGCATATAAGTGTTCATATACAGTTCCATGCATATAAAGTGTGTGTGTGTGTGTGTGTGTGTGTGTGTGTGTGTGTGTGTGTGTGTGTGTGTGTGTGTGTGTGTGTGTGTGTGTGTGTGTGTGTGTGTGTGTGTGTGTGTGTGATACTTCCTCCATATTACTAGCTACATTTTGCCTCTGGTTCGCGTGGCTACGACCATTGCTGATAGAGAGTTTTCATGTTTAAGTGAGACAGGTGCGTGAATGCTTGATACGTCATTATTGTAATCACCAGGGAGAGTACATGTAAAGTAGAGTTAACCCCTTCACTCTGAGAGGTCCTAGAGTGCAAGTATAGTAAATTTAACATCTGAACTACAAGACACCCATGCGCAGTAGGGAGAGTTCATTTCACAGTCGAGTTAGTTGCTATGAATGTCCTTGAGTGTGTAAAGGAGAGTGCACATTCAACAGAGCATAATCATTCACTAACAGAGGACTCTAAGTGGTGCAGGTGTATGTACAACTGTTAGTCCCTGCACTACGAGGTTCCAGAATGATGTACAGGAGATAACCCCTCCACTACGATACTCTGTTCACGAAATCGTCTGGCTGTAACAAGTATAAGAAAAAAATAATAATTATTATACTGGACACGATGATGAGGGTTGTATTTCCCATTCATCCAACTAATCGAATACTTTCCCCAACTCCCCATTCCCCAAACACCTCACCCATTACCCCCTTGAACCATTCCTCCCCAACACCCATATCTGTCCCCAAAAAGCTTCTAATTTCATAGTTACTCCTCAATCTAGTCAGTATTTTTCACCAATCTCATTCCCCCAAGGAAAATTTACAGTTCCCCAATTCTCAATCCCCCAAATTCATCTCAAAACCTACATAAATTACCCGTTACAACCACCTCTTGCCAAACCCCCAAAGCACCTCCAAATTCCCTAACCAGCCAACTTTCCTCCCCAACTCCCCATTCCCCATTCACTCCACCTATTACCCTCTTGAACAATTCCTCCCCAAACAGCCATATTTGCCTCCTGCAACTCTCTAATTTCACACTCACTCACTCTAAATGTACCTTTAAATGCCAGCTTTCTTTCACAACTCCCCATTCCCCACCCACCCCACTACTCCCCATTCCCCATTCACCCCACCCACTACCCCACTGAACCACTCGTCCCCAAACATCCATATCTGTCCCTTGCAACCCTCTAATTTGACAGTCACTCACTCCCCTCCCCACCAGTAATAATACAGTCACATTACACCAAACAGTCACGGAAAGTCACGCCAGTTAGTTCGGTAAAATGACTGTTTATAGATTCATTATTCTTGGACTTTACGTGTCGCCTGGTGGTCAAAATGGCTATGGTGCACCGGTTTGAAATCCTGAGCCAGTGTTCTTCTTTTTCTTTTCTTTTGTTATCATATACGAATATTGGAGGACCACTTCTAGTAGCGGCTCTATCCATCTGTCTCTACCCAACGATTTTCTCCCGCACACCTTAGTGGTTTTAGTGAAGCCAGGCCGATTCACGTACCACCACACCACACCACATTACGCCACACAGCACCTCACCTCACCACACGCCACATCACACCACACCACACTACACCGCACCGTATCACACCACACCACACCAAAAGCATTATTCAAGGGGCCTAGAAGCTTCTACATGATCATCCTTATACCTCATTCCTGCTACTGCAAGACCACTTAAATCAGCCCAAGAAAAAACACTCGCACTTAAAAAAAACAAAAAAAAAAAAATCTAAACTACTATAGCCTACTTTTGGTTCCCTACACCCATCACAAAGGGTTAATAGGGGACGGAATGTTATTGTTGCCGTCGTTCTTAAGAGAGATGTATGTAGGGGATGAAACGCACCAAGAACTCTTACTTATTGCGTCTGTCAGTTTCCAAGATCACAGGACTCAAAAGGGGTGATCTTCGTGTGTGTGTGTGTGTGTGTGTGTGTGTGTGTGTGTGTGTGTGTGTGTGTGTGTGTGTGTGTGTGTGTGTGTGTGTGTGTGTGTGTGTGTGTGTGTGTGTGTGTGTGTGTGTGTGTGTGTGTGTGTGTGTGTGTGTGTGTGTGTGTGTGTGTGTGTGTGTGTGTGTGTGTGCGCGCGCGCGAGGGGAGTGGAAGACGTCGGGATGGATGGGGAGAGTTAAACAGTAGTATGTAAGCAGGGGTAAGGGGAAGGAAAGATGGAAAGGGGAGGGGGTAAAGGGAAGGAAAGGAGGAAAGGGGAGGGAAGGACAGGGGGAAAGGGGAGAGAAGGGAAGGGGGCGGGGCGGCATCGAGAATCATATCGTCAAGCCATAACAGAAGAAATCATACCAGCGCAAAACACAGCCTTCCCTCAACAACCCTCCCCTTCCCCTCCCCAAATCCCCCTTCCCCCTCTCATTCCCCCTCCCCCTATAATCCCAAACCCAATGTCTCTATTACCGGGGGCCGCCGCATAGCCTTCATTTACGTCGGAATTTACGGCACGTGAACAGTCCGGCACAAAAATTCGCCTGATTTTTCGCCTCTTTTACATAATACCTGGACCTGGAGGGATGGACGCCTTCACGTGGTGGCACCGATATTACTAAGGTGGCTCCACTACCCAGTCATACAAACGTTGCTCCGTTCCCTCCCTATCCCCCTAAAGGAGGATGGTGGACTGTAGGAGGAGGAGGACAACTTCAGCCTGCAGTTCACTGGGTTCACATATCAGATGAATCCGGGGCTACAACCTATCGTGATACTTTTCTCTGTCCAGCTGCGAGATTTGATAAACTTCTCTGCTCATAAATAAGGCTCTCTAATATGATGCGTCAAGGTGGAAAGTGACAGATATGCCCTAAGTGTGGAGTAGACGAGGTGGAATATAACTTTCGTCCTAGATTATAAACTCATAGGCAAAATTTCGTCGACGCTGCTCTTGAGGCTGTGGCAATAGAAGGTGTTACATGAACTATTTGTATGTGGTAGCAATATGGAGCACACAACAAAGGACTATGAGAAGAAAAAATACTCTCTCATTTGGGAAGGGATTAGACACACTGAAGGTCGGACTCAGTGCTTGCATTGGACAGTGGAAATATGAAACACACAACAAAATGAGTATGAGAAGGAAGGATACACTCCGGCATCTGGGGAGGAATTAGAATTACTGAAGGCATGAGAAGGAATGTTACTCTCTGTTACTTTGTACAGGAAGGAGAGGTACTGAAGGCATAAGAAGGAAGGATACTTTGTCATTTGGGGTGGAATGAGAAATACTGACGGCATGAAAAGAAGGTTAGTCTCTGCCATTTGAGGTGGAATGAGAAAATAATATTGAAGGCATGAGAAGAAAGAATTACTCTGTCTTTAGTGAGGAATGAGAAATATCAAAAACATGACACGACGCTGCTAGTGGATCGTCCACCAAACTTTTGCTTCTGCCTGTACATTAGAGGTCTGCACGTGGTATGGTCATGAGAGTGCCGTGTTTACGATGGTGTTATGGGACCCGTGGCGCCACCTCTATTGCCGTGCCTGTCATACTCTGCCACCGTGCCTGATAACTGCACGTGCCCATGATTGATGCCTGGATGGATGAGTGGCGGAAGGGCAATACTGGTGATGAGTTTGGTGATGACGCAGGTGAGTGGCAGGTGTATTCATGACTGACTTACACCCTCACGACGATGACATTTATTTATAGTTAAACCACCTACACGATTTTATTCTTTTAGATGTGCTGAGGTTAAAACTATCTCTACCAAACTTTTCAGCACGATAATAGGAGTATTTGCTTCTAATCTATTTATCGCTAGAGTATTTTATGAAACAAGGACGATCTCTTAGTGCGAAAGAGAGTTTTACATTATTCAGAGCAAAAATCCATCATCCGTCCATCATCCAATCTTTTATTTATCCATCACGTGCTTAGGAAACACGAATATAAATGCATGTGACTGAGAGATATGAAAATGGGAATTACAGTGAGCTGTTACTTCACTCTTGGTAAAACACAAAAATATCTACCTCTTGCATATTCATAAATTTCCCCATAAATTTCCATATTAATTCCACAAAACTGTTCTCTCTGCTTTTTGCCAACTGTACCGCATCAGTTTTTTTCCTTTTTCTCCATCTACATCCTCTTCACTCACTCACTCTTTTATTTATCTGTTAGTCTCAATATATCATTCTTTCCCTTTCATTCCCTACCATCTACATCCTCTTCACTCACTCACTCTTTTATTTATCTGTTAGTCTCAATATATCATTCTTTCCCTTTCATTCCCTACCATCTACATCCTCTTCACTCACTCACTCTTTTATTTATCTGTTAGTCTCAATATGTCATTCTTTCCCTTTCATTCCCTATCATCTTAATTCTACCCATCTCTTCTTATCCCCTTACCGTTTCCATTTTCTACTATTATAAATTTTCTTCCCCTGTCTCTTATCTTCCTGTATTTCCCCGTCTCTTGTCTCTTCTAATTTCGTTCTCCCATCTTCTTTTTCTCTGCTGCTTCCCTTCCGCTGTCTCTCCCTCACACTATTCCTCCTCTGTTCTCCTGCCACTCTCTTCCCCCTCCTCTTGTGACCAGTCCCCTGTCTACTCTCTCTCTCTCTCTCTCTCTCTCTCTCTCTCTCTCTCTTTCCCTATATCTAATTCCATCTCTTCTCACCTCTGTCACATCCATCTCTTCCTTATTTCCGTCCCTCCTCGTTTCCTCTATTCGCTCCCCCTTTCTTGTCTCCTCCCTTTTCACCTTTCCTCTTGTGTTTCCCTTCCTCTCTCTCTCCCACCCCCCTCAATTTCCACTACTCCCCCTCCATCTCACTCTGTCCCCTCTTCCTCTAATTCCCTTCCCTTCTCTACCTTCCCACGACCTCCCCTTATTTCTTCTCACCTGGTCACTGTGTTACCTGAGGGTGTTACATCATCAAAATAATTAAGTATTAGGAATAGATGTATACCTGTGAGATTTGTCCACTAGAATTCTTCCTTAATTCTCTTATAAATTAATCATAACTATCTTCTCCCCTAATCTCTAATTATTCTTCATTCTTCCTCCTTCCATTTCTCTCCTCATTCACTTCTTCAATCTACCAACCTCCTCATTCAATTCCTCCTTCCATTTCTCCCCCATTTTATCCTCCATTCAAGCCATCCCCATCCATCTCTCAAACACCCCCATACCTCCCCATCATTTACTTCTCCCTTTTCATTTCTTTTCTCCCTAACCTACATTCCTTTCCACCCATTTCTGTCCACCTCTCTACCTTTCCCTTCCCCATTTTTCTCAATCCTCTCTTCTCAATTCCCCCTGTCCTCCCCCATTTTCCCTCCTCCCTCCCTTCCCCACTTTCCCTTCCCCACTTCCCCTCACCAGGTCACTGCCAAAATAATTACGTGTTGGGAACTAATGTATGGGTGCGAGACTTACCCACTGTATATCACTATTAATTCCCTTATAAATTACGCAACTCTCTCTCTCTCTCTCTCTCTCTCTCTCTCAAAATTATCCGTTGTTTTCAGGATAAAAAAGCGAAATATTACATGGTCATGGGCTGAGGAAAAAAACAATAATTCAACAGCACGAAACCAAGCTAAATGATTAAGAAAAGAGGCCACAGCTCTCGATCCCCCAAGAAAATATCCACAACTTTCAAGACAAAAGAGTGGAATTTCGGACTGGTATTCATATAATTTTAATCAAGTTTTTATCACCACAGGATCTAGACTTGGAGTTCAGGGTTGGATTGCTGCCTTCATCCTTAACACCCAAGATAATGTCATAATTAAGATATACGGTAAAATATGTAAATAAATAAAAACTGTATTTGTTGAGACACAGGTCAATATGGGTCTCGGGCGCTAAGAAATGTACAAGTGAATGCTAGCCTCTTCATTAACTCTTCAAGAAAATATCCTTCACCTGGCTAATCCATGCAAAGGCGCGTAGCAGTACAATAATCCTTTCACCCTAAGCTGGTGAAGATTTCGTCCTTTGCAGCATTTAGGACAGGGTGAAGGAAATTTTTGGCCAAGTTTGAGGGAATGAAGTATATCCTATTAAATAACCACTCTTTTTCCTACGATTGTCTCTGCCATTCACCAACTTTTTACACTTCTCTTCTATAACCTATATTCCTTTCCCACCATTCCCAGCCTTTCCCATCATTCCCATCCCTTCCCACCATTCCCATCCCTTCCAACCATTCCCATCCCTTCCCACCATTCCCATCTTTTCCCACCATTCCAAGCCTTCTCACTACCCCTCTCCCCCCCCCCTATTTCCCCTCACCTCATAAACTGAACACGTGTAACAGAAGGTGTGATACTGGCAAAATTATTATGTGTGAGAGCTAATGTATGGGTGTGAGACCTATTTCTCTCTCTCTCCCTCTCTGTTCCCGCAGTTCTCATCCCTCTCTCCATTCCATTTCCCTTCCTCTCCTTACCTATTTCCCTTCCGCACTCCTCTCTCTGTTCTCTTTCCCCTCTCCTCTCCCTCCATACCTTTCTTATTCTCTCTCTCTCTCTCTCTCTCTCTCTCTCTCTCTCTCTCTCTCTCTCCTCATAAGTTGGGCACGTGTAATAGAGGATGTGATAATGGCAAAAAAAATTAGTGTGAAAAGTAATGTATGGGTGCCACACTTACCCATTGCGTGGAAATGGGGTTAAGGAGGGGTTATGGGGGCTTGGGAAAGGGAAGAGGAAGAGGGGAAGGGGAAGGGAAAGAGGGGAAGGGGAGGGGAAAGAGGGGAAGGGGAGGGGAAAGAGGGGAAGGGGAAGACGGGAGGGAGTTTTCATAGGGGGGTAGTAGGAAATAGGGGAAGCAAAAATAAAAGAAGAAATAGGAAGAAGGAGTGGTTGGGATGGGACTAAGTGGAGAGAAGAGGTAATAAAAGATAAAGAGAGGACGAAAGGAAAAGGATATAAGGGAAGAGAAAGGAAAGGGGAATAAATGGGGAAAGGAAGGAGAGAGAGGAAAAGAGAGGAGAGAGGGGGAAAAGGAAGAGAGAGGGGGGAAAGGGACGAGAAAAAGAGACAAAGGGAAGCGAGAGAGGAGGGAAAGGAAGTAGACTGAGAGAAAGGGAAGAGAGAGGGGGCAAAGGGAAGAGAGAGTGGGAAAGGGAAAACTGAGGAGGGAAGGGAAGAGAGAGGGGAAAAAGGGGAAACACGTGTAATCAAGGGCGTGATACGGTCAAAATAATTGTCTGTGGGACCTAATCTATGGGTGCCACACTTACCCATGGCGTGGAAATGGGGTTAAGGAAGGGCTAAGGACGGCTGTTGAGGGGAAGATGGGGGAAGGGGAAAAGAGGGGAAAGGGAAGATATGGAAAGGAGAGGCAAAAAGGAGAAGAGGGGGGGATGAAAAGCAATGGATGATGGGAAAAGGTTTAAGGGTAAGAGGAGAAAGGGTAACTGATGCCAAAGAGGAGAATGAAAAGTGTAACTGGAAAAGAAGAGTGGGATATTCATGGGCAAGGAAAGGAGACTGTGAAAAAGAGGAGGAAGGTATAACTGGTGCAGAAACTCATTTATGGGTGTCAAACTTACTCATCACGTGGAACTGGGTTAAAGAGCTTAAAGGGGGGAGGGGGAAGACAAAGGGAGGGAGGCAGATGAGGGAAGGAAAATGCGAAATGGGAAGCAAAGGGATAATTAGACTGAGTATAAGAGAACAGAGGAGGAAGTGGAGCTGATTGGAAATGAGTGGAGAGAGGGGAGAGGGAAAGAGAGAAGAAAGGGAGAGGGGAAAGGGAACAGGGAAAGGGAGAAGAAAGGGAGAAAGGAAAGGGAACAGGGAAAGGGAGAAGAAAGGTTGAGGGAAAAGGGAACAGGGAAAGGAAGAAGAAAGGGAGAGGGGAAAGGGAGAGGAAAGGGAGGGGATATATGTATGAGAAGGTGTAATAATGTCGAAATAATTACATGTGGAACTAATGTATGGGTATCAATCTTACATATGGCGTGAAAATGGGATGGGGGAGGGCTCGGAGTGACCGCTGGGGGAGGGGAAGGGAAACAGGAAGAGAGGGGGAAGGGAAATGGAAAGAGAGTAGAGAAGGAAGAGATAAGGGGAGAGTGGAGAGATGGGAAAGTAAACCGGGGAATAGGGATGGAAGAAGAGGGAAAGAAAGGTCAGAGAAAGGAAGAGACGCGGAGGAAGGGAAGAGAATAGGAGAATTATAGCAGAAAGAAGAGAGGGGAAAGGAAGGTGGGAAAGAGAGCAGAGAGGGACAGAGAGGTGGGAATGACAGAAGAGAGGAGCAAAGAAGTGGGAAAGAGAGAAGGGAAGAGAGGCGGGAATGAGAGACGACAGTGGCAGAGACGTGGGAAAGAGAGGAGAACGAGGTAGAGAGGTGGGACAGGGAGAAGAGAGGAGCAAAAAAGGTAAAAAAAAAAATAAGGAGAGTGGTAAAGAGAAACTGGGAGGAGAAAATTAAAACACACGACGAAGGGAAAAGGCATAAGGACAGGGAGGAAAAAGGAGCAATGAAAAATGGGGAAAAATGAGGAGATGAGAAAAAGACACAGAACTCCATAGGGCCATGTGGCTTTGTAGGGGATCACAGTAAAGCTTTAGGTGTTTCCCTGGGTGTGAAAATAGGCTTTATATCTGTACGATGGGGTGCATGGAAGCAATAAGAGGATCAAGTAGGAATGTGGCAAATTTCATGAGGACAACGAAAACAATATATGCCTTGGTTATTGAATTTCTGTTTGAACGAGGGGACTCCATAGGTGAGGGAGTGGACACATGGCCTGCTGTAAAGTGCACTCTCTTGATTATTCTCCTACTTTTGCTTCCTGGTTTGTGTTTGTTTTTTATTTCATGCACCCGGACGCATCAATGACAACACCTTTTCCGATTACCACTATCAATAACAACACCTTTTCCTATTAACACCATCAATAACAACACCTTTTCCTATTAACACCATCAATAACAACACCTTTTCCGAATACCACTATCAATAACAAAACCTTCTCCTATTAACACCATCAATAACAACACCTTCTCCTATTAACACCATCAATAACAACACCTTCTCCTATTCACACCAGCAATAACAACACCTTTTCCAATTAACACCATCAATAACAACACTTTTTCCTATTAACACCATCAATAACAATCATTTCCTATTAACACCATCAATAACAACACCTTTTCCTATTAACACCATCAATAACAACACCTTTTCCTATTAACACCATCAATAACAACACCTTTTCCTATTAACACCATCAATAACAACACCTTTTCCTATTAACACCATCAATAACAACACCTTCTCCTATTAACACCATCAATAACAACACCTTTTCCTATTCACACCATCAATAACAACACCTTCTCCTATTAACACCATCAATAACAACACCTTTTCCTATTCACACCATCAAGAAGAAAAAATGGACTAGTGTAGGTACAGAAACGCATATGCAAAAACATCAAAGGCATATACATATACGAGTACAGGCAATCTCACTCACACACACACACACACACACACACACATACAAAACCAATCATATAAACACATATTTCTCTCTCTCTCTCTCCATCACACACACACACACACAACACACACACACACACACACACACACACACACACACACACTCACAAATTCATAAATACATATATTATTCTCTCTCTCTCTCTCTCTCTCTCTCTCACACACACACACACACACACACACACACACACACACACATTACTCACCCCCCAAACACATACACACACCTCGCAACCAACCAAACACAAAGAACCTCTCTTTTGCTAGCTAAGGACAGAGCACACTTGACAGAGAATACATTAATACTAAGGAAAAGGACCAAGCACGCTAACAAGGACGAAAAAAAAAAAAAAAAGTAAATTGAGCTGTTAGGAGACGCAAGAGTTGATAATAAAAGAGGGTGTGAAGGTATAAAAGAGGAAATAAGAGGAAGCGGAGGGAATTACAGGTGGGTAGGACATAAAAGAGAAGTGTGTGTGTGTGTGTGTGTGTGTGTGTGTGTGTGTGTGTGTGTGTGTGTGTGTGTGTGTGTGTGTGTGTGTGTGTGTGTGTGTGTGTGTGTGTGTGTGAGAGAGAGAGAGAGGTTAGAAAGCTAAACTGAGAGAAAAGAAAGGCTACACGAAAATGAGAGAGAGAGAGAGAGAGAGAGAGAGAGAGAGAGAGAGAGAGAGAGAGAGAGAGAGAGAGAGAGAGAGAGAGAGAGAGAGAATAACCCCGCATAGAAAATCGATAAACCAACACACTATCCGTCACTCTAATAATCCGAAGCGAAACAACATGTATTCTAACTTACACCAATTTCTATAACAAAGGTAACAAAGGAAATCAATGCTAACTTGGAGCAGAGGGAATATGAAACCTGTCCAACATAAATACAAGCCAGTGTTATGAATATTAAAGTCAATGTGAGATAAAGTGTTACGGCTTATCAATCATTGGACGCTGGGCAGTCTTTTAGTGCGGTTAGAAAGCTTAGGAGGAGTGACGTGGAGGGGGAGAGGGAGGCCAAGGATGAGATGGAGGGATGGAGTGGAGAGGTATATGAGAGAGCGGGGTGTGAGTTGGAAGCAGGGCGGTGCAATGGCGGGGGACAGGGCGACGTGGAGGAGATTTGTTTGTGGCCACCCCGTATGGGATTAAGGTGTCTGGCAATAGACAGATAGATAGGAAGCTTAATAACATCCAACTAATACCTCTTCCTCACCGGTTTATTTCTGATTCTGCTCCTTTCCTGTATTCTTATGTGTTATTCACGTAATCTTAAAAGTAGTGTTCCTGGGCGATTGGGAAACTTACAAACACCTCTTCCTTACCGGTTTATTTCTAATTCTCCTCCGTTACTATGGGCCTGTGTGTTATGCAATGTAAGTCGACATTAAAAAAATAAGAGGTAAAAAAGAGGATACTAATGGGTTTTTGGAAAATAAATCGTTCAGGAAGAGGTGTTAGGGAGACTCCATATACCCGACAAGAATACGGGCCACTGTATCTTATGTATGAAAACAGGGAAATACGTAACCTTGATAGAGTTAGTAAAACTGGGACGTATTTTGCGGTGGGTTTTGTATTTGGTGAGAAGTGAGTGCAGACTTAACGAAAACGGAGTATGAGTGAGATGGTTGGGACAAGTAAAGGTATGGCTAGAAGGAGACGAGAGAAAGCCTAAAATCACCGGAAGGAAGGAAGGAAGGGGTTGGGTAATAAGAAAGTAAGCCAGTAAGTACATCATAAACAAATAAATAAAAATAGCCACATGCCTCATACATTCTTCATAACACCAACGCTACTTCCATTAATAACACACAACGTATGAACAGGGCGACATTACACCTGGGAAAACTACTATGGCATGGAAAAGTGCAGGGAAGCCTAAATGTCAACGAAAATAGTGGGGACATTACAAGGAAAAACTAGTATGATCAGGAAAGGTGTCAGGAAGCCTACCACGTCTAAAAAAGTGAGACATTATAAGGAAAAACTACTATGGTAAGGGACAGTGCAAGGAAGCCTACCAAGTCCACGAGATTCTGTGGCCGTGAAAGAGCAACGCGAACAGTAAAAGCTGGAAGGTGTGAGGGAACGGCGCCGTAAGTCATAAGCGACGTGTTAGTGCCTGGAAGTGGACCAATAAAGTGAGGGTACAGGATGGATTAACGCACTCTCCCTGCTTCTTATGACGCACTCTTGCCTAAATAAAGTCGTCTGGCGTCAGCTGGTACCACTTGCGTTTCACAGGAAGGGTAAAGTGAACCAATAAAGGAAGGCTAAAGATCTCTCTAGCTCTTTTGACCCATTCTCTGCTGAGTAAAATCGTCCGGCGTTAGTGCTAGAGGGGTTTCTTAAGTTGGAAAAATTGAGCAACACGAGAGAGAGAGAGAGAGAGAGAGAGAGAGAGAGAGAGAGAGAGAGAGAGAGAGAGAGAGAGAGAGAGAGAAAGAGAGAGAGAGAGAGAGAGAAATTACAAGAAAGCTTCAAACGACGTGGGTAAAAACACGTAAAAAAAAAAAATGGTGTTCAGAATGAGACAGACAACAATAGAGTAAAGCAGTGGTAATAAAGTGTGTGTGTGTGTGTGTGTGTGTGTGTGTGTGTGTGTGTGTGTGTGTGTGTGTGTGTGTGTGTGTGTGTGTGTGTGTGTGTGTGTGTGTGTGTGTGTGTGTGTGTGTGTGTGTGTGTGTGTGTGTGTGTGTGTGTGTGTGTGTGTGTTTAAGAGTGTGCGACACTCCTTCTCACGCGAGGTGCACTAACAGGCAATAGGGGGGGCACCACACTCACACCTAACCCTCACATTACACAGCGGGGGACCTGACCAATTACACCCCCATCCCCCTCTATACTCCCCCTTCCATCCCTTGCCTTGCCCTGCCCTGCCCTCTCCTCAACTCTTCCACCTAGTCCCTCCTACATCTAACCCTCACCCCTACCTTCCTTTTTATTTCCCCTCCCGTTCCCTGCCACCCCTTCCTCTCCCCTCTACTTAACTCCTCCACCTGATCCCTCTCTTCTACTTCTAATCCTCACCCCTAACTTCCTTTATACACACCCTCCCCTCCCCTTACCCCCGTTCTAGCTGCTACTAGTAACTTCACTGCTCCTAACACCTCCTCTTTTCTCTTGCCCCTCCATGTAGCCCCTCTCATCCCTCTCTTATATCTACGGTCCTTTCTATGTTTCCACTCTTCCCTCCTCCTCTCCTACCTCGTCTCTTTACTTCTAGCTCCCTCTCTCCTCTCTCCCTTGTCCCTCCCTCTCGCCCATCTATTATTCTACCTGTCCACTGCTCTATTTCTACGCCCCCCTCACCTCACCTCACCTCTCCTACCTCATTCCTCCCTGCTTCTAGTACCCACCATGCCTCTCCCTTGTCTCTCTACTCCCTCTCTCTTTATTTCTACCTCTTTGCATGTCCCCTCCTCTCCCTTTCCCTCATCTCCTCTACCTCGCCCCTTCCTTCCCTCTCCCCTCCCCCGTTCCTCTCCATCCCTCCGGTACTCATTTTCTTTGTCCCTCCCCACCTCTCTCTCCTTACTCATGCCTTCTCGTTGATCTCTTTATATGCCTCTCTCCACCTCTCCTACTTGTTGCCCCTCCTCGTCCCTCTCCAACCTAATTCCCATTTTTAGTCCTGCTGTTCCTTCCCATACCCCTACCTTCCTCGCCCCTCCCAACCTCTCTTTCCATAGTTGTACCTCTCCACTGCTCACTACCAACACTTTATACTCCTCTCCCCACCTACATTTACCCCTCCTTGCCCTTCTCCACCCATTCCCCATACCCTTCCACCAAGCTGTATTTATTCCTTCTCGTCCCCCTCCACACCCTCCTCCATATTTACCCCTCCCTCCTTCTCCCGTAAATTCTCTCTCTTCACTACTCCCTTTCACCTCCACCCTATATCTACCCCCTCACCCCTCACCGCCCCTACTCTAACTCTCCTTCCCCCCTCACCATCCCCTACTCTACCCCTCCTTTCCCCCCTCTGTACTCCCATTTCTATAGCCTTTTCGTTACCCAGTGCCCTACATTTCCTTTTTCACGCCTTCCCCATTTTTCTCGAGAGGATCAATGTCTCCTGGTGTTTGCTTTCCTCTGTACTGTTTGCTTTTCTTCCGACGCTCTGGCACTTCCCCTGAAACTTACGACGTTTTCTTATCCGTTACTGTTATTTCTTTTCCTTTTTATATTTCTGCTCTTTTTTCCACGTAGTTATTTTTACAGGAGAAAAAAGTCATAGGGATTTAGGAGGGCAGGATACAAGGCCCAGATGGTGAAACAGAAGATATTGGTAGTACAGAGTGGTATATTTACAAGTTTAGTTAGTTAATTGCTGCAGACAGGTGTTCACTTCTGGCCGTCCAACAAATTTAGTGGCAATCAGTGGGCCTCGAACCCACCCCATAGCATCCTTCGAACGTGAGACTAGTGCCAATCTATTTTCATCACGTATACATCCCTATCCTTCCCTCTCTTGCTACAGGTTCTACCATACCTCTTTCCTTCTAGCCCATCCTGTTTCTCTCCATCCTCCCTCCCTGTATTTTCTACACTCCACCTTCCTTGTCTTTCTACAATGCTGCTTCTTTCTAAGCTTCCCTTCTTACCCCAGACCCAAAAGCCTCAACACTTCCATCTTTCACCCTCGTCCTTTTGTTGACCTAATATTTGGTGGTCTGATTAACTCCTTGTGTGTGTGTGTGTGTGTGTGTGTGTGTGTGTGTGTGTGTGTGTGTGTGTGTGTGTGTGTGTGTGTGTGTGTGTGTGTGTGTGTGTGTGTGTGTGTGTGTGTTTCACTTCCCTTTCTTTCTACATCCTCTTCTTTCTCTGTTATCTGATATGTTTTTTCATGAGTCCTTTGTTATAGCTCTCTGTCTGTCTGTCTGTCTGTCTGTCTGTCTGCCTGTCTCTCTCTCTCTCTCTCTCTCTCTCTCTCTCTCTCTCTTTCACGCAGCCAGTTTCGTTCAGTATAGGGAACTGCAACCACTTCAGTACAATGATATCTATTTCATTCTTGCAACCTTCGGACGATTTTTTCAGCTTCGTATAGACTTAAAAGGAAATAAACATAGCTCTAATTAACACTCTCAGGCTCCTATGACTCACTCTCAGCTGAATAAAATCGTCTGGTGTTGGGTGGGACATACTAAAAAAAAAATTGTTCCGATCCTAAGAGCCTTAATTTTTCAACACAATAAATCTTTCCAACACAAAAAATTAATTCTCTAGTCTGGGTTCCATTTTTCGTCACAAATCATCTACAAAAAGGGAAAAATTGGAGCATCCGGTTTCAAAGAGAGAGAGAGAGAGAGAGAGAGAGAGTCCTGGGCATTATATCTCACTTCATATTCGGCACACAGGAAACATTTTTTTTTTTAACTAACTTTCGCTAGGAATGGAAACGAGAGAGGAGAATTTGTTACGTCGGGGTGTGTGGAAAATACTGACGGTATTCAAAGGAAATTCGTATTAAATTAACTTCTTTAGTACTGCGACATCTTTTTACATTTAATTTTTTTTTCAACGTTTTTCATGTATTCCTTCTTCAGTTTACTCCTTAGCATTATTTTCTTATTTTATTTCCGTCTCCATTTCCTGTTTTACTCCTCATCTCCTTTTACTCGCATTTCCTTTCCTGTGTCATCTCTGTTTCCTCACGTATCTATCTTGTCACTATCCCTTATCTATCAACTCACTCTCCCTATCCCTTCCCATTCACTCCATTCTCGATTTCGTTTACTACTATCGGGCAACTTCTACTTACATTTCCTTTTTCAATATTATCCTTTTTGTTATCTGTTTTATGAGTATACCTTCTCAGTTAATTCAACCTCCCTAACCCTTCCAATTTCAGTTCAATGCTAATATCCCCAATTACTCTGCGTCACCTTCTATCCACGTTTCCTTTCCTCTGCCATCTTTATTCCTTTTCCACAATCATTTCCTCCCACCTTGCTGCCTTAACGTCCCGACTCAGGTGATCGCGTGACAATAACTGACCTGGGTCCCCCACCAACGCCGTGGTCTCACCTGTAATTAGCAGTTTGACAGGTGCGCACCGCCCTGCCCCAATTAGTTTTACCCTCGCTTGTTTACCTCGCCCGTCGAGAAGGTGTTAAAATTGGAGGTGTGGTGCAGTGGCGCATGGTGTGACTATATATATATATATATATATATATATATATATATATATATATATATATATATATATATATATATATATATATATACTGAACGGTATACTATTTTATACTTACGGCTTATGCAGTACGGCAAGAACGCAACTTACCTGTAAAAGAGAATAATAATTAAACAGTCACTGAAAAAAAAAATAACTTTTAACAAATACAATATAACTGATATATGAACAAGTAAGGAAGCAAACATGTTCATTTTCTGCTCAAGATAGAAATCTCCTGCCATCACATTACAGTCCTGAAAACGGATGTCAGTACAGCAATGAGAAAACCAAACCTTCAAATCTCACTATTTGTCAAAATGTTCTCAGGTTATTATAAACTGAAAAGGAACATAAAATAAGGTGAACTGACGGACGTACTTTAGGCCAGTTTTTCATCAGGGGGTGGGAGGTTACAAGGGGAGGCAGGATGGTGATCAGGGTCGTCTCTCTCTCTCTCTCTCTCCCTCTCTCTCTCTCTCTCTCTCTCTCTCTCTCTCTCTCTCTCTCTCTCTCTCTCGCCACCCAAACTGGCCATCTGCATCTCCATCTCCAGGTCAATTAAAAATGCATCTAGCCACTGAGACTGACGGCCGACTGACAGGTGACACAAGACACAGCTCTCAAATCTAACTCTTGACTGACACCCACATTGGTCAACTCTATCTGTATATCAAGTTCCATTAAAATCCAGTGAGTTGTTTAAAGGACTGATGACATACGGACAAACAGATCTCACGATGCTATTCTCTCTCTCTCTCTCTCTCTCTCTCTCTCTCTCTCTCTCTCGACTCGCACTAACCCCCCGAGTATGATTTTTTTTTTTTTTTTTGATGTGTTATTATTCAATAGTAGCTTTTTTTTTTTTTTTCGTTTTATTTTTTAGATCTGGAGGTGTTAAACCCTATAAAGTTCTAGATATCTTCAATACAACACCCATATAACATCACTCACAAGGCTGAAAGCGACACCTCTACTTAGGACCTTCCAGCCTTCGTTTAAGACTCTCTCACCTATTTCTCTACCTTGATCCTAGTCTTCATTCCCTTCTAGCCACTCCACTCACATATTTCATACCGGAATGGCTATGTATATCTGAAGAATTATATGGGAAATAATAGGAGACGTAAAATTACATATATAGGAGTTTGGGAGACTGCAGATGGAGGGGTAGGGTCTGGGTAGTTAAGTGGCGAAGACAGAATGACACACACACACACACACACACACACACACACACACACACACACACACACACACACACACCAGGCTATAAAGCTTTGAGGACCCAACGTCTTGAAATACAGACTACGCAAGGCAGTGGTGAAGAGAGAAAAAGATTATTATGTATTACAGGTAGATAGATAGACAGATATATAGACAAAGGTAGACAGACAGATAGACGGATAAACAGGCACAGAAACTAATAAACTTATATATAAATAGATGGATAGTGGCGGAAACAGACAAATGAATATTAGATACATACAGCTATACAGATATTGGTAAAGATAGATAGCAAATATATATATGTATATATACAGCTATACAGATATTGGTAAAGATAGATAGCAAATATATATACGTATATATACAGCTATACAGATATTGGTAAAGATATATAGCAACCAAGGACGCCGGAGAAGGGAAGCCAAAGAGGGTACTTTATTTTTTTATTATTATTTTTTTTTTTACGTGTCCGACTCTGGGCAAAGGTTCAGGGCCTATTTCTTAGGGGCAGTGGAATATCCCAAGGCCCAGTAGTCCTCCTACACCTCCACATGTCGCCACTTCGGCGCTAACACCCACCGTCCATATTAAATACATGCTAGGGCTGTCTCATTACAGGACTGGTGTATTGGTATTAGCGGGGGTACTTTTACGACATGTCGGCGGGTCATCTGGTAGATCAGGAAAGTCTGCTTTTTTTAGGAAATTCAAATACTTAAACTGTTCCCTGCCCCAGCCGGGATTCGATCCTGGGTCCATTAGGACTGCAAGCCGCCTCTCTACCGATTCAGCCACCGCCTCCCCCAAATGCCCCTCCTGAATTTGCAGTTGAGCGCCACCGGGGTTTTTTGTCCCCTTCCAAATATCTCATCGTTAACTCAGTACAAATAAGCTCTGCAGTACTAACAAGAAATTAGAGAACATAAGCTATGGTATACAATTCTTCAAAAAAGCGTCATATTACCATAATCAGTCAAGCTCAAATAAATGGGGACGATAAGGTAGATTTTGGGATAGCCACTATTTATACGAATAAGAATCTCAAGATAATTATGGGGTTGTATAGATGACAGCTTAATAGCTGTACTTTCTCTTCTAGCTCTGATCTACCGTTCTCTCCGGGAACTCCTTCCAAGGGATGGCCACACGACAGAATAGCCAGTTTAAATTCGCACAACTCACACCATAACTTCTGCCCACCCACCCCCAACATACTGGAGTTTTAATTTCATATACAATATTCGCAAATTCATATATATATATATATATATATATATATATATATATACACACACACACACACAGAAAGTATACTTTGTTTCTATACGGATTATACAAGCAAACGATTTTATTCATCTTAAGATCCTCGATGTGAATGGACTAAGTAGCCTTTGTATTATGCAGCAAAGTGCAAGTTTAAGACAAGTTATGTGCTAATTTGAACTTTATTATCATTTAATACGCCATATATCGCCTTCAATGAGCTTCTTTACTTCATAACGCCACATTATTTTCGTGTGGATGATTTTTACCTCGTTTTTCCCTTCTACCCTCTTTTTCTTTTTTTCTTTTCTTCTCGGGGGAGAGAGTTAATCATCCATTCTTTTCTAATCCTTGCCTTCCCCCTTAATATCTGTGCAGTTCTTTCTTCCTTCTTGTCCTTCCTCTCCCTCCTTTCTTAAGATACCTTCTTTTATTTAATATTACTCGTATTTTTCTACCTCTCATAATCATTCTTATCTCTTCTTTCTAGCCATTTCTCTTGTTTTCAGTGTGTACCCGTCACAGACTTCACCATTTTTCTTATCAATTTCTGGCCTTCCCTCTGCTCTTAAATCACAACTAGCAAAATACCACACCTTTGTCACGATATACACACCCTCACTCATGTTCTCTCTTTACTTCTATCTTGGCCTAAAATTACCATCACCCCGTCTTGAATGTCGAGTTGTAACAGTAGATTAACACTAAAATATGATGCTATGAATCTATTCCAAGCTGGCAGGACGAATATAAGAATTAAAAAAAAAAAAAAAGGTTTATTCTAAGCTGGCAGACGTCCCTGTACCGAAAGATTAATTAGAGTGGGCTTGGGGGATCTCAGGTGGAATCATTTACGTCAAGGAATGAGCCTTATCCCTCCTCTGATCCCTCGTCATTTTTGCCCTCTTTCCTCCTCCTCCTCCATCATATTCTCTCTCTCTCTCTCTCTCTCTCTCTCTCTCTCTCTCTTTCTTGCCCTACTGCTTCTACCATTAAAAATTTTCCCTCTCTTCTCTTTGGTTCTTGGTCTGTTCTTATTATTTGTTCTCTCTCTCTCTCTCTCTCTCTCTCTTTCTCTCTCTCCACAACTTTTAATTCGTGTGAAAGCCATAATCCGCCCCGCTAGTCACCCCTCCCAGCTTTTATGATGTAATTACTCGACCTGACCCGACCTGACCTAACATAATCTGGCCTGACCTTACTTTATCTTACATTACCTCACCTTATCTCACCTGACCTGTTTCGACCAGACCTGACCTGACTATAATTATCTCATCATAATCATACCTCACCTAATCCGACCTTACCTGACAACCTGACCTGACCTGATCTGACCTGGCCTCACCTAGCCTGACTTAACCTGACCTAACCTAACCTGACCTGACCTGACGACCTGACCTAACCTAACGTAACCTGACCTGACCTGTGGATGTATTTACTAATTTTCTTGAGCTTACCTTCTTCGATAAAATGAATTCCTAGTTTGATGTTATTTCTGTCAACTCCAGACGCCATTATTCAGCTCAGGAGAAAGACTTTTGAACCGGAGGGGTAAGGTATAAATAAATAAATAAATAAATAAATAAATAATAAAGAAATAAGTCGGGCTGCCATACTGAAAGGGTGAAGTTTAGTATACATTCGCTTGTTTTATATATTTATTTTCATTCGCACACTTCACAATGAAACATGAGCGAAGAGTGATGAGAAGAAATACGGCAAGAAACGATGATTTATGACAACACTTCCCTACTTTAAATACCTGTTTATCGAAAGAATTGGTAATAAAAATTGAGCTTAGCCAATTTCGATAATAATTAGGTCAAAATAGTGGAATAACAGGAATAACTGTGCTCTGTTATTTCATTTTCTTATTCCCTCTAATCCGTTTCTTAAGTGTTTCGTGGCTATATCAGTGAAGATGAAAGTATACACAGGATCTCTGACACATAACTACAGCTCATGACACACACACACACACACACACACACACACACACACACACACACACACACACAGCTGGCTATATTGTTAAGGGCGAAGGTGGGTCTTTTTATTTCCTTTTACTTTCCTTTATTTCCAACAGCTGCACTGGACTGCTTACTGCTTGGTCTAAAGGGGCTATTATTCTCGGCACTGGCTTGGGCTGGAGAGGTAACAGGCACGGTTTATATGAAAAAAAAAGAAAAAAAAAAAGTACAGCTTATATGAAACAACAGTACTGCTTATATGAAACGCAGGGTACTGCTTATATGAAAAAAGTACTGCTTATATGAAACAGAAGTACTGCTTATATGAAAAAAGTACTGCTTGTATGAAACAAAGGTACTGCTTATATGAAACAAAGGGTACTGCTTATATGAAACGAAAGTACTGCTTATATGAAACAAAGGGTACTGCTTTTATGAAACAAATGGTACTGCTTATATGAAACGAAAGTACTGCTTATATGAAACAAAGGGTACGGCTTATATGAAACAAAGGGTACGGCTTATATAAAACAAAGGGTACAGCTTATATGAAACGAAAGTACTACTTATATGAAACAAAAGTCCAGCTTAATAGAAACGAAACTGTTAAGACAACTTTTACTTTCATGAGTTATTATCCACCTCCCACTACACACTCTAAGCGCAAGGAAGCATTTTATTATTTTATGTAGCATGCGTTTTGGATGGATGGAGTAGGGAGTTTATGAGAGAGTGGGATGTAAGCTGGGAGGAGGGGGGGGGAACGAAATGGCAGAAGACAGGGCGACATGGAGGCGATTTGTTTCTGTTGGTTCAGCAAGAGTTAGCCTGAATTTAAAAAAAAAATGGAGAGTAAGGAGTGATAAGCAAACTAAATCGCTTTGGAACAGGTGTTAGGGAGCTTCTTTGTCTAATGAAAATACGGGACTATATCTCTGTATCTGTGTCTGTCCGGCCGTCTGTCGCTGCTTCCGTATTGATCTGTCTGTCTGTTCAAGCTTTAACTTCACAACGCCCTAACTTTGACTTTTTTTTTTTTATTGGGGTAAGAGCAGACAGTCAGCCAACACCCCAAGCAGATTACACAACCCTAACCATCCCCACACATTTCCCCCTCCTCCCACACCCATTCCCAACCTAACACCAATCATCCCTACCCATTTCCCTTCTTAAACCTCTCTTCCCCCCACACTCATTCCCAATCCCTACACACACCGACCCATTTCCCTCTCCACACCCATTACCTACACAAACCCATCCGTCCCCATCCATTTCCCCTTCGCACCCCTCTTCCTCCCACACCCATTCCAAACACAACCCTACCCACCCCCACCCATTTCCCTATCCACACCCATTCCCTACACAAACCCAACCACCCACACCCATCTCCCCCTCAGCACCCCTCTTCCCCCAACACCCATCCCCACCACCACCTTTTCCCAATACACCCCCAGCACCCAGGGATTACAAGCCGTCGCCAGCGCCATCAGGATAAATGGCTGGGCACGAAATGAAACGCCTCTATTGGTGCCGGACACGCGGTGGGGATGGTCGGGTTCGGGGCCTCGATGTTCCGAAGCCTCTAATCTGGGACTCGCTTTCTGTCTTCCTCTGACCTCTTTTCACCGCAGGATGGTTCTTTAGCTCTATTTTTTCTTTTTCCCTCCCTTTTTCCCTTCCTGTTTAACCAATACTATCCTCCCTCTCCCCTCTCTTCTCCTTCACTCAGTAACATCTTCCTTCCACCCCTTCTCTCCCTTTCAATCATGTGCTTCGGAATCTCGAATTTGGGAGTCGCTTTGTCTTTTCTCTGCCCCAGTCTACCGCAGGGTGACACTTTCTATTACTTTAGAATAAAAACGGACATCAATATAAAAAGGAGTATAAGGCTGGGTGAAAAATAACTAAAACAACAGTGGCAATAACAAAAACAACATAATAATAATAATAATACTGAGAGAGAGAGAGAGAGAGAGAGAGAGAGAGAGAGAGAGAGAGACAGAGAGAGAGACAGAGAGAAGGGGGTGAGGAACAATGAGCGTGTCAAGGAGCCATAACCATAAGCCTGGTAATAATACTGTCACTCTTTGTAACTCCGAGGTGTCAGGCCTTGACTTAACCCTCTCAGTACCCAAGCCTCGACGATATTTTTATTCTTGCCATCTCCTTGCGATTTTATTGTGCTTAAGGGACACTTTTAAGCTGGACATTTAGAGACGGCCTTCTGTAACCACGTTCTGCTGAGAGGGCTTTCCAAATTAAGATAACACTGTAAAAAAAATAATAATAATAGTAATAGTGTCAAAATCGCCATCACGGAGAAGCCACTAACTCTTACAGTACCAGGATATCTGCCACATTTTATTCTTTCTACCGCCATGCGATTTTAGCCAACTCTGTAAGAACAACTCTCCATTAATCCTGTCGCTCCAACCCCTTCCTTACAATGCCGTCATTATGATTTTACTTCTCCTACTTCAAGACGAATATCCTTATAACTGGGAATCCTGCACCAGCGAAGATGTTAAAAATAACCTTTAATAACCGCTTCAGCAAATGACGTCTCTTGTATTACTGTAACATCTGGATACTTATAATCAACATTTATGGGATATCTCTCATCGTTATTTTTGCTGAGTAACCCAGATCCGTCAGGCCAAGCAGACCCATTCACAGCACGTAAGCAACCACCCTTGCAGGATCGTTCCATGCAGTGAACCGATGTCCCCTTTTGGTAAACAGCGCCCAGCCATATCGAAGCACGGGAAAATGTGCGGCGGTTTGGTTCCCGGATGGACGCCGCGTAGTAAGCTCCACATCACCCCGTCATTTGGTTATATGGCTACCACCCAGCGCTATAAATGGCTTCCTGGGTTAAAGGGAACCATTATATTTATCAGTGTACAGCCGCCTGAAGTGGAATGAAGAAGAATAAACAGTGCCAGGAAGAGGATAGGAGAAATAGGAATTGAGGACAAGAGGCACAAAAAAGAATGGCGAAGGTGAAGGAAGAAGTAGGCAGCGCTACTGAACGGGTTATGTATAATTTTCAAGCTAACATCAAACGACTGTATTCAGGATAAGAACAGAGAGAGCGAGAGAGAGAGAAAGAGAGAGAGAGAAAAAAAAAGGAAACGCTCGTGTGCCACCGCCTTTACTCGACGCCCATACCAAATCACGATATGAAGACGTCACCCCCAAAATTTAACCACAAATTCACATCCATACTGCCTCAAACACCTTAATTTCAGCTCTAACTTTATTTTCCTTTCTTACGTCACCCCGAAACTCAAGGGCAAACACAGATGCATACCTTTTCTCAAACACTCTAATTTCGCCTATAACTTTTAACTTCTTTAAAAGGTGACTCCAAAATCTAGCCACAAAAGCCACATTCATACTCTTTCAAATACTCTAATTTTACCTTTACCTTTTTAAAACGTTACCTCCCCAAATTTAACCACCAAAGTCACATCCACATTTTGCCTCATGCACTGCAGTTCTAGCTATATACATACTTTATCAAATTCCCCCTCCACACTCCCCCTGCTTGAATTCCCAGTTTCCTTATTCACGATTCTCATTCTTTGGGTCTCAGTCGCGTCACTTAACTTACTCGTGCCATTTCTGCCAGGTTATCAAGACGTCACCTCAATTTTCAACCACGAAGCCACATTCCATACACTGACTTTAGCACTCCACTCTGACCTATAATCCTAAGCCTTCCTCCTCTTCTTCCATCCATACCTCGACTTTAGCACTCCGCAATGCCCGATAATCCTAGACTTTCCTCCTTTTCTTCCATCTCTACCTCGACTTTAGCACTGCACTCTCACCTACGATCCTCTCTTCCTCCTCTTCTTCCATATTTACCTCGACTTCAGCATTCCACTCTGACCTATAATCCTGTCTTCCTCCTCTTCTTCCCTCCTATCACGGCAGCGTCCTCTACTGTGTTGGGACTATTTGTACGGCATATCTCGTCCATCTAGTGTGGATATTTCTGCATTAATGTCACCTTGTGTTTCCAGTCAGCCCAGTTGTATGTCATTCTAATTATCATCATGATTAATTTTACTTCCACAATCTTCGCCTGAAATCCTACCATTCTTAGTCCAAATTTACCTTCCGATGTTACTTCAATCGCTCTCACTCACTAGACAAGCACCTGCGTTCTAGCCAACAGAAGCTTCCTTGGAAATCTTAAGGGGTTAGTCAATATTGCCACATGTTATACCTTTATATTCTCTTCAGTGCAAAAGGGAATATAAACAGGCTGCATGTGTGTGTATGACAGGTACAAAAAAAAAAAGTGCTGTATGTATATGTAACTAGGTACAAAAAAGTGTTGTATGTGTATGTAACCAAGTACAAAACCGTGCTAAGGCGTCTCCTAATCCTACGAAAATACAGTCTAAAGCCTCAGTCAGTTCAGCCATATCAACCAGTTTTTAAAGAATTACGTAATCATGCCAAAAATATGTCATTCTCGCTTTCTTTCCCACAACACAACAAACAGCCTTACGTATTTTGCTTAATTTTCAGTTGTTCCTAGAAGTGATTAAATGCCATACGTACACCCACTAAAAGAAAGAACAAAATCGCTACCCTTGCGGTGCGATACAATACGACGCAGGCACCAAGGATTCTGAACAACTCCCAGTACCATATGAACACGGTTTCACTTTTAAAAATCATTTCAGAGTTCATCGCATCTTGGAAGGAGGTTACAAACTTCTTCCAAGGAGCTACTTAGACATGAGTAACCAATCAGTAAATAAGGGTGGCAGGGATCAATTCTTGGGTTACAGTCCCCCTTTCCCCAGCACCTTCTCCTAAGCGGTTCATTTTATCATAACTTACTGTCATCTGTGTTACATACGTCCTTCTAATATAACCATACTCTGCAAAAATAACGTACAAAAGGATATTAATCAGTCATAGCCAAAAATAAATAACTAAAGAAGAGGTGTTAGGGCGCCTCCTTACCCAGGTCGAACAACCGCCCTCATTCCTCTCACCGTGATTGCAGTGGTCAGCCCTCGTTCCTCGCCAGTGTCCACTACAGCCACCCTCAAATCAACTCCCTCAACCCTATTCCACAACTCCAACGCCCACATTATCGCCTTCCTGGAATTTGGGGACTCCTTCTCACTGACCTAACTGCTGGTCTGCTTTGGACTTTACGATGGCCTTCTCTTCCTCCTTACACATTCAGAGCCTTACTTATCACGTGTAATTGTCGTAACTTCATAATGACCGCTTCCACAATCCACAGCTTTACTCCCTTTGTGGCGTCTATAAAGGGATAAGTTCGCCCTATTTTCTCACAATACATACTTGGCGAAATCTTACTCTTCACGGGACGTCGTAACTTCATATAAACTGCTTCCACAATCCAGGGTTTTACTCCCTTTGTGCCTCAATGCGGGGTTAAATTTGCCCTATTTCTTCACAATATACAGTTGGCAAAACCTTACTATTTGCGGATAATCGTTGTAACTTCATAAAAACTGCTTCCACTACCCACAACTTTACTCCCCTTGTGCTTCTACAAAGAGCTAAGTTCCCTCTAGTCTCGCTTGATATATACCACACAGACACATTCAGAATCTTACTTTATCAGGTGCAACTGTTGTAACTTCATAAAAATAATCTGGTAATGTCCAAGCTTGACTCAGTTCTGCGAAATTCACCGCTTCATACTGACTACACTCTTTCAACTTTCTTACAACAATTAGTTCACAAAATCTTTCTCTATCGGGTGTAATTGTCCTAAATTCATAATAACTTTCGCCGATGTCCACAGTTTGACTCAGTTCTAAGAAATTCATCGCTTCATACTGACTTCACTCTCTACCTTCTTGCAATAAGTAGTTCCCAAAATCTTACTTGGGTTACACATAGGGTTAGATGAAGAGTTTAGAAGGTCACTGCTCAATAGAAAGAAGAGAGTTGGTGATAGTTGGAGATAGGTCTGAGCTCTGAGGACGACCACTACTGATGGCTTTAGGACAAGAGCAGTGGCCGTCTACAACAGCATCTTCAGAACGACCAGAAAGGAAGCTAGAGATGAAGGCAAAGACAGAAGAAGAAACCGTTATATGGCAGTTTGGAAATTAAAGGTTTATGCCCCTATATTATCCTCTTCTCTGTCATGTAAATCATTCCAGTACCAACAAACTCAGCATAAAAACCAAACACATTAATATTAACTTGCCGTCTCCAAAATTAAATCGCTAAGGAAGAGGTGCAAAGGAGCCTCTTAACCACACAAGAGTACGGCGCCTTGTCTACCAACTAATAGACCCTGGTTCACTTCTCGGGAGGTATAGGTCCTCTCTACAGTAGGGGTTTTCCTGGGTCTTCTACCTAGCTTCTTCCCTCACTGACCCCACCCACCCCCTCTCACAACTACCATTTATCACCTTTCATCCAGTTACCCCCCTACCATCACTTACACTCCTTCCCTTCCCCTCTCCCCCTTACCTATTCCCCTTCCTCCCCTTCCCTTCCCTTCCCTTCCCTTCCTTCCTTCCTCCTCCTCCTCCTCCTCCTCTCTCCCTTCACCTACCGTACCTCCCTTCCTCCTCACACCTACCCATAAATCACTTGCCCCAATATCGTGCTCCCTCCTACGCCCTCCCATGTACTCTCTCTCTCTCTCTCTCTCTCTCTCTCATCTTCACCCATATTCCTACCTAATCTTATCCCCACTCATCCGCTCCAATCCATTCACACACTTTTTTTTCTGCCCTATATCTTTCATTTTTCCAATTCCTCTTTAATCTATTTCCTTTCATCTCCTATACCGATTTATCAACTATTAACCTTCACTCATTCATCTCTCTTACCCCATTCCCTTGGTTTGTCTCCCATTCCATTTCCCCCATTCATTTCATCTGGCCAACTCCCATTCATCTGCTTCATCCTTTCATTGTCCTTACTCATCCTTCAATCACCTCTCTTTCTCCCTGTTTACTATCCTTTCCCTTATTATTCTCCTTTCATTAAAAGTGGCCAGGCTCATTCATCTTCATTCATTCACCATCCTTACTCATACATATGTGACACACCCCACTCATCTTCTCATGTCCTCTCACCTGCCTCATTACCATTCACTTTTGCATTATCCATTCATCATTTTCACCTTCCATTCACCTCCTCCTGATTCCTACCCCACTAACACAACCACATCATCCATTTATACTCCTCTCTTCTTCACTTTCCCCACTTCCATTCATTTATTTCATTCATCAGCCTCTTCATTTCTACCCCACCAACACTACTTATCATCCATTTACACTCCTCTCTTCCTCAATTTCCCCACTCTCATTCATTTACACTGCCTCACTATGGCATGTTTGTTCTGACCTGATGAAGATACCCTTTTCAGCTCAGTTCATTGCCAAGTGTTGTTTCACTGCTAAGTTGACTAGTAATCAAGGAGACTCACTTCTACCTCATAACACAGGGTCATCGAATTTCATGCACCCACGACTTTGTGCACAAGTACTGGGAATGGCTCAGTTCTGTTAAGTTTTCACCCATCTACCTTTCTCTTCTATTCTCCTTCCACATCCCCATTCATCTTTCTCTCCCCATTATTTACTCTATCCCCATGTACCTTCCTCTTCTGCTCTCTTCCACACCCCCATTCATTCTTCTCTCCCCATTATTTACCCCATCCCCATTAACCTTCCTCTCCAGCTCTCCTTCACACTCCATCCATAGTCTCACCCCATTTATTTATACTATCCTCATGTACCTTCCCCTTCTGCTCTCCTTCACATCCCATCCATAAGTCTCACCCCATTTATTTACCTTATCCCCATTTACCTTCCTCTTCTGCTCTCCTTCTACACCCCATCCATACGTCTCACCCCATTTACCTTCCTCTTCTGGTCTTCTTCCACATCCCCATTCATCAGTCTTACTCCCATTCCCCAGCCACACCCCCATTTACCTGTCGGACCTTCATTCACCTGGGCATCTGAATAGCTTATAAATTAGGCTATTAGCCTCACTCCCCTTCCCGTCAGGGGCTTCTACAGTCACTCAAGCACCACCCCACACACTTAACTCTTCGCCACCAAAGCGCTTTTTTTGGGGGGGGGTTAATCAAACCGTCTTTTTTGCCACACTGTGCTTAAGTAAGGTACCAAATATTAACCAGATGGACCCAAAAATAAGTCGCTAAGAAAGAGGCGCTACGGAGCCTGATTACGGAACGAAAATACAGGTCCCAGTAATTATATTCACCTGAGGTAGAATTATATCTTATATCTGATAAAAAGTTAAAATTATCTCGCTCTCTGGGGCACTTAACCAAAAATACATTTTTTTTTCCGATTTACAAAAGACAGTGTCACTCGGACAAGGTAGAATCCCACTCAACAAGGGTTTAAATATCTATCTATCTATCAATCTATCTATGGCCAAATGCCTTCATCAAGGGGTGACCACAAACAAATCGCCACCATGTTTTTCTCTCCCCTGCCATTACGCTGCCCTCCCCCCAACTCACTCCCCTCCTCTCTCACATACCTCTCCACTCCATCCCTCCATCTCATCCTCGGTATCCTCCTCCCTCTACCCTCCCCCTCTATTATCATTCACATAACCCTCCTCGTTAGTCTCTTATGAACATCACAAACCACTATCATCACCACAGCAACGAAATTCAACCAGCCCAAGATGCCAAACCATATATATCCAATTTCAAAACACCAAAAACATATATTCAGACACGTAAGCCCCCACTAGACCATTTTATTAACCTTAGATGAGACTTTTATTAGTAATTCTTTATTAGTACAACTACGGTATTGGACGTGAGCTTGGGAGAGGCTTATTACTAACTCTTTTACTACTATTATTACTACTACTACCACCACACCACCACCACTACTACTGCTACTACTACTAATACTAATAATCTTACTACTACTACTACTACCACCGCAGTTTCGGGAGGTCTGTTGCATTTTATTGATATCAGACGATTTTATTCACCTCCACAAGAATATCGTGTTTAGAAAGGGTTATAAACACACTATAGTTCCTTCACCTTAACCTGGCTCTAATTTTCATCCTGTTGTAGCTAATTTCACGTAGCTGAGTGACAGACAAAAAATACTAGGCCTCCACATCCATTCCACTGCACTTCTTCGTGGCCAGCATCATATTCTAGTGACAATCTGCACAACATACTCTTGTATTAATGTACGAGTATTGTTATTGCTTAGCTTCAAATTCTAGTGCAAATCTGGTGTTACAACTGAGCATTCAAGATGACGAGATGACCATTTTAGGCCAAGTTGAAGTGTAAACAGTATAATAACAATCACATTCACCCCAGACGACCCTAACACCAACCAATTCCATGTCTCCCAGCTCCCTAAGACCCCGAACCTCACACGAGCAATTACCAGCCACCAAAAAACATACATTCAAGCTCGTAAACTGTAACATATATTGATGATTCGCGGATACGGGGACAATTACCGCCCAACCAACGCCGCAATGGGCTAAAATGAGAGCTAATGGGCTGAGGGGAGTGGGTGGGAATTCAATCGGCGCTCATGAGGGTTGATGATCGGGTGTTGCGTGTGGTATTAGGCTGGGATTATGGCTGGTATTATGGGTCTGTTGTTGCTGCTGCTGCTGTGTCTCCGCTTGGTCCTCTTAGGGAGTCTTTATCGTGTTGGAAGTATCTTGGCGGGGTAATACTCTCTCTCTCTCTCTCTCTCTCTCTCTCTCTCTCTCTCTCTCTCTCTCTCTCTCTCTCTCTCTTCTTCCACGACTTTCTTTCCACTGATTCGATGTGTTTTCGCTGACTCCTTTTTTTCCCTTAAATTTCCTGTTGTCTATTAGCTGTCAGACTGCTACCGTGTTAATTCCTCTCCTCTCTCCCTCTACTTCCCCTTCTCTGCTATCTTCTATACAGTCTCCCGTTTAAGTCTTTACATTTATATATTCACCTAAAGACAGAGCGCTGTTTCAATAAGGGTTAAAAAATACCTCTATTATTGTCCTCTCTCCTTCATACATTTCCTCAGCCATTTCTCCCATCCAATCTTCAATCCAACCTGTTCTCGTATTTCCAATCTTGCAGTCTATCCTGCTTATCCTTACGCCCCTCCATCTCTTCCTTCCCTTCCATCTCCCATTACATCCTAAATCTGTTCCTGTCTCTTCTCATTTTTTCCAATCTTCTATAATTTCTTCTGCTTCTGTTAATATAATAGTCTGGCGTTATCATAAATGTACATGAAAATGCGCCCTCGGCCAAAAGGGATTACGCCTTCATCTCTCCACCTCTGCATTCTTCCCTTCAATCCCACCTCTATCGAATGGGTTTAAGTCACTGGGGGCGGAGTTAGGAGGACGGCTGGATTAATATAATACAGAGAGTAAAACAAAACAGTGATAGCAGAGAGCTGAATGGTGCACGGGAGACTGGACAGACAAAAGACAAAGACGGTGAACAGAAGATTGTTGTGGTGCACAGAAAGTGGAATGTGGCTAGGACATACAAAGCATAGACAGTGAAACAACAAATTAGTGTACTGTACAAAGGTGTGGTGAAGAAGGGTATGACTGACACAAGACCCAAACGGAGAAGCAGAAGACATTGACAGAAGACAGTACTCGTAGTATGTAATGGGCTGGGAAGAGGGTAATACAGACAAAAGACACGGACGGCGACACAGAAGACAGTCGCTGATAGTGGCAAGGTGTAGGACGGCAGGAAATAAATAAGGTAAAGACAGGGGATTGCTTGATCAAGGGAAACGGACTGTCAAGTTAATGAGCACACACACACACACACACACACACACACACACACACACACACACACACACACACACACACACAATACAGTGGAATGGTTTAAGCCTGAATACCATATTTGTTTGCTGCGGACATACACTACCTTTTGACAACCCATCCCACAAACTCAGTTGCAATCAGCAGGGCTCAGGTACACTCCCCACACCTTCCCTTCCTCTCAAACTGCCCCTGCTACCGAGACTCCTTATCTCCAACCTTTTTATCCCTCCCCCCTCCTACTCCTCCTATCCCTTACCCCTTATCCAGCCCTGCATTTTCCCAGTGGTGTGAGGATGAGGGGCATGTGTGAGGGTGGCAATTACAAGGCCCTGTGTGGTGGCCGGGTCTGTGGGGTGCAATTTTAAGGCTTGTGCTGGACTGGATCATTTGACTCAACACTACCTGGCTTCTGTGCTTTGCCTTTTTTTTTTTTTTTTTATAGTGCACTCGGATAACTTTTTATTTTTTTAGCGCTTACATTTGTGTGTGTGTGTGTGTGTGTGTGTGTGTGTGTGTGTGTGTTTTGAGTCCACATATGAAATTAATATATTCGCCTTTTTTACTGCTTCCAATACAGTTTCTTCCCTATTCATTTTACACATGATCTTCAGTTTTTTTTCACTTAATTTTTTTTTATACTTATTATAGTTAAAATTTATGAATAATTGTTATGATTATTTACTTCAGTACGGAACTATGCGCACTGTATAAGACATTCCAACTGACATCTTACAACTTCGGTAGAGTGACAAATATTTTAGTTCAGTCCTGTTATCGATATAATTATGCTCAGCTATGACGAGACCTTTCAAAGTAAAAGGGGTTGAAATATTAATGAAGCCTTTAGTACACTATATGTTTTATTGTAGTTATGATACCGCCAGACAGCTTGATTCAGCTTGAGGGATAACTATAGTAGTGGATGAGGCTAAAACAGGTCGCTATGAACCCTTACAGTACGATGACATTCTCTCAGTTTCATCCCTGTTACCGAGGGAGGATTGTACTTAACCTAGAAGATACTGCTGTCTCATAACTCAAGCACCAGGCAGTGGGACAAACACAGATGGTGGTAGGAGATAGCCTTGAGGGAGCCCTGGAGAAGAGGGACGACCACTGCTGCCTTCAACACTTATCATTAAACTGCATTTACAGGTCTCGTCAGCACCCACATCATCACCACCTCCCACATCTGTACCACACACCTCCAACACTTTACTCCCTAATTCTCTCATCAAACACCTCCAAAACTGTACTTCTCTCATCACACATCTTCAACACTTTACTCCCTCATCTCTCATCTTCTTTTCCGTCTTCTCTCTCTCCTAAATACATCTCCGAGTTATCTCACCCTTCCATTTCTCTCCCTCTTACACATACCACCTCCCTGCTTCCCTTTCCCTCCCTTCTACATATGCCTCTGACTTAAGACTCCCGTTTCCCCTTCTCCTTCCTTCCCTCCCTTTACAACTCATCCTCTTCTCCCTTCCATCCTCTCCTTTCCTCACACTCTCCTCCCCCCACTCTCTCTTCCCCTTCTCCCCCATCTCTATCTCTTGCATACACCCCCGACACCTACCCACCTCACCCTCCTTCCTCTCTTCTCCCTTTTCACGTACAGTATCTCCTTGTCTCTCCTATCGTCCTTCTTCTCTCCCACTTATACAGTCCTTCCGTTCTCCTCTCCCACTCCTCCTCTCCCTTATTCAAATATTTCCTCTAACCCCCCCTCCTCTTCTTTCATCTTCTCCCTTTTAGATATACCTCTCTCTCTCTCTCTCTCTCTCTCTCTCTCTCTCTCTCTCTCTCTCTCTTACACACACACACCCTCCGACTCCTCCCTATCAACCTACGCCCCATCCATTACCACTTCCCGTCCCCCTCTCTTACCCACACGATGCGATATACTTAAACAAGATACGATCGCCAAGGAGACATAATACCAGCGAGAAAATACCGGATACACCTGAGCTGGTATACACACACACACATCCATAAAATATAACCATCATCAATAAATGCAAAATCTAACATTACTTTTTTACGAGACAAAACAAAAGCGCCATTATTAGCCGGCAGAAATGGATGTAGTCGCTTTAGAGTCGTTTGTTGAACAGTATACATTTGGAAAACCAGACGACAATAGCTACGTACAGATAGGGGATAAAAAAATAAACAGCTATGGCATCAAAATACGGTCTGCTGTTTAAAAGGACGCGAGTTCAATCTCAGGGTGCGAGAAGGAAGCATCTGGTGACTGGAATTTCGTTAAAACAGACTCCATTAAACTCTTTAAAAAACGTAGATAGAGGATAAAAAAGAAAAAAAAAAAAGAACTAAGGCATCAGAGTGGTGGTCAAGTGCTTAGAGAAGTGGTCTGCTATTCCAAAAGACGCGAGTTCGATCTCTGACTGAAAAGGGGAACCAACTGATGACTGGAATTTCGTTAAAACAGACTTTACTACTACTACTACTAATAATAATAATAAAAAAAAAAGGTCCACTTGTAAAAACGCCTCCAACTGCCATTACACTCTTCCTGAATGGGACAATCCTAGCAAATATTCAATATGGAGGGTGGGTATTAGTGCCGAAGTGGTGACATGAAAAGAAGCGTAACATGTACGAGGACGGTTTACCTTCGGGGAACAGAATGTCATGTCTATGTACAGAACAGGGCACATAAAGAAATAGAAAGAAAGAAAGAAGATAAAGAAAAGGAAGAAGCGGAAGAGTAATAAAAAAGAAGAAAAAAAAGATAGCGAGAAAGAAGTGGGCCCAATAATAAAAGAAAGGATGAAGAATGATAATGAGGAAGAAGTGGGTAGAATAAAGAGATAAATAATGAGAATGAGGTGGGTAGAATAATACAAAAAAGGAAGAAGAAAAGATACAGTGGAAGAATTGGGTAGATTAAAAAGATATAGAAAGAAGAGGAAGTGGGCAGAATAATAAAAGAATAGAAAGACAAACGAGGAAAAAAAATGTGTTGAACAAAAAGAAAAAGAAAGAGGAGGAAGAAGGGAAGAAGAAAGAGAGACGAAGAACTGGGTAGAATAAAGAGATAAAGAGAGAGGAAGAAGCGGGCAGGATAATAAAGGAAAAGAAGAAAAATATGATAAACAGGAAGAAATGGGCAGAGAACCAAATGAAGAGTAAAAATCCACAAATGTACCTGGATGAGATTAATTGTGCAGGAGAACGACCAATTGGAGGAAATGGACAACGTTGAGAGAGAATTTTGTTTATATCTGACTGATGATGATGATGATGATGATGATGATGATGATGATCTCTCTCTCTCTCTCTCTCTCTCTATCTATCTCTCACTACCTACCTACCCATCTGTACATTCAAAGATTTGCACACAAAATTCTCTCTCTCTCTCTCTCTCTCTCTCTCTCCCTCTGTCTACCTATCTGTACATTCAAAGATTTGCACACAAAATTCTCTCTCTCTCTCTCTCTCACTTGTGTGCCAAAGAACCATCGCTCAAGTCGCCTTTCTGAATCCCATTACAACTTTGGCATGTCGTCCTCCCGTCCATATTCTTCTTGTGTTGTAATTACGCCCAGATGAAGACGTCTGAGTGAGAGTGAGAGGGAATGTGTGTGTGTGTGTGTGTGTGTGTGTGTGTGTGTGTGTGTGTGTGTGTGTGTGTGTGTGTGTGTGTGTGTGTGTGTGTGTGGAGAGAGAGAGAGAGAGAGAGAGAGAGAGATTAACAATAACTTTCTTTCCATAATCAATTTCTCTCAACAAAACAAAATCGTCTCTCAAAAGCATAATTTTTCCTTAATCCCCAAAATAGGATTAAAATTAAAAAACTGAGGTAAGGGAGTGAAATGACAAGGATTTAAGAGACTAAATGATGGATTAAACGAGAAAAATGACTAACTAAACGAGAAAAATGACGAACTAAACGAGAAAAATGACGGACTAAACGAGAAAAATGACGGACTAAACGAGAAAAATGACCGACTAAACGAGAAAAATTACCGACTAGACGAGAAAAATTACAGACTTGAGACAAAATGACGAGGTAAACGAGAAAAATGACGGACTAAACGAGAAAAATGACGAGGTAAACTAGAAAAATGACGGACTAAACGAGAAAAATGACGGACTAAACGAGAAAAATGACGGACTAAACGAGAAAAATGACGAGGTAAACGAGAAAAATGACGAACTAAACGAGAATGTCGAAGGTTTTAACGCCGAGAAAATGGCCTGACCCAATTTTCGTTCGACTCTGGAATATACCTGCATTTGTGTTTTTAATTCTGCCTAATTCTCCATCCTACACGGCTCAATTACTGCAGTGGAAAATGGAGGTGATGATGATGATGATGATGGACGTGGTGGTGGTGGTGGTGGTGGTAATACTGACGAGGAGGATAATTATCTACAGAATATGATGATGATGATGATGATGATGATGATGATGAGGAGGAGGAGGAGGAGAAGGAGGAGAAAAATTAAAATAAGTTATAATATACACTTAAAGTATATGATGATTATTATGCTACTGATAATCATAATGACGATGATGACAATAACGAAGACGATGATAAAGATGATAATGATGATGAAGATAACGATCAGGGCCGGTCCTTCCTATACGCTCACTACGCTCAGTGCGTAGGGCCTCCGATCACTGGTGGGGCCTCCCGTCCTCAGGAAGTGTATTTGAAAAAAAATACAGAAAAAAAAATAAAAAAATAAAAGTACGTCGAGAATGCTGTTTATATCGACTAATTGATTCCACGTGCATGGACATTGTATAAACAATAATAACTGAATAATTGCAGGCAAAAACTGGGCTACATTAGTTTTTTTGAGTAACAAAAAACAGTGGTAACTACACCGCAAGAAATCAGCTGAGTCGCTGCTGCCGACTGCTGCCCTCAGTCAGCAACATGACGTCAAAACGTGAACATCTCTCAGGTTTACAAAAACGAACAAATAAAAGACTACAAGAGGAAGCTTATGCTAACAGTAAAGGTCAGTAATTTATGTTATGTTGCCACTCATCATGCGATTGTAGGTTACTGTTTTTAGACTATCGTAAGTGACGAAACTGACTAAACTTTATTGTTAACGTTCCTGACAGGTCACAGATGGGCCATAATATAAAAACCCAGAGTTCAGGTGGTCCAAAGGCGACGTTCAGTTGTCAGACGTTCCTGAGCATCAGTCATACTTACTATAAATAATCTGGACCGTCAGTCTTGGCGAAACCCAGTTCTGGTGTTTGAATGCCACGACAGATGCTAGATTAGGAGGGAGTGTGCTGCATGAGCACTAAAAGCACACAATTTTTTAATGTTTCTTCTGTTTAATAAACGAAACACTTCCCTAACCCATTCTAAACTGTTATTTTTATGTAGGAAATAAGTATATTTGCGCTAGAATTGATAACAAATGATGGCAGAATGCATAAAGACCATGCATTTACAAGCAAAATACAGTGTACTGTATAGACCAGGCAGGAATGAATTATGATTTATCCTCCTTTTGCAGTTATCTGCATGAAATAATTAGAGATTATCCAGGTGTGAATTCATATGAGCAAAGAGAATGTATTATTGCATACTTCGTACACTTGCATATTGTTTCCGGCCAGCTCACCAGTCATGAATTATACAGCAGTTTATCCAGGCTATGTTCTTACCTAATTGTATCTTTACAGGAATGAGTCAAGCTCGCACTGTCCCGTGTCTTAGACCATATTTATCGTACATATCCTTAAATTTGTGAATTGTTTTGGCACACACTATTTCATTCGGTAGTGCATTCCATTGATCAATTGCTCTGTTTGGGAAACTGAATTTCCTTACGTCTTTATCACCTCTCTTCTTATGCAGTTTTTTGCAGTGTCCTCTTGCTGATGCTTTTCCATATGTTAAGTAATCATTTATGTCTATTTTCTCCTTTCCTGATATGCACTTATATAGCATTATCATGTCACCTCTTTTCCTTCTCTCCTGTAGTGTTGGTAGATTCAGTTTATTTAGTCTTTCTTCGTAGCTTACGTCCCTTAAGCTTGGTATCCATCTTGTAGCGGCCCTTTGAACTTTTTCAATCTTGTCTATATCCTTTTTGAGATGAGGACTCCAGACTATTGATGCATATTCCAGGGTTGGTCTAATGAATGATGTTATTATCCTTCTTAGCATGTCTTCATTTATGTAAGTGAATGCTATTCTCATATTTGCAAGCAGTGTATACATGTTCCGTACCTTCTCGCTGATGTGGTCAGCCGGAGGTAGTCTGTTATTGATAATCACACCTAGGTCTTTCTCTCTTTCTGATGTGTATAGGGTTTTATTTCCTAACTTATAATCCCAATCAGGTCTACTCATGCAGCAGTAGGCTAGATCATGTGTTCCTAAATTTATATTGCAAGATGTAAATACACAGTTACTGGAGACTTTATATTTAGCATGGAGACTAATTTACTTTTTACAAAGCTGGTTGAATGGTCACAGTCATTGCAGCACCTGCACAAGAGGGATGCAGTAACACTTCTCCTCCATTTTTTTCAGCAGTTTCTTTCCACACCTGTTATCCAGCCATAACCAACAGACCACATTGGAAAACATAGGTTATCAGATGTTTGTGCTAGAACAGTTGTTCATTCAGTGTCTATATATCTAGCTATATTCTTTTTTCCCGTAGGCTATATTATTGTCACCTTCCCTGTTTCAGCAATCGCCATAAAATATCCAGTTTAGCTCAGTAATGAGACTAGCTACTCTGATATTCACATTCATTATTACCTTTCCCTTCAAGCAGCATGCAATGATTTCCTAAGTTATATGATACAGCATTTCTTTTTCTGTCCCAGTCTTGTAGATAAGGTTTCCTCTTTTCCCATAAATCATTCCACCTCTATAGTAATTTCTTCCAATTCTGTTTTATACATATTCAGAATGTTTACTGTTTTGTTTTCTTAGGTTTCTCCTAAACTGGTCATATGCTTGATGTTTGTCTCCTCACTAAATTTTTAGCTCATTGCTTCCTGTTTCAGTCATTGCTTAAATGCACCTTTCATGCTTTTGTATAACCGTTCCACCCTAACCAGTATTATGTGCCTTTCCTACACCCATCTACTTCTCCATTACAGTAACTGCCGTTTCTATCTAATTAAGTACTTTTTATATTATACATTCATGGTACAGGCCATTTCCTTAGGCCTGTAGTTACCTACAAGAAAAGCTTTTGGGATGGAAAGATGCCTCAGGATTTTTTTTTTTCTCATAAAATAATCTGCATTTACCAGCAAATTTTGCTTTAAGGCCAACACACCTGTGCTCAAATCCGAGTGCTTGACTGAAACAGGTAAATATCTCCGCCAGCATCCTAACCAACCAATTCACTCATTTCTGGTAACCTTATTTTAGGTTAACAACATCAGCTTATCAATTTATTTTGGTGCAAAAACGAAGCACATTTTTCAATAAAGAACTTCAGTGACTGCACATACTTGTTGGCACTGACGAAAAAATTTTGTTTTATCACCAGTTTCTGTAACAACTGTAAAAGCAAACACTAAAGCTAGTGGAAAATACAAACCTAACCATTTACCAACAGTGACGCAACTCTGATATGTGTAATTTCTGCCGTGTAATATAATATTATATATAAACTTCTTACACGTCATTTATTTCATGATTTTTCATAGGCAAGAATTGTAACAAGGATGTTGTTGGGTTAGAGGGAGAAGCTTACTGGCTTGCCCTCAAATGTGCTAACTACAGCACTGAGCCAGCTAACACACAAACTTTCAAACAGTTGCCGTTTCAAAAATCTACTAAGAAGGTACACGGGTAGTCTGAAATAAACTAGGAAGCATAATTCAATGTCTTAACTCAAATTTTACTCGCCACGATGCCACCTTGGAAGTTCTTGTTTACTCGTATTCGTTACGGAAACGTTTAGTCTTGTAAAATTTTATGAATAGCCTTGTATTTCTAATATATTTTAGCCTGCTAAAGAAAATTTTCTTCTGGAATTATTCAGTGTTTTTAAATGGAAAAACCGTTATCGTAGTTATGAATATTTAAATTTGTTACACGAAAGGGGGGGGGGGAGGTCTCCGGTTGCGTTTATCCTACTGTCACATTCCAGTACTATTTTACACCGTAAACAGGTGACGATCGCCTGGCGTGAACAGCAAATTTATTATGGTACGAAAACGGGAACGTCAGATGCTCACTTTCGTCCATTATGGCGTTGTTGTTTTTTTTTCATAGGCCTTAGTGGCACCGCCTAGGGATCGGCAATTGGGTAAATCACTCTGTCGGGGGTAATTTAAAGTTTTCGGTGGGTAACGATACTCATCCATTTACAATAGTAAGAACGCAACGTTACAAACTATATGTTTAAGAAATTACTGCTATATCCAAGTCACTAATTGCATCACATGTAGCCTAGTCACCCCTTTGGCCTCCCTCATCCCTCGCCTCCTCTCTTCCAGACAAAGCGATGCCATTCAACGCTCCCGTGGCTGTCCCTATTCTCTCCCCTCTTCATGCGAAACTATATATTACTTTAAAATTCGTTAATTCACTTATACATGTGTTTATGGTGTGGCAAGTGTATTGACCTCAGTATTTCACAAAAAGTGTTTTTGTATACTTTGAAGCATTAGGTGAAAATTAATATTCTATTATGAGGATATTACTCAAGTGAAAATAAATCCATTATTTTAATAAAGTGTATTAATTATCAAAATTAGTGTAATCGAAAACTTCAAAATGTGTTTTTCCTTTTCTAATAGTAGTAGCCTAATTCATAATATTACAAAAAATATAATGCTGTAGCCTTTTTGTCACTATGGAGTTATTTGGGAATGACAAGTTCTGTTTTTATATATCTGAATAATGATTATATGTAAATTATAGTTTCACTCAAGATATCATTATTTTATTTTTATTCAGGGAATAAAAGATTATGCAGTACAAGTTTTTTACTTTACATTGCTCAGGATAGGGATATAACTTGAGGGATGAATATGTAGGGTAGGGGGAGAAATGCAAACAAAGAGTGGGGGGGGGGGGCCTCCAAAAATCCAGCGTAGGGCCTCAGAAAAGCTAGGACCGGCACTGATAACGATCATGGTAAATCCAATAACGATAACAAAAACCATGAAAATACTAATAACAATGACAAAATAAATCCAAAATCTTGCTCCAAATCCTTTCCACGAGCCAAGCCAACCGATCCTGCGCACCTGCCAATAATAATAATCCCGAATAATCCGCCGAGAAAATCAACCTGACTGGAATTTTTGGAATCCTGCAAAATATTACTGCAGTCGATCACCCGTGCAGTTATCATGGTGGGAATGAGGGTGCAGGGGAGACAGTGTGGTGGTGGTGGTGGTGGTGAAAGGGACTGGTGAGGGTAGTGGTGATTGTGGTGGTGACTGGTGGTGGTGGTGGTAAAGGCAAATGATGGTGCCTGTGGTGGCTTGTGAAGATGGTGGTGGTGACTGACGATTGTTGTAGTGGTGGTGAAGGCGACTGTTGATGGTTGTGGTGGTTCGTGAAGGTGACTGTGGTTGGTGGAGGTGGTCATGGTGGTGGTGGAAGGTGACTGTAGGTGGTGGCAGTGGTGGTGATGATGGTGGTGGTGAAGAGAAATGATGATGCTTGTGGTGGCTCATGAAGGTGGTGGTGGTGGAGGTGAAGGCGACTGATGATGGTTGTGTGGTTGGGGAAGGTGATTGGTGATGATGGTGGTGAAAGTTTTAGTGATAGTGGAGGCGGCGGTGGGGTGGGGGGGAAGAGGGTGTTCGAAATTCACATATGATATCCAAATTCTCGAATCATAAAAGTATAATACGTATCCTAAATGCCGTAAAACAGGGGGGCATATCCTTCTCAAATTCCATACTAATAAGGACCAATAAATAACCCAGATTTCAACCTAAAGGGGAGCAAATTTAGGGCTGATAATTATATGTTTTGATATTTCAGTGTCTGTTTTCACCTGAGGGAACTGGACCACTTTTATAACTTGATACCTAAGTCGTGTTTGCGTGAAATTAAATGAGCCTTAGTTATGCCGTGCGAATGCGTCTCCTTGATTACTAGTCAAATCAACCCTCCAGTCTGGCTACATACGGGTACCAACAGACGTGGAAAGGAGTGAGTATGTTTTGTCAGGCTAGAATAAATGCGCAATATATCTACTGTATTCATATCGATCTAGAGCCAAATTCCGAACGTCAGCGGTATGAAATTTAGCGATATTATAGATGTTCTCAATACTTTAGCAATATTTTCCTTTTTTTTTTTTTTTTTTTTTTAAAGCAATTTCTGGGGTTTTGTGTACCTAGTAAAATTCTTGCACAGTTTGGTGTAACAAGTGAAATAAGGATTCCAGGAAAAAATGGAAACAGGGAAGCTTGGAAAAAGGAGGAGGGTTTGAGGGGAGAGGAAAAAAAGAAATGTTGGAGGAAGGGAAGAAAGTGAGAAAAAAAAACAGCGAGAGAGAGAGAGAGAGAGGAGCTACGAGAGGAAAAGGAAAAATGTTCGAGAGAAGGATAATGGGAGGAAAGAGTGAGAAAAAAAATAGCAAGGTAGGTGGAGAAAAAGAAAAGAAGCTACGAGAAGAAAAAGAGAAATGTAGGAGGGAAGGAGAAAAAAGCTAGCATGGCAGGCGGAGGAAAAGAAGAGAAGCTACGAGAAAAAAAGGAGAAATGTATGTGGGGGAAAAAACTAGCAAGGAATGTGGAGAAAAGGAAAAGAAACAAAGGGTCGGGATGTCGAAGCAATCCCACAATAAAGAAGTCAAAATACAAGCACAGATCTTGCATTACCTCCCCAGGACTTAGCACCTGCAATAAACACCTGTGCTATATGCAAGTGTGGCACGGGCGAAGGGACCAGGTGTGAAGTATTACCAGCCCAATCTCGTATCACCCGTCCAATCTCGTATTACCCGTCCAAGCTCAATTATCCCTGATCTGCATGTTACGCACTTTAATTCAGTCCAGTATCCGGCGATTTTCCTTGGGTGGGGGGAAATCCTAATGGCCACAGGTAACCGGAGTTTGGTACCTTGTTCTAGCCAATACCAGACGATTTTGTTTATCAGAAATCCTAAAAACAAATGGTAGTACATGATCACCTTTGCCTTTCCTCCTACTAAGGATTAATTTAGCGTTTTGCATTTAGGACAACACAGATGATTTTGTTAAGTTGCCAGACAGATTAAAGGTTCGTATTCTCGTCGGTTGAGGAAGCACCATAACACCTTTTCCCAAGCGATTTATTATGTTTATTACACCTTACTGTCTTTTTCTGTGTTACAATATCCACTATCGCCATACTCTCCATAAATAACGTACAAAAGGATAGAAACTAGCCATAAAAAATAGATCGCTCACGAAGAGGAGGTAGGGAGCTTCCTTGCCCGACGAGGATACGGTCAAAGAGTAAAATGAAATTATAATCGATAAGAATAAAATCAAGAGGTGTGGCCAATTTTCGCTGACGGTAGACAGGTAGACACATGATAGCAATTTTTACCACAGAATAATCTACCTAGCTCTTTCTTATCTACTCCGTTCATTAACCTCCATATCTACTTACCTACTTAACAACACAGTATCTACCTACTTACCAACACACTCATCCTTCTAGTTACCAACCAGTCAAGCATTTCTCATTTTATACCTTACAGTTTAATCTACTGACCTACCTACTTAACAACAAAGTATCTACCTACCTACTTACCAACTCATTCATCCTTCTATCTATCTACTAATCTACACTTATTTCCAGTTTAATCTCCGGACAACAACGCAAACATGAAACAATAATAATAATAATAATAATAATAATAATAAAAAACTCGCTCAGAAACAGTCCATCTTTTCCCCTTGTTATGAAAGAAAGATACATGGATTTTTTTTTTTTTTTTTTACTTGGGGGCTGCTGTAAGCTATGCAACAATAACATGCTCTTTGCGTTGTTCTTTTCTGTTTCTTTTTTTGCTCTCAGCTTTGTCCTTTTCTTTTTTCTTTCTTTTTCATATGGCAAACAAGGCAACACTTCAAATCTACCGTAGTCCATGAGAACTGATTTTATTTACTGCTTCGGGAAAAGCCTAGAACAGAAACTTGCATTTTTGAGATATATGATTTAAAAAAGGCGTTTGATAATTTTACCTCTTTTTAAATGCGACGAAAAGCTCATAATGTGGACTAAATTTGCTCCCTTTTTCAAGATTATAACAAGGGCATTTTTATCACTTCTCTTTTTTTTAATTGGACACTGGATAAGAAGCAGACCCAGTTTTGTACCTCGTTTTATTCCAATATGACGAAAAGGTTTAACTCATAATAAAGTATGTGCACTTCCTTTATCGACTGCTAAAATATTCAAACAGGATCTTTTTTCCTTTCTGTTTTATTTTCACTTTCCACAGCACTGGAATTGCGACAACCTGCCATTTTTTTTTTTATATATAAATATGAACAAAAGGTTAGATACGTATAGTCTAGTATGAGGACTGACTTTGCTCACTGCTTAAAAAAAAAAAAATCAGTAGCAGGAAGTCTTTTTTTATTATTATTACTTGAATGGGTGTTGAGAGATGGGTATGATGGATGAAGTTAACATTTCTTATTCTCTCTCTCTCTCTGTGGATAAATTTTACCTTTTTTACACCTCCCCATCTATCACAAGATTACATTTCTCTCTCTCTCTCTCTCTCTCTCTCTCTCTCTGTGGATAAATTTCACCTTTTTTACACCTCCCCGTCTATCACAAGATTACATTCTCTCTCTCTCTCTCTCTCTCTCACACACACACACACACACACACACACACACACACACACACACACGACAAATCAACTTTCTTTACGCCTCCCTCTCTCTCTCTCTCTCTCACACACACACACACACACACTACAAATCTACTTTCTTTACGCCTCCCCATCTATTGCAGACTTATATTACTATTTCAACCTTCAAGACTTCCTCCCAGACAACCCAGAATTCCCTCAAACACGCTAAGGTGGAGGAAAAGAATCGTCCCTCGTCTGTTTCTTCAGTAAAGCCTCTAACAATGGGTCTATAACGCTGATGTATGGTCGTTATTGTTAGTGCTCTGTGTGTGTGTGTGTGTGTGTGTGTGTGTGTGTGTGTGTGTGTGTGTGTGTGTGTGTGTGTGTGTGTGTGTGTGTGTGTGTGTGTGTGTGTGTGTGTGTGTGTGTGTGTGTGTGAGAGAGAGAGAGAGAGAGAGAGAGAGAGAGAGAGCGCAAAATTCCGAATAACGCTGATATATTGTCCTTATTATTACTCATCAAACATTATTATAACTTCTCTTTTTTTCCCTTATGTTCTCAATTTCTTTTCCATAGTTTTCTGTTTTTGTTCAATGCTCTCTCTCTCTCTCTCTCTCTCTCTCTCTCTCTCTCTCTCTCTCTCTTTCTTCACAGCAAACGAAAGCCCTATAATAATTCAATATAGACGATTCGCCATCAACCCCCACGTAACAGTACCAGGATATCCCTAAGATGAGTAAAATCGTCTGGAATTGGCTAGAACATAATAGAGTGTTCGCAGTATCGAGAGGATTAACTTGAACTATTTATTTTTTTATACAAGGAAGAAGAGCGCAAACTGTTCCCTTTAATAAAAAAAAAAAAAAAAAAACAAGATTACTAGACCCAATCTGATTTCACCTGACCAGATTTCAAACCCCCTTCAGCTCAGTTCTTAGTCCATTCGTAAGGCTGTTGATTTGACGATACTCTTTTCACCTTAACTTGGTCCAGATTCTCGTCCCTTTGCAGCTTATTTCACAATTATGAGTGGTGGAAAAAGGCAATACTGCAAAAGGAGATGTGGAGAGCGATGTGAATTACAAGAATGACAAAGGAGTAAAAAAAAAAAAAAAAAAAAAAAAAAAAAAAAGCTTGTAACTGGAAGACGAAATGGACAAAGAAAATACAAAAACAAGAATAAAAAATCAGATAAAGAAAGACCATAGCTTACAGGGAAATGGAGGAAGAAAAATCACTGACAAGAGAGGTACATTAATTAAAAGAAGAAGCGACATAAAACTCAGACGGGAAGAGAAAAAGGAGAATCAGTTATAAAAAAAGGGAAGGGGGAGAAGGGTGAATATGGAGAAAGGGTGCAAAAGAAAGAAGAAAAATGCAGTGAGAGGAAAGAAACAGAGAAGGAAGGGTAGAGGGAGGGGGAATGGAAGAGAGGGCGATTGCAAGACAGAAGGGGGAGAATTAATTGGGTTAACCGAGGGAGGAAGAAGTAAGTCGAGCAGTGAAAGTGAAGTGGAAGAAAGGAATAGTGCTAGAAAAAAAGCGAAGGGTAGGATAATAGGGACGAACGGAGAGATGGGAGACTAGAGGAAAGCGGGATGGAGGAGGAGGAGGAGGAGGAGGGAGAGAGACAGAGAAGAGAGATATATATAAGAGAGAGAGAGAGGGAGAGAGAGAGAGAGAGAGAGAATGTGGGAAAGAGAAAGGGAAGGCGTGGTATAACATATGAGGAAGAGAGATACAGGAGGAACTTAACGTAGAGAGGGGAAAACAGGGAAGGGAGAGCGAGAACGGAGAAAAACAAAGAAAAAAAAGGAAAAGGAAGAGAGAAAAGAGTGAGGAAGAAAGTAGAAAGGGAGAGGGAGGACGGAAGAGAAGGGGATAGAGAGAAGGGGAAGGGAGGGGGAGGAAAGGAAGGGGAGCCATAGTGTGACACAAGAGATGGGAGAGGTAGAGGATGAAGCTAAGTCAAAGAAAAAAGAGAGGGGGGGGGGAGCGAGAAAGGAGAAAATCACGGGGAGAGAAATAAACAGGGAGAAGGGACTGAAAAGAAAAGGAAGAGGAAGAGGAAGAGAAAGAGGGAGGGAGGGAGACAGAGAGGGAGGGAGAGAGGGAGGGAGGGAGGGAGGGAAGGCGTAGTCTAACATATGCCCAGTAGTCACGAACTCACTGACGGAGAAAAATGCGACTTGGCCCGGGAGCTTTGTGATTTACCCTTATATATAACATCTTGGCGGCGGTGGAGAGAATGGAGGAGAGAGGGAGAGAATGGAAGAAGGAGGGGAGGGAACAAAGGGAGAGATGGATAATTGGTGGGAGAGGGACGTGAAAGAGAACTGAAGGAAAGGCAAAATGAAGAGACGAGAACAGGGGGATAAGGGGGATATGGGTGACGATGAGAGAGAGAGAGAGAGAGAGGAGAGAAAGTAACGTAAGGTGTGACTGTGAAAATGAAAGAAAAAGAAGGAATTGCATTTTTTTTTATCTGCTGAATCACATAAAAGAATCACAAATCTTTATCTCTTCCACTCAAATGGAAAAAAAAAGGGAGTTCATTATTATTATTATTATTATTATTATTATTATTACTACTACTACTACTATAATAACGACGACGACGACGACGACAATGATGATGATGACAATGATGATGATGATGACTAGATGTTACCGAAATACTTAGACTGAGAGATCTGGGAAAGGAGAAAAAAATATATATGTATGAGGAACTAACACAGGGTAAAGGAAAGGCAGGAATGAAGAAGGGAAGAGGATACAAAAGAGGTTAAAGGAAGGGAAAGAAGAGGCGGAGGAGGAAGGCAATAAACAAAAGATAAATGGGTAACTAAAAAGGAGTACCTAAAGAACAGGGAAAAGAGAGGACAAGGAAACAAGAGACAAAGATTAATAACTGATAGAGAGGAAAGAAAAACAGATGAGGAGGAGGGTCAAGAGGAGAGAAACTAAAGAAACATTAATGATGGAAGGAAGAAAGAGGATGAAGAAAGAAAGCAAGAATGGAAGAGATTAAGCAAGAAGGAAAAGGAAAAAAGAAGACGAAGGAGAAGAAACACAAGAGATATAAACAAACGAAAAGAGGTAAGTGAATAAAAGAGACAATAAACGTAGATGAAAAAACAGGTAAATAAACAGGGTCGGAGGAGGAAGAGGAGGAGGAGGAGGAGGAGGAGGAGGAGGAGGAGGAAGGGAGCAGGGTGGGAATGAGCAAAAATAGATAAGCAGCTGAAAAAGTGAAAAGAAAAATGATGATGAACAGGGGCAGCAGAAAACTGGATAATTGAGGACCTGGGCGAGGGAGTGAGAGATAATGGTGAGGGAGAGAAAAGAGAAGAAAAGACGGATGGATCATTTGGGGGAGGGGGAAGGGAAGAAAAGAGGCAGGAATATAGAACGTGAAGACGGATGTGTGATTAGAAGGGAAGGAAAGGATTAGTTTATAAGAAAAGGGGGAAGAAAAGAAGCAGGAATGGAGAACAAGAAGATGGATTTGGTGACTAGAAGGGAAGGAAAAGGATAAATTTATACGAAAAGGGACAGGAAGACATGGTGACGAATGAGCATTACTGAGCAATATTGGGGAAAATGAACCACACGATAAAGGGCGAGAAAGAGTACGCTAAAGGAAGGCAGGCAGGAAGGATAGACAGACAACCAGCAGACATCTCCTGAACTGAATCAACTTTATCTGCCATTAGTGGGAACGATAACAGAACTGCTTCCAAGGACTGCAAGGGATTACTTTTGACTGCTTCTATGTCCCTAAGCCCAACACCCTTCTTCTAAGCTGATTGATGTCGTCTAAAATACAACAGGATGGCCCAGTTGACACGTGGTCTTGGCCTTGGCGCATGTGACTGGCCATATAATATCACTGAGAAGAGTAGGCTGGTCATACGCTGGTCTACGGCTGCCAAAACACGGGCCCTTATACCTCAAAAGCGGTTCGATATCAGTACCCAAGTGGTGACGTGTGAAAGGTGTGGTCAGTAGTCCCCTGTTGGTGCTTGGAAGGAGTGCTGGATCGCGGGGAATGGACCACCCAGTCTTAACCCTGAGCTGAGTAATAAATAAGACGGCACGCGCTCACGATTCTCTGTAGGTACCTGAGTTTTGTGCATCATAAATCAACCAACTTCAAGTATTTTCTGTCTAACCGGCCGTAAAAGGCTTAAGTCTGGATTCGGATAGAGATATATTAACAACGTTCCCATTTCCGAGGTGAACTTCAGATTTGGTGAGGTACACACACACACACACACACACACACACACAACATAAAATAGGTGCAGATACAGTCATCGAAACCAACACTCACAAAATGCAACGTCGCAAAACATACAAATACATATATACTTCCTTCATTACACCTTCTGTAATATATTTTGTACAATACACAATGATAACACTTCATGCAAAACACTTTCTCCAAAACACTTTCTCTTATACACTTTCTTAATACTCTCTCCAACACACATTCCTTTTTTCGATAAACTTTTGTGCAACATACTTTCCTCCCTGAAGGACAAGGAAAGGATGAAGTTAAAAATAGGCATATACTTTCTGCACTACACTTCCTGCAGTATTTTCCTCCCATACACTTTCATTTCCGCAATACACTTTCATCTACACACTGTCCATAAAACACTTTCGCAATACACTTTTCCTGTAGCACACTTTCTACAATATACCATACACCATACAACATACTTTCCTTTCAACAATACCCTTTCCACCCCCGGTAAAAAGGGTGGTAGTAAAGAATTGTAAAGCGAGAGGGTCCTGGTCGTGAGTGATGGGAGAGGCGTGGCAATGAGGAAGGGGATGTATAAGTAGACAGATGAATGGGCACTTTTTAAAATACACCCTCAATTATACACTCTCTACAGTACACAGACTACGACACACTCCTGCAATACATCTCCAATATTGCATTTCCTAAAATATACTTCCAACAAACATGCATACGTGCAATACACTTTGTCATACACTTTCTGCATACACTTTCCAATTTCAGGACTTTATCAGGCACAAGGAAGGGGAGAAAGGGGGCACTAAAAATAAGCATATAAATATTCCGCAATACACTTCCAACGACACTTTCTGCCACACACTTCCAGCAATACACTCTATACAATAACTTCTAGTGACACTTTCTAATACCCTTTTGCAATACTCTTCCAACAACATAATTCCATCAAAACACTACTCCAGTACACTTCCACAATACAATTCCATCAATACACTTCTGCAATACACTTCCAACAAAATTCCATTAATACACTTGTGCAATACACTTAGAACAACACACGTCCATCAATACACTTCTGCAATACACTTCCTACATTTCCAACAACAACTACCACCAATACACTTCTGCAACACTCAACAAGGGGAGAGCGGGAGAAGCGGGCAGTAAAGAATAGGGAAGCGAGAGGGTCCTGTTGGTGACTGATGGCAGAGGCGTGGTAATGAGAAAGGGGACGTGTACGTGGACAGATGACCCAGCTCCACCTTGCCTGGCCCTCGTTCGATACCCCCTGACTGCCCCCCCTGTTAAAAAGTGGCAGAGGGAGGGGCGCTGGGTGTTTGTTTTTTGAGAGAGAGAGAGAGGGGGGGGGAGGGGAATAATATACCGTACATGTAAAGGCCATGAAGACTTAACGGTTCTGAGAGAGAGAGAGAGAGAGAGAGAGAGAGAAACGGTAAGGGAAGGAAGTCATGATGGAGGCTGCTGGATGGAAGAAAGAAGGAATGGAGGGAATAAGAGAGAGAAAGAGAGAAAAAAAAAACAGGAACTGAGAAAAGACAAGAGAAAGGAACCATGATGAGGACAGAAGCAAAGACGAAAAAAAGAGGAGAAAAAATTAGAAAAGGGAGATGGATGACGGAACAAAAGAAAGACGATAAAGGAGCGACAAAAGATCTAGGATGAAGTTGGAAGTCAAAATTAGTCTTTTCAGCCCAAGAGATCTCTGCCAAGTGCCAAGACATCAACGGACTGAAGGGGTTAACTGAGAGGAGAAATCCAAGGGCAGTAGAGATGCGAGGAATTGTGTACGATAAGAGACATTAAAGATGATAAAAAAAAGGCATGAAAAAGAAGAGATACGTAGTACTGAAAGGTAAATATATTGAGAAATGGAAGATGTAAGTTTGTATAATAAGCTTCCCCTTCACTGCGAAAATCTCCCCTAGTGTGAATAAAATCGTCTAACGGTAGCCACAATAAGAATACATAACATCTTACACAAGGGGTTAACAGAGCTCAAAGTAATGTAGCTTCGTAAAATAAATGCCATGAGAGAAAAGGGAAAGCAAGGGGAAGAATGAGAATGGAAGGGACAGGTAAAAGTGGAAGAAAGGTGATGGTGAGGGTGATGGTGAAGGTGAGGATGTGGGTGAGGGTGAGGTCAGGGAGGGATGTGTCAGTAAAATATAAATCGTCTGACGGTAGCAGGAATAAATAAACATGTCACGGTAGTTAAGAGAATGTGAAGAATAAAATAAAATAGAAAACAAAGAAAAGGGGAAACAAGGAGAAGACTAATAATGGAGGGGAGAGGTAAGAAGGATGAGGGAAAAGGGTGAGAGTAAGGGAGGGGGAAGGGTGAGGTAAACAGGGAGGTGCCAGGGTGAGTGATGAGTGTATTAATCTCCCCATAAAGGCTGTCGCACCTTTACTTACCTTAGCCTACACTAATTAACTTACTCATTACCTGCCCTCCCACTTTACCTGCCCAAGTTAGCTACCTCCTGTCTTATACACACTCCCTTTCCCCCTTTAATTTCCCCCTCTTTTTTTCTCCCTGCTTTCTTCTTGCATCCCTTTCCCCCTCTCTTGTCTTGCACCCTTTCCTCCTTTCTTTCTCTCCCTCTCCACTTCCTCTCCCCCCCTCTCTCTCTCTCTCTCTCTCTCTCTCTCACACACACACACACACACACACACACACACGTTTTATCATTTTCACCTCCGTCACGGAAGATGGACGGAGCCTATGACGGAGGCGATGCTTTCATCACTGTCTGCCAAGTCTGTCAGTCTGTCTATTGAGTGAAAAGAAAAATTAATGGAGGGATCACGACGAAAATTTGTGGGGATGTTCCTTCTGACCTAAGGATAAAGTTATCATATTTAGGTGGAAGTCTGTGTGTGTGTGTGTGCGTGTGTGTGTGTGTGTGTGTGTGTGTGTGTGTGTGTGTGTGTGTGTGTGTGTGTGTGTGTGTGTGTGTGTGTGTGTGTGTGTGTGTGTGTGTTTTACATCTATGCCTGTTTTTTCACATGATTAATAAGCAACTAGAGAGCAAACCGAAGAAAATTTATTGGAATGTTCCTGCTGACTCGATGATGATGTGCTTAAAAAACTGCGTGAAGTGGGTCAAGTTCATTTTGTTTCTCTCTCTCAATTTATCACATTACTTCTTTCCCCATTTCTCCTCTCCTCCTCCTCCTTCCCTCATTCACCCTTCCACGCCATAAAATATCATTCGGCAGGCAGAAACAGCCCTACCATTACAAAACGCAAAAATACATGCATAAAAAAAAAAAATACATACCTACAACATAACTATATACCTACCAAAAAAAACAAAGAAAGCTATTAAAGAGCTAGGTAATACCACTGAAAATCACGTATTCAATGAAAAACTCTAAACTATGTTAAAAAAAATAAAGTTGGCATATAATACATCAGTCTTAAAAAATGCACACGGTCGACTGAACTAAATCCTCTTTGCCTCGGTTCTAAGACGAGCTATAAATAAATATATTCTGGTGGGTTTTATACAAATACTTTTGTGGACTGGAGTATTAATGCTACCGGTACTTATATTTCTACACATATAACAGGTTCACTACAAAGACATACATATTTTTACCAGCAGCGACAGCGAAGCTGGTATTGTTTTCAGTTTGTCTGTGTGTCTATTAGCACGTTAACTTTGCAACCGCTCAAGACATCATCACAAAATTTTACAGGTGTGTTGTAGGGAAAAAAATCTTTCACGAGTTCGAAATTGGAGAAAGTAGGTCAAGGTCAAGGTTATACTCCGAGCTGCGCTAGATATGTATCAGCTCGCAGCTGGTGTGATTTCCCCCTGGGGGGGGGGGCTCTAGTTTCGTGTTGTTTTCTCAATATTTTACCCACTCGACGAGGGATTTTTCCGGTTAGGTTTGTTAAATGTACTAGTGGGGACATGATGCTCATTTCCATTACTTTGGCCTTCTAGCCAGTGGCGGGTTATCCCTCACCTATCCTGGTACACAAGGCCATTACATCACCCAGGTTAGCACCGTCACTTCCATACTGTTACCCTGGATACTTATTTTATCTACCAACCCACAGAGGATGGGTGGAAACCTGCTACGAGTGGCAGCAGCTGTCCGCACCAGGGCTCAAACCCTGTGCTACCGGACGGGCAGCTTGGTCCCCAGCAGCGTCGTGGGATGCCAGAATACTCCAGATGGCACGCTGACTCCCTTGATGAACGACAGCGAGGCACAGCAGCGGGAAGTCCAGCATCAGATGTAAGAGCACTCGCAAACACCCGACAACGCTTGATTTACAGCCGAAGGAACCAGATTAGTTTAATGTCCTGTGCATGCTTTACATTTGTATGAGACGGAGGACACACACTCAGTTTAGCTCAAATTTTGTCTTGCTGTACGCCATTAAATAAGTCAGCTAATGGAGTGAATAATAAAGAAGGAATTTGCTTTTTATTGCTTTCAGGAGCCACTCCATCAAAGCAGACACCTGGACGCATGCCAAGTGATATAAAACATCAGCATTTTTTGTTTCTGTCACTGTGATCTTGGTTAGCAGGTAATCAACTACTGTATTTCATAAAGAGTATGAAACTGGGTATACGACACGAGACATTTAATGAATCCCTAAAAACAGTATACAACACTTAATGAAACCCTTAAAAACAGTATACAAACTTAATGAATCCCTAAAAACAGTATACAACACTTACTGAATCCCTAAAAAACAGTATACAGCACTCAATGACTGCCTAAAAAACAGTAGGCCTATACAACACTCAATGAATCCCTGAAAAACTGAGTATACAAGAGACACTTAACGAATCCCTAAAAAAAAAAAAACTGAGTATACGACACGAAACACTTAATGAATCCGTAAAAAAAAAAACTGGGTATACGCCAGAATACACCTAATCAATCCCTAAATACCATGAAGTACACAAAACCAACCGTATATTTATTGATGTTAAAGCGATGGAGCCACACTACATATTTAGGAGGTCTTTTGTTCTTGTTTCTGTCTTAAGATATTTATGACACAAGTTACAATTTGATGAAAATGAGATGTGAGGAGCAGAAAACTGACGAACGGATGTGTGTGTGTGTGTGTGTGTGTGTGTGTGTGTGTGTGTGTGTGTGTGTGTGTGTGTGTGTGTGTGTGTGTGTGTGTGTGTGTGTGTGTGTGTGTGTGTGTGTGTAACTTTCTAGCACCATTAATACTCTCCTCCCAAAACTCACTCTCAGCTGAATAAAATCGTCCGGCGTGAGGTGGGACAGACTACCGGAGAGAACAAAAGGTGGGGCCGAGTGAGATGATGGGTGGTGTGGACTGGGGTGCCTGACATTATCACCTCCTAAGTAACGACCAAGAAGCCTCTAACTCATGATACGCGGAATCTGCCTGCCCATCCACCAGGTCGGGGTAGAGGGGAGGAGGAAGCAAGGTGGGAAATGGGAAAGGGGGGGGGAAAACTGGAAGAAGGGGGAGGTAGGTAGAGGGGGAAACTAGGAGGAGAGAGAGAAAGGACGTGGAGGAGGAGGTATGGTTGACAGGGAGGGAGGGAGAAAGGAGGACACAGAGGTAGACAGGGGGGAGGAGAGAGGAAGGAGGAGGTAGAGGTGGACAGGAGAAGAAGAACAGAGGGAGGATGTGGCAGGGGTAGACAAGAGGAAATGAAGAAAGGAATGAGGAGGTAAAGGTGGACTGAAGGAGAAGGAGAGGGGGAAGAAGAGGAGGAAGAAGGAGGTAGAGATGAACAGAAGGAGAGAGGAATGAGGAGGTAGGATGAATAGGGTGAGAAACGAAGGGGGAGTGAAAGAAGAGAACAAAGGAGACGAGGATAGTGGAAGTGAGGGGGTGTGGAAAAAAAGGGGAAGGATGAGAAGAGAGAGGAAGAGAAGAGAGAAGGATGAGCATAAGGGATGGGAGGCAGAAGGGAGGGGGAGAGGAGGATGGGGGACACAGAAATGGGGAAGGAAGGGAGGGAAAGATGGGAAGAGGCGGTAAAGAGACTGGAGAAGGGAAGGGAAGGGAAAGAGGGACAAGCGCTGGAAAAGGGACAGCAGGTAAGGAGAAGGGAAAGTGAAGGAGACAAGCGGAAGGAGAAAGGGGTACAAAGAAAGGGAAGATAATGGTAGGGAAAGTGGAGGAAAGTGAGGGGAAAAGGAAATGGGGATAAGGAGGAAGAGGACAGGTAGTGAGTGGAACAATAACGAGGAGAGAAGAAATGGGGAGGAAGGGAGAGGAAGAGGGGAGAGTGATAAGTAATGGAGGGGAGGATAGAAATGGGAGGGGACGAGACATAATGGGCTGGCTGTGAAGTATGCACTGGAGTCCTACAGAGTAACACAAAACTATCCTCCACAATTAATCACCCACTTACACACTAACACAAAACCCGTAAATTATTCCAACTACTGATTTATCTACTACCGCTACTAATATCCTTTTAGCAGGTTCGTACGGGTGGAAAAACAAGAAGTAAACTATTTATTAAAGAAGAATAAAAACAATCTAGCCCGCGTCTCCCAGTTTGTGTGCAACTCTGTCTATAAATAATGGGATCAAATGGGCAAAGTTCTATCATGTATTCATTGTCGTTTCATATAAATCCTGTATATTTATGATTCGTGATATATATACACAGCTGTCTATCTGACAGACAATGGATTTTATGTATTCTTTGTCCTTTCATATAAATGCCAGGTATGAACGGATCCTGATTTTTTTTTTTTTTTTTTTTTTTTTGAGAGAGAGAGAAATATTGCGGTCTTCTGCCCTTTGGTTTCTTCTTCCTTGGATAAAAAAAGTCTTTATATATCTATATTTTGCTGTTTACAGTTTGATAGTGAGTCCTTCCACGTCGTTCCCTCTTTCCTTTTCTTCTCGTTCATGGTTTCTTAATTCTACTTACTCACTAATTTAAAGAACTTACCAAATACTTAAGGATCCTCAAGTAATTCCAAACTGAAAATTATGAAGCTGCTTATACTCACATATAGTGATCTTATATGTGAGTAACCCCCACCAAACCCCCTCCCCATCAAACTCTCTCCCTACCGAACCCCCTCTCCACCAAATCCCTCCCACCAAACCCCTTCATAATCCCGTAAGGCGTGGCCGTTTGACTGAGTTTGTTGTTTTACGGGAAGGGATTCTACCCATCCGCCAACACACTTGTTGACACGTAGGGAACACGTAGATTGGTTGTATGGTAACCACCCAGCGCTGTAAATGGTTTCTTAACTTACAGGAAACCATTAGGCTTGTTACTTAAGGTAAAGCCACTTGAAAAGGAAAGAAGAGTAATAAAAAGTGACAAGAAAGATAGGAGAAACAGGAAGAAAGGACAGACATAGAAAAAGAATGACAAAGGTGAGGGAAGAAATAGGCAGCATTACATCAAGTGAGTGAATGATGGTCGCTACCACCAACCAGCAATAATAGTAGTAGTAGTAGTAGTAGTAGTAGTAGTAGCAGTAGTAGTAGTAAAATAACAATAATAATATTAATAATAATAATAATAATAATAACCAAATCCAGCGACCTTCTCTCTCCCACCTACATAACGCATTGCACTGCCCTATCAAGATCCCCCTTTGTCTTCTGAGGAGGTCGAGGGAATAACTCAAGACCCAAACCGGTATGATACAAGTTACAGGATGCTCTTGGACAGGTTTACGGTATTGCTGAGGTATTTAATGACTGGATGGGAAGGGAGAATGATATCACTTAATGGATGGATGAATGTGATAAATGACGCGACCGGGGAGGGAAATTTAATCAGCGAGCCCACTGATGATGATGATAATAATAATGATGATGATAATTATAACGTATTTAATAATAATAATAATAATAATATGATAACGATGATGATGATAATGATCTACTACTACTGCTACTACTACTTACTACTACTACTATTTACTACTACTACTACTACTACTACTACTAATAATAATAATAATAATAATAATACCACAATGATATCTGTGAAAGTAGAAATGTTGATCTAGCCATGTCTGTGTATACCTTTTTCTTTATCTGTTATTAGCGGAATCAAGAGCACATGAACGGACATACTACCAACACCCACTTTTAAATGTTCACTACGCGTGGGCTCGAACCCTGAACCTGGGGAACACGCACCGAGAGAGGAGTACGCCAACACCGAGCCGCCGCACCTAATACTACCAATCTCTGCAACCAATTAATATTAAATTCTGGCAGCCTTTATTACCAACACTAAATCCTTACAAACTCCCTAATCAAGTATTTCGAAATTCTAACATCCTATAATCCATCACCAAACACTAGATTTCAAGTCTACATCATCAAAAACAAACACCTATAATATTATCAAACACTATTTTCTAACTACAAATATCACCACACTCTAATTTCTAACACTATAACATAACACTATTAGTAGTCTATAATTCCATCAAACTCTAAATTCTAACAAGCTACATCATCACACACTAACAGTTTATATCCTCATCAAACACTTCATGCTTTTAAAGTCACCAAACACTACTTCTAACAACCTCTATCCCCTAACACTAACAGCCTGTAACACTGTCACCAAAATACACAAATCTAACAGCTCCACAAACCAATTACCTTTTCTCATTAACGTCACTAACTAGGTCGAGTGAATTACAGCCCCGGAAGCCTGAACTCGCCTGTCAAAAGGAAGTCAGTAAAAAAAAAAAAAATGGATAAAACTCACACGGGAAATGATTAATTGCAAAGCCAGTCAATGCCCTGGTGATTTATACCTAATATTAAATCCGGGTCGTGTAGCTCAGGGTAGAGGCGGGACTAAAATATATGAGCTAAGGGTGCTAATTCACAAGTAAATATTTTCATCATTTTCCTTTCGCTGCAATAGTTTTTTAATCCTTTCAGTGTCATAACTCATTATTTTTTCTTCAATTTTACGACCTCCAGACCATTTTATCTGGGAATTTTTTTTGGAGTGGATGGGTTAGATGTCTTTTATTTACCCCTTCGCTCTGAGGGAGCATCACCTTTCGTTAACAGAAGTCTGGAATGGACTTACCGAAATGGAATATGAGATTTAGACCTTAAGTCAAGCACTCTGATCCAATGGGCCATTCATCACTGCTGAAGCGATGATAAGTGCAATCAATTTTAACATATTCATACAGGTGAGTTAAATCACGGTCAGAAGTCAGACTCACATAAAAACCAACAGCTAACTCGATTAAGATCAATATACCACTTTATTATTTGGGTGACTGTTTTACCATCCAGCTGGTATCTGGCGTTAAAAATAGTCCAACCTTTGTTAAAATGAAAAAGGAATAACCCAATTGGATGGCTGAAATTACTTCTTGTCTTCTCATCTATAACAAGAATTTACTCTTTTCGTACGCAACACCCTAATCATACTTCTCAACTCAATAAAACTGTCTGGTAGTAAACACTATAATATACGGTGCGTATATTATCCCTACTATCACAAACTGAGGGAGGGGCAGAAAAATGATAATATTACAAGAAAAGCGTAAAAGAATGCCAGAATATTTTTCACAAACGAACGCGTAAAAGAGAAAAGCCAGAATAGTTTTTAATACAAGAAACTGGGAAAGGAATACGCCGGAATATTTTTAAACACATAAAACTGGTAAAGAAATAAGCCGGAATAATTTTACACAAGAAACGCGTAAAGGAATAAGCCAGAATATTTTTTACTCAAGAAACACATCAAGGAATAAGCCAGAATATTTTTTACACAAGAAATACAAAAAGGAATAATCCAGAATACTTTTTTAACACAACACGTAAAAAGTCAGAATATTATTTACATCAGAAATACATAAAAAAAGAGGCCAGAATAATTTTTTACACAAGAAACACGTAAAAGAATGTCGGAATATTTTTTTTACACAAAAAATACGTAAAGGAATAAGCCAGGACATTCACCTAACCACACCAGCCACCACAAACATACCCAGAAATCTGAAAACGCATTATCCCCCACTATCGCCACCACGGGAGCCGAAAAAATTATCCCCGAGGAAGTCCGATATTCATAAAGTGCCGAAGTGAGCGCGTGCCGAAGCAGGGCGGCGGGTCGAGATAGCATCGGAACCCGGCAGCTTACGACTCCCACGCCTTTTAATTTTAGACCCACATTTCCGACCAGGATATTAGAAGACGCTATGTGGAGGGAGGGGGGGAGCCAGCCTGCTAATATGCTCGGTATCTGCTCCTGACTCCCTGCTACCGCTTCTGCTGCTGCTGGGGTTAATTACACCTGGCTACTGCTTATGATGATGACTCCTGCTACCGCTAGGGATAAAAAAAAAAGTGGCTATAGCGTTGACATGGAATTAATATGATGCGGAAATTTTACTGCTACATGACCAACAAATTTGGACTTTCTTGTTAAAAATAATGATAATTACTACTGTCCAGGATAATATTAAAGGTTTGTTTCGATATAAATGTTATTTAAGGGGAGTCCACCTGCTAATGTGTTTAGTATCTGCTCTTGCCTCCCTGCTACCGCTTCTACTGCTGAGGTTAATTATATCTGGGTATTGCTTATGGTGATATCTCCTGCCCCCCCCCCCTCTCTCTCTCTCTCCCAGAATGTGCATTAAGGGAGCTGTGCGTGTGTGTGTGTGTGTGTGTGTGTGTGTGTGTGTGTGTGTGTGTGTGTGTGTGTGTGTGTGTGTGTGTGTGTGTGTGTGTGTGTGTGTGTGTGTGTGTGTGTGTGTGTGTGTGTGTGTGTGTGTGTGTGTGTGTGTGAGAGAGAGAGAGAGAGAGAGAGAGATAATAAGCCTACCCGTATTAATGTGATGATAAACCGATTATAGCTCAAGCCATTTTAATTAGGGGGTCCCATTAATCTGCTGACACTCTCTCACTTTGGATGGGTTTTTGAGAGAGAGAGAGAGAGTTAAACCCTTTACGATCAGGATATTCTCTTAGGCAATACACAACATTTGAATAAAAAATACATTACGGATTTAGGAATTAAGGATTAGGTGCTTTTAAATCTCTCTCTCTCTCCCTCTCACACACACACACACACACACACACACACACAACCCCATCACTCAATCTAGCAATCCATCAAGTCTTTACTGTATAACTCACTCACTCATTCACACTCACTCACTCAATCACAGCATACATCACTCTTCTCACTCACCTGCTCGCAACACAGATCACTCTCACACACTGACTCATTCATTGCCAAAAGACATCACTCACTCACTCACTCAGGTCAATGAATCCATCAATCAGAATATATTACTCACTCACTCACTCAATACAGCACTCCCTCTTAAGCTCAATCACTCGCAACACGTATCAATCCCTTAATTAGTCGGCGTATCAGATCACTCATTCACTCACTCACTCTCAAAATGCAACACTCTCTCACTCACTCACCCACTCACTCTCAAAATGCACCTCTCTCTCTCTCTCTCTCTCTCTCTCTCTCTCTCTCAAAATGCATCACTCATTTACTCACAGTACATCAGTCCCTCACTAACCTATCATGCCACATCACTCACACACCCATTCACTCACTCACTCGCCGTATTACTCACTCACTCACACGCAACCGCACGCAAAGGCAATCAGGAGAAACCCCAGACGAGCCAGATGGATGAAGTGATTGCGTGTGGTCAAGAGAGACAAGGAAGGCAGGGGAAGAATGAAGGTTAGAGAGAAGGATGAAGACGATAGAAAGGGGGTTGTAAGTGTATGAAGGGAAGGAAGAATGAACGAGAGAGAGAAGAATGAAGAAGTTACAAAGGCGAGTTGAGAGAGTGATGGACGGAAGAATGAAGGAGGGAGAGAAGAATGGAGAAGGCTTAAAGGGAATGTAAGAGAATGAAAGAGAGAAGAATGAAGGTAGGAGAGAAGAATGGAGAAGATAGAAAGAGGAGGTAAGAGAAAAAGGGGAAAGACGAATAAAAAGGTTGAAGAAAAGATGGAAAAAGTAAGAAGGGGGAGGTAAGCAAAAGAAGGGAAGGAGGGGACGGAAGAATGGGGAAGGAGGAGAGAACACAGAGAAAGGGAGGAGAATGGTAGGAAGAAAGTATGGAAAATATATGAAGGATGGATACAAGAAAACGAATTAGGGCAGAATGTGAAGCAAAAGAAGAACCGCAAAGAGGAAGTGAGTGAGGACAAGAGAATGGAGGGAGGAAGGAAAGGAAAAAATAGAATGGAAGGAGAATGGAGGAAGGAAGACGGGAAGGACAGAAGAAGGGAGGCAGGATGGAAGGGAATGGAAGGAAAGAAAAGGAAGAAAAAGGAGGCAGACAGAAGAGAAGGGAAAGAGAATGGGGAAAGTAAGGAAAGAAAGGAGAGACGAGAGAAAGCAGGGAGAAGAGACAAGAAAAGGAAAAACTGAGGGAAGGATGGAAGGAAAAGGGAATGGAGGGAGGAAGACTTCTGCCTCCTTCCTGTTTTTTCCATCCTTTTACCTAACTAATAAAAAAGTTAAATTAGTTATAACCTTCCCAATAACAAACAGCCACGAAAAAAAACAAAAAACATAATGGGTTTTGCTGTTTGCTTCCCTTTGTATCCCTTTGCATAAATTTTCCTCACTTTTTTTTTTGTGTCCCATTTCCTCACCCCTGTTATGCCTTTTCCCTACCGTCATTACGGATTTTTATTGAAATCTAAGACATTCATTACATGGCATCCCTTTTTATTTATTACTCTCTCTCTCTCTCTCTGTCTCTCTCTCTTCCTTTCCCTCTTTCCACTTCGATATCCATTTTTTCCTTCTTGCTCTCTCTTGCATCTATTCATCCTTCGTCCCTGGCCTCCTTGTCTCTTGGTTTTCCCTCTCTCCAAGCATGCATTATTTCTCAACCTTCCTTCCTCCAGTTTCCTCCACCTTCTTCTGCTTCGTTTCTTTTCCTTCTCTCTCTTCTATCTCTGTTATACTTACTTTCTGTTTTCCTGATTTTTTTTTCATTTGTTTTCCTTTTATCTCTTTCATCTCTCATCTACTTCTCTTCTGATTTCTTTCTCTCTCTCTCTCTCATTATCTCTCGTTTTCTATTCTGTTTTCCTTCTATTTCTTACATTTTCTTGTCTTTAATTTCCTTATATCCCGGTCTTTCCTTCCTTCAGTCTCCCCCAGTAATGTCACTCATTCCCTCCACTCCCTCTCTCCTTCCCTCCTCTTCCAACTCCAGGTTCCTTCCTTCCCTCCATCCTAATTCTCTCTCTCTCTCTCTCTCTCTCTCTCTCTCTCTCTCACACACACACACACACACACACACCTCCTCCCCTCTTCTTCCTTCCCAAACTCCCTCTTCCTATATATTTTCTACCTTCCCAAACTCCCTCTTTCTTCCTTCCTTTCCCATCTCTCTCCCTTTCCCTCCTTCCCAATCATCCTCCCAGCTCTCGCCACGCTCCCTCAACCCCACTCCTCTTCCACCCCCAACCCCCTCCCCTCCCCTCTAATCACCCCGCTTACGACTTAATTCAGGTGGGGTTGAGCTGACATGATGAATTCTCCCCTGATCACCACCCACCTCGCCCCCAAGCAGAGGTCACGTGATGCTTAAGCTGCTCCACCATCCGCTGTCTCGTTTTAATTAGTGTTTAGGTCACGAAGATCAGACAAAACAAATAAATATACACTGGAAAAAATTACTGATGGAAGTTCAAAAATAGTAACAAAAAAAAGTCACACAAACTCACGAAATCATTAAACAGCAACGTATTTAAGAGTTGGAATCGTAAAGTTGGATTCACATTTAAAGAGCTGGAATCGTGTTTTAAGAGTCGGAACCGTATTTTAAGAGTCGGAATTGTATTTAAAGTTGGAATCGTATTTAAAGAGCTGCAATCGTAGAGTTGGAATCGTATTTAAAGCTGGAATCGTATTTAAAGAGTTGGAATCGTAGTTAAAGAGTTGGAATCGTATTTAAAGTTGGAATCGTAGTTAAAGAGTTGGAATCGTATTTAAAGCTGGAATCGTATTTAAAGAGTTGGAATCGTTTTTAGAGTCAGAATTGTATTTAATGACTGGAATTGATGCCTGAAGATCACATGTCAAGATCATCCCTCACAGCATAACGCATCATGTAAGAGACGGACAGACATTAATAAAGCCTATATATCTATCACACGTCACCCCCCATGGAGCACATGTTTTCCGAGACGAAGAATCATCATCCTAACCCCGTTTTCCAGTAATTCTTGAGGCAGGAGGGATAAGGAAACGGGAAAAAGAAAGCAAAAACGCAGAACTATCACCAGACTGCTCAGTGAAATAGAACATACATCCAATCGTACAACATCCAAGACACACACCTGCACATACACGTAACACAAACCTGTCCACACACCTACCTATACATATTCCTCATATACAACTACCCACACACCTGCCTCACACACACAACTGCCCACACACCTGTCTCACACACACACACAACTACCCACACACCTGCTTCACACACACACACCTACCCACACAACTGCCCACACACCTGTCTCACACACACACAACTATCCACACACCTGTTTCACACACACCTACCCATACACCTACCTCACACACACATACCTACCAGCACACCTGCCCCACATACACCTACCCAAACACCTGTCACACACACACCTTCCCACACACCTGCCTCACGCACCATCGCACACTTCTACCTTATACTCCTATCCGAACAACTCCCCCACACCTGCCTCACACAACACACACCTGCCTCGCACAACTGCCACACACACCCACCTCACAAACCTGCCTCACACACCTGCCTGTTTAATTTCAGCCGTGACCTCTGCCTATCGCAGGTCACTTAGGTCAGGTCAATATACGCTGCCCTTCTGACGTGTGGCATGCAGGGAAGATAAAAGAGAGGCGATAAGGGGAAAGGGATATTAAATGAGAGAGAGAGAGAGAGAGAGAGAGAGAGAGAGAGAGAGAGAGAGAGAGAGAGAGAGAGAGAGAGAGTGTGTGTGTGTGTGTGTGTGTGTGTGTGTGTGTGTGTGTGTAACTGCAATTAAATATCTGTGCGTGTATACACTAGACAAACTAGGTATCATGCATCATAATTCTGTGTGTGTGTGTGGGGGGGAGAAGAGAGAGAGAGAGAGAGAGAGAGATGGAACTTTGCATTATGTGTATATACTGTACAGTGAAATATGTATGAATGTATGTATATTTTTGTGATTACTACCCTCCCCATACTACACACTACACTACACAACACACCATCCCTCCCTTGTTATTCCCAGCCCTAATAATACACAGTGGCACACACAATACTACCAATTTATGTCTTTAATATTCAATGTCCATAAACTTACTTCACGCTTTGATAACTTTGCATTTGCACCAGATCAACACGTATAACAATGCACCTATTTGCAGAAAAACAGGACTTCTATTAAACACACACACACACACACACACACACACACACACACACACACACACACACACACACACACAACTACTACATAGAAAGGGTACCACTACAAAAACAATTGGTACCTCTATAAAGACAGGCAGTACCTCAAATGAAAAAAAAAAAAATCTATAAACAAACGCTGCTTCTTTAAACTGCCTCTAAAAACAATCAAACGGTACTACTGCTGACTCTGATATCGATCCTCTACCTTACGATAAAACGCAAGAAGGCGAACAATGACTTCTGAAACTTAGTGTGTTTTTTAGCGAATTTTCGGAATATTGTGTATGAGTTTCTTAATTCTTCGACCAAAAAGTAGAGCGATATTAATGCCATGGTACCTCTATAAAAACAAAGGCATCTCTATAAACACATGGCACCTCCTTAAACAAACATCGACACCTCTCCAAACAGACAAACGTAACCTGTATAAACACTAATTATGTCAAAATCTACGACAGTCAACAAAAATCTTAATAAAAAACGGTGCCTTTATTTTTTAATGCAAGGAAGAAGGAACCAAAGGCCAGAGGCCCGTACAACTGTTCCCTCCAAGAAAAAAAAAAAAAAAAGAGCAAAGAAATAAGGTAGCAAAAATAAGATTCTAAGGATTCCCCATAGGCCATGAATCCCCGTCTTCTTGTGCTTCGTCTGTTGAAATACAAGAGCCTCTCCTACTTTCTCCACTCCGATTTATTGGTTGTCAGACTGATCCATCCCACCCCGGCCAACTTACGAGATGCTTCCCTCGATCTGATTTTCTTCCTCCTCCTCCTCCTCCTCCTCCTCCTCCTCTCTCTCTCTCTCTCTCTCTCTCTCTCTCTCTCTCTCTCACTTACTCTTCCTCACGACTTATACAGCAAAAAATTAATAGGTAAATATAAAAAGGTGAAGAGCACATCTTTTACACTCACGACCAGGTAAACAAAAAATGAGTAAATAAAAAAATAAAGATCACACTATATCTTTTAGCCCCGGTGAAGCCCCTATTAGGCATTTCACGGCCTTAAAATAGCCAAAGTCTTAAAAATGGCCCTTGACGCCCTTAAAATACCTAAAGTCTTAAAAATGGCCCTAAGTATTAGTTTACCTGGCGCTGCGAGTGACCGGCGTATTCATTAGCCATTTCAAGGTAGGAGGTTGGTTGGTTCACCTTTCCTGCCCTCATTTAATCGACCATCTTCCTCCATTTCCCTTCTCTTCTTCTCTGTCTTCTTCCTTTCCTACCTTTTCCCTTTCCCCCTCTACCTTTTCCTTATTTTCCCTTTCCTCCTCTTCCTTTTCCTTCTCTTCTTCCCTCTCTTCTTCGTCCTTTTCCCCCTTTTCCTGTTTCCTCTTCTTCCCTTTCCACTTCTTACTTCTTCCTTTCCCTTGTCTTTTTCCTTGCACTCCTCTTCCCTTCATCTTCCTCCTTTACTATTCCTTCTTTACCTAGTTCAATATCGGAGGCTAGTCCAGGTGTCGTGCCCTAAATCAGTCCTTCCTTTTCTTCCATTTCTTCCTTCCTTCCCATCACTGGCTCTTGTCTTCTTTTCCTATCCCTTCCTTCTTCCTTTCTTCTTTTTCTTCCACTTCGCCTGTGATCTTTTTCTTCTTCTACCCTTCTCATTTCTTCCCCTCTCATTTTTTCTGCCTCTCTCCACCCTTACTGTTCCAGAATTTCTTCTTTAACCTTTAGTCCTTCCATTATTTCTCTCCCCAAATAACTCCCCGACTTGCTTCTATCTGTTTCTCATCCTCCTCTCCCCTTTCCCTGCAATTCATGCCCTCTCTTACCTTCCCTGCAATACACGCCCTCTCTTACCTTCCCTCGCCTTGCCTCTCCCTGGCCATCATCCCCCCTCCCCTACATTTCATCATCTATGTCTGTACTAACTTTTATTCCCTTCCTTTCCTCTCCTATGCTTCATTTCCTCACATATCTTCCTTCTCACCCATTTCCTCTCTTAACCTGTTTTACATTTCGTTTCCCTATTCCCCCATTTGGACCCCCTTTCCCTTGCCCTGCCCTGCCCTGCCCTCTATATCTTTTGCCTTTCTCTACCTCTACTTCCCTCAAGCATCCCCCTTTCACTCCCCTCTCATTTTTCCCTACCGTCAGCTCCCCCATGCCTCTCTTTGCCTTCACTTCTGTTCTCCTCTCCCGTCTCTTCCTTACTGCCCTGTCCTTCTCATACTTTTCTGCCTTCTTTACAATTTCTCTTCCTCATTCTTCCCACTCCCTGTCCTTTCATCCCTCCTGTCATACTGTACTTCTTCTCTGTTAACTCTCTCTCTACCCCTCTCTGCATCTTGCCTTTCGCCTTTCAGTCCTCTCTCTCTCTCTCTCTCTCTCTCTCTCCCCTACAATTTCCCCCTTGCCCCTCTCTACGTTTTCAAGCGCTCTTCACTAATCACTTATCTTCCCCCTTCCTTAATTTCCCTCTTCCCTTGTCACCTCCCTTTGCCACCCCCTCAACCTTCCTTTCTCTGCTCTTTCCTTCATTTCTCCCCTGCACTCCCTTATGCCCCTCCCCCCTTGCCCTGCGCTCCCCAATAATCACTTCATCTTCCATCTCTCTTTGTTTCCCTTTTCCCTCCTCACCTCCCCTTCCCTATCCTCCCTTTCCTATCCCCTCATCCCATCCCTTTCTCACCCACTCCTCTCTTCCTCTCCCTTGTATTGCCCTTCATATTCCCCCTAATCTCTCTTATACCCTTCAAGCCCTTAGCTTCTCCCCCTTGCCCTGCCCTTCGTTGTCCTGCGATCCCTACCAACCATCCCATGTTTCAACTCCCTCTTCCCTTTTCACCTCCCCTTTCCACCTCCTCCTCTCTTCCCTCTAATCTCCCTTATACCCCTTCCTGCCCTTCACTTCTCCCCTTGCCCTGCCTTGCCCTGCACTCCCCACTAATCACTTCATCTGATGCGCGGGGCCGATTAAGCGATAAACCTTGGAGGGTCGTGAGCGCATGTGCCAGGGAGGTGACGTAAAGTGGAGGGCAGGGCGAGTAAGGAGACAGGGAGGCAGGGAGAGAGGGAGGGGCCGCGTGATGGAGGAGGGAGGGAACGGAGGGAACTATGATGGTGTGGGCGGAGAGAGAGGGAGAGCGAGGGTTGAGTGATGGAGGAGGGAGGGAACGAGGGAAGGAAGAGGAAAGTAAGATGGCGTGAAGGAGGAAAAGGGAAAGTATGATGGTGTGGGTGGCGAGAGAGAGAGAGAGAGAGAGAGAGAGAGAGAGAGAGAGAGAGAGGGAGGGGGGGAAGGGGGGAGGGGGTGATATACGCACTGAAAACAAAGAGTGAAGATGGTCAGGAAGAAAAAAATAAAAATGAAAGCTAAAGGGTGTGGGGGGGATTGGATGAAAGAGAAGAAAACAGGGAAAGAAAACAGCAATGGGTAACAAGAGCAAAACAAGAAGACAGGAAAGAAAAGGAAAACTAAAAAAAAGATTATAAAAAGGGCAAAAAGAAAACCGAACCAGAAAGAAAAAAATCGAAAAGAGAAAGAGAGCAGGAAATAACAGCAAGGAAGTTTAAAAGGAGAGTAACTGGATAAGCTGAGACGAAGGATGCAGGGAGAGAGAGGAGGAGGAAGGGAGGAAGGAGGGGAGAGAAAATCAAGAAGAGGAACCAAAGGAGGAGGAGGAGGAACAGTATTTGGGGAGGGGGGAAATGGGAGGAGAGAAAAAATGGAGGGAGGAAATGGGGGAGAAAGAGAAAAAAAAAAATGGAGGGAGGAGGAAAGCGTGGATGAAGGAAGAAAATGGAGAGAAGGTTGGGAGAGATAAAGGAGGGGCACTTAAGAATTTTCGAAGTGAAATAACAGGTCTTGTACTAACATGGTGAAGAAAATGGGAAGTGGGATGGAGATGAAAGAATGGAGAGAGAGAGAGAGAGAGAGAGAGGAAAATTTATAAGAGTTGGACAGAAGGGAGAGAATGAAACTGGAAAGGGAAGAGTAGAGGGTAAAAAGGGAGAGAATGGGACTAAAGGAAAGGAACAGCAAAAATGGGAGAGGGAGAGGGATGGAAAGTGATAGGGGGATGGATGGGGAGAGGGAGGGGGAGAGGGATGGAAGAGGGAGAATGTCAGAAAGTGAGAGAGTGAGAGAAAAGTTATGACAGGCGGTGTAGGGGATAAAGACAGTGGCAGAAATAGTGATACAATTTTTGGACAGGCGGATGACACTATGGATGGATGTAGAGACGTGAAGCAGAGGAAAAAAAAATAGTAAAGAATGAAGAAACAAAAGTAGAGAGAGCTGGATAAATGTGGAAGAAAAAGACATAGTTGTAGATGAATGGAGGAATTTCTTCCTCTCTCCTCTCTCTCTCTCTCTCTCTCTACCTGCCCATCACTCACCGCCATTCCTCCTTTCTTTTTTTTAATCCATTTTCATCAGTCTCCTCTTTACTGTTACCTCTCTTTTATTCTCTCTTCTCCTTTCTCCCTCCCTCCCCTTGTTCCTCTCAGCTCTCCTACATTCTGCATCTCTTGCATTTTTTTCACATCATTTTTTTCCCTCGTCCTGCTTCCCCCTTATTTTCTCCTCGTCTCGTTTCCCTCTTTCATCCATTCTTTTTCCTCTCCCTCCCCCCTCTCTCTCTCTCTTCTCTCCTCTCCCCTCCTCTCCTCTTCTGACTTCTCTCGACCTTTCCCTTCTCTCTTACTCCACCTCTTCTTTTCACCCCTTCTCCCAAGCACATGTCACTTTACACATTCTCCTTTCTCTAATTCTCCCTTCCCTCTCCTTCATTTCTCTCCCTCTCTCCTCTTTCCTCCCGCTTCTCTCCACATCTCCTCTTCCCTCCCGCTTCCCTACCTCTATCTTCTTCTCTCCATCTCTCCCCCTTTCCTCCAGGCATATGTCACTTTACACATTCTCCTTTCTCTAACTCTCCCTTCCCTCTGCTTCGTTTCTCTCCCTCTCTCCTCTTTCCTCCCGCTTCTCTCTACCTCTCCTCTTCCCTCCCGCTTCTCTCCCTCTCTCCTCTCCTCTCCATCTCTCCCCCTCTCCTCTCAGGCACCTGTCACCCAGCACTCTCTCTATATTGACTTCTGACCCCGCTTGTCAATACTCCCCACACCTCTCACATCTTCTTCTATAATTCCAAGCGCTCATGCCTTTTTCTGTGTCGCACCGCCCTACCTCCTCCTTTTTAGTCTTTTTCTGTGTATCTGTTCCCACTCCCAATATAAATTCCTGTGTTTTTTTCCTACTAGATTTATTTTTCCATTTTTTCTTCTTCAGTCATATGATCCTCCTCGTATTCTTAAAAATTTTCTTTCTTTCCCTTGATTGTTTTCTTGTTATTAATTTTTTTATCTCTTTTAGTTTCATTTACAATTTCTACCACTTACACCTTGGATTTCTCTACTCTCTCTCTCTCTCTCTCTCTCTCTCTCTCTCTCTCTCTCTCTCTCAGCTGTCAATATTCTCCATCCCTCTCACATCTTTCTCCGTAATTCCAAAGGACCCACACCTTTCTATTTCGCCCCACCACAGTTTCTGCCTTCACTGTTTTTCCTTGTGTTTTACCCCTGTGGAACTGCATTCAAATTAAAGACACTTGTTGAATCAAAGAAAAGAAGATAAAGAAAACCTAATTATGGAAAAGGGAAGGGAAAAGGACAAAAACAACAGAAAATCGTCAAAGAAAAAATAAAGAAAAAACTAACAAAGAAAATTAAACAACAGCCCATGTCTTCGGGAAGGGAAAAAAAAAAAACGAAAAACGAAAGGAAAATTGAGAAAAAGAAAAACAACAAGAAAATTAAGAAAATAAAATCGAAAGGAAAATTAAGCAAAAGAAAAGAAAATCGTACGGAAAATTGAGAAACAGAAAAGAAAAACAAAAGGAAAATCAAGAAAATGAAAAGAAAACCGTAAGGAAAATTTAAAAAAAAAAAAAACGAAAAGAAAACTGAGAAAAAGAGAAGAAAATCGAAAGAGAAATTAAGAAAAAATTAAAAGAAAGGAGTAAGCCAGAGACCCGGCCAAGATGGAGGGAAGGATAGGAGGGGAGGGAGGGAAAAATTCTATTAGGAGGGAGGAGAGAGAGAGAGGGGGAGGGAGATAAGTGGGACGGGTGATCAGTCTATCCTGGCGCACTGCTTACCTGGAGGGGAAGGTGAGAGAGGCGGGAGGGAAAGGGAGGAAAGATGGAGGAAAGAGAAAATGGAAGGAAGAAAAGAAGGAAGAAATAATGTAAGACACGGATGTGATGAGGAGAGGGAGGGAGGAGGAGATGTGAAAAAAAAAAAAAAAGAAAGAAGAGAGAGAAAGGGGGTGGAGGAGAAAGGAAGAATGAAGAGAAGAAAGGAGGGAAAGAGGAGAGAAAATGGAAAAACAAGGAAGGAAAGAAGGAAGTAAGGAAGGAAGGAAGGAAGGACGGAAGGAAAGGAAGGAAGAATCGTGGTCGAGGCGAAGAAAGAAATAGGAAAAAAAAAAGCAAGAAGGAAATGATGACGGAAGATGAAGCGAAAGAAAGAAGAGGGAAAAATGAGGATGTGAAGAAGCCTGCAGGAAGGAAGGAAAAAGAACAGAATGGAGGAAAGAATGACGAAAGACAAAGGAAGAAGGAAATGAATGAATTAAGAGATGAAGCAGGAAGTAAACGGGGAAGTTGGAGAAAGGAATAAGATGTATCGAGAGAGAAAGAAATATGGAAGAAGGAAAATTATGAAAGCGAAGACAAAAGCGGGAAGAAAGGAAGGATGAAGTGAGGAAGGAATGAAAGACAAAGAAAAGAGGAAGGAAAGAAGAGCTTGAGAAAGGAGACGGAGAAAAAGGAAAAATGGAGAGAAACAGAGAAGAGGATGGAAAGAACTAGAGAAAGGAGAAAGGGAAGAAAAAGAAAGGAAAGAAACGAAACAAAAGATAGGGGAATTTAAAGAATGACTAAGTATTAACTGAGAGTAAATCACATCACCTGAAAGTTTAGTAGCAACGTGGTATAAGACGATATTCTAAGCAATGGTAAATCAATTATGTTTAACCAGCCGTACCATATTGCTATTCACAACAATGGAGGCCGCTTTAAATATATTACATTATCAATTCACCTTTAATTACGTGAGGTAAATGTTCCTGTCAGGAGTTTAATCTGTTCTTAATCTTACCAAAAGCAACTTCACGTCCAAAAACACCTCTCCAATAATAACTGCCCTTCTTCCAATTGGCCTTCTCTTTTCCACACGGATGGTTTTGCTCGTCTTGAGATAAATGTTACTCTCCTTGTTTCATCTCCACCCTGGGTAATGCCGGTGCTCTTCCTCCATTTCCCCATCTATTTTTTATTTATATCTGACATTTGCAGATGATCCATTACAAGTGGAAACAGTGGGTGGGAAAGAGACACAGGTTAGAGCTTGAATTCTTTATATTCTCAAACGTTTCGGGCTACACAGAACCCATCCCGAAACGTTTGAGAAAATATAGTATTCAAGCTCCAACCTCTCTCTCTCTCTCTCTCTCTCCCCCACCCAACATTTCCACAAGTCTGACGTAAAATCACTTGTAAAGATAATTCACTTTCCGCACTCGGGCCTCAGTAACAATACTGTCCCTGAACCTAACGGCGTTCGTCAAGATGTATCCAAGAACCTGGGAATTCATTTTTTCCTCGTCTGTCTTTCAACTTGCTTTCATTTAACCGCGTCAAAGAAGAGTGACTATTCCTACCACTCCAGCCATAAGGACAGCCTGATAGCGGAGGACTGGGTAACACCTGTAATTTGGTATATGGATTTTTTTTTTTTCAGTTGTTTTTCCTTCCTCTGTTCTGTTATTGTGAAAAATAAAAAATAAAGTGGAAGTGATTCGTCTGTGGCCAGCCCTTCCCGACTTAAGCGGTCTACATATAGACAGATGGACAGATAGATAAAGACAGATAGAGAGACAGCTATATAGATAGACAGATGTACAGACAGACAGACAGACAAATATACATAAAAGGGATCCATGAAAAGAAGAACAAATTGAGCAAATGTGTACGGGTGTTTAAGAAATGATATAAAAAAGAATATTAAAATCAAAGGTGCAAACTGACAATACGATGAAAGAGAATTAAATGCATTACTGTGTGTCAAGAGATATATGGCGAGAGCAAAGGAGGGCAGGAAGGTAGGGATGTGAAATACTGTGCAGAGGGGAAAGTGAGGGGAAACTGAGGTCAGAGAATAGGTCCAGGGATGAGGGGAAATAAGGTGAGAATGAAGGGAAGATGAGACTGATGATGAATGAAAGGGAAAAGGAATATGAGGTCAGGGTAGAGATCAGGTGGGAAAAGAGAGAGGAGGAAAGAAAAGGACTGAGGAGAAAAGAGGGGAAAACTGGGTGAAAATGAAGAATGTGAAGGTGAGAACAAAAGGGAGGTGAGAACGGAAGCAATGAGAAAATGAAGGGAAATGAAGGGAAAGTTTGGTAGGGGATATACAAAGAGGTAAGAGGGAACGCCGGGGGGTGAGGCAGTGGGGAGGGGAAAAGGAGTGGGGAAATGAGGTCAGGGAAGAGGGCCTGTGGTAAGGGAAAGGGTGGACATGAGAAAAGGAAATGGAAAATGAGGAAAGGATGAGTGAAATGAGGGGAAAATGAGGAAAAGATGAGCATAATGAGGGGAAAATGAGGAAAAGATGAGTGTAATGAGGGAAAAATTGGGGAAAATGAACGGGTAATGAGGAAAAGACGTGAGGGTAATGAGGCAAAATGAGGAAAAAAATTTGGGTAATGAGGGAAAATGAGGGAGAAAATTAATGTAATGAAGGAAAATGAGGAAAAGATGGGTGTAATGACGGAAAACAAGGAAAAAATGAGAGTGTCATGAGGAAAAATGAGGGAGTGTGAGGGTCGAGCTGAGTGGCAGGGAAGAGATGAGTGAGATTAAGCAATGAGTTGAAGGGTGAGGAGGTGAGGGTGAAAGGAAATAAAGGGGACATGAGGAGGGGTAATGAGGAAGCAACGAAGGCCAGGGAAATGACTGAGGGGTGGAGAGGGGAAGGTCGGTGGTGAAGATGAAAGAAGGGGAAATGGAGGAGATCAGAAGACAACGGTAAAAATGAAAAGAAAAAGGAGTGGAATAAAAAGTATATAAATTAAAATGTGACACAAGATACACTGGTAAAGTGGAAGGGACAGGAAGGACGTGAAATACTGGGAAGAGGGGAAAGGTGAGGGGAATGTGAGGGGAGGATAGGACCAGCAGTGAGGGGAAGGTAAGATGGAGGTAAGGGGAAGAGGAGTGGGTAGTAAGGGTGGAGGTCTGGGAGGAGATGAAGGGGTGAGAGAGGATGCAGAAATGAGAGTGAAAGTGAGGGAAAAAATGAAGGAAATAAATGAAAAACTGAGGGAAAATGAAGGTTCAGATGAGGACAATCGGACGAGAGAGAGAGAGAGAAATTAGCGTGTCAATATATAGAGTGAGGTGGAAGTGAGGGTAACTGAGATAAACGAATTAGTCGGAGGGTGAAATAGAAGGGTGGAAAAGAGGTCAAGGGCAAGAATTTGGGGAGAGGGAAGGGATAGAAGAACATTGGGTGGAGGAAAAGGGTGAGGAGACAGGGTGATGGGAAGAAAGGGTGAAGAAGATGGGAGGTGAGATACAGGGTGAAGAAAAGGAGGCGGCGAGGTGAAGACTGAAGGACATGGAGAAAGGAGTACGAGATAGTGGGGGGAGTGGGGGAAAAACTACAGGGTGATAGGAGTGAAGTGAAACGGTATACAGAGAACAATGTACTGGGACCATATGGAACAAGCTAGCAACAAAGAGGTCTGAGTGGAAATTGAAGAGAGAGACCTTTATAATGAACTGTCTTGAGCTGCTAATAATGATGATGATGATGATGATGATGAGAGGAGACGTGGTGAAGTGAAAGACTTAAAGAGACAAGAGGCAGAGTGATGGCAGGGGAAGAAAGCAGGGTAATGGTAAGAGTAGGGTGTGAAGCAGCAGGCAGGGTGGTAGAATGAGACAGGGTGAGAGAATAGGGCGGGATGAGGGAAAGAGACTGGATTAGGGGAAGGGGAAAGAGAGGATTAACGGTGAAGTGAAGAGGAAGTTTGGAGGACTGGGGAAGCGAGGAGGGGAGCGGCTATGGGGAAGGGAAACTTTTGGGGGAAGGGGGAGAGGAGCAGTGTTAGAGAGAAAGAGGTGGGGAGGGAAGAGGAATTGGCCAAGAGGAAGAGAGACTGACTGGGGAAAGGGAGAGGCCTATGGGATCAGAAGGAGGAAAGAGAAATGGAGTGGTGCAGAGGTTGGGGTGGGATACAGACTAAGAGGAGGGGCAGGGTGAAGATGATGAGAGGAACTGGGTAGGATAGGGAAGGGGGAAGGGATGGGAACTGGCTAAGGGGAAGATTGTCTGGGACGAAGGGAGGTAAGAGACAACTGTAAGGAAAATGGAGAGAGGAAGATCAAGGAGCAGAGAGAGAAGAGGGTAAGAAGTGGAGGAGAAACTGACTGGAGAGTGACGAAGGGCTGCAGGGTCGGAAGAGAGGGAAGAAGAGTGGTGGGGAGCGTGAGGGGAGGGGGAGAGTGGAGGAGAGAGACAAATTGGTCAGGATAGGGAAAGGGGTGGGTAAGAGAGGAGGGGAATTGCCGAGGGGAAGAGAGACTGATTGGGGAAGAGGGAAAGGCCGCAGGGTCAGGAGGAAGAGGAGGGGGGAGCAGAGTGGTGGGGAGGTGAGTTATGGTCAATTTGGGGTTTCTACATGACAAATGAGAGAAGCTGGAGGGAGAGAGGGAGAATATACGAGAAGGCAGGACAGGCCATTGCACAGGCTAGGGTAAGACAGAGAGCAGGATACATGGCAAGGCAGGGTTCATGGCAGGGCGGAGAAACGCAAGGAGAATGAGGTAGGGCAGAGAAAGGCAGGGTAGGGAAGGTCAAGAAGCAGGTCGGGGAAAGGGAAGAAGAGGGCAAGGTAGGGAAGGGAAAGGCAGGGAAGGTACAGGCAGGGCAGGAAAAGGTAGGTAATGCAGGACATGGTTTGGCAGGACAGGGGAGGGTTAGGTGAGACAGATACCACAGAACACGAAAGTCAGGGCACGAAACAGGAAAGGCAAAGGCAGGGCACCTACGGGTATAATAGCAATGCAATATAAGAAACACACCAGCATACAGGTGATGTGATACACGAGTACAAGCAAGAAACGAAACACACGAGTAAACTGAACGTAACTAAACACAAAAAAATATTTGCCAGAAACGACGCGCACACTTAAAATCCACAGCTAACAAACTAGAAAATAATACAAGCACAAAAAAATACGAGTTTGATGTCCAGGGACGTCCGGCCACAAGCAAGCATTCGCCGACCACCATCATCGTGTCTTGTCTCCCAAACAGTATTCCTCATTATACCCTGAACGTAAGAGAGCGGCCTTCCCTCTCATACTCCCTTGCTATGTGCTTCACGCTGCTATTACACAAGAACATTCCATACAACACTCCAATGCCACAATCGTCAGGAAAATATCAACGAACTCCTCCTCATATCTGTATACTAACCAGACGCCTGTAATCCAGACAAATACGTATCATACACACATAAATACATACACAGACAGCATACCTATACAAAAAAATACATACGGTACACACACACATACACATACATACAAGGAAGAGAAAATAGGGCATTGGAAAAAAAAGAAAGAAAGAAAAGGGATGGAATGAAAGGTTAAGGAGTGAAGTTAGACAGGTGTGAATATAGAAGAAAAAGAGAGAAGTATGAGAAATGAGGAGAAAGAAAGAGCAGAGGAGAAAAAGAGTTGGAAGAAGTGATGTGAGAGCTCGAGAATGGCTGAAGGAAAAGAGAGAAATACGAAGGAGAAAGAGCAGATGTGACGAAGGGGAACAATAAAAGACAGCAGTAAAATGGGGAGAGAGAGAGAGAGAGAGAGAGAGAAAACGGGTTATGAAAAACTAGAAAGAACAAGACTACGAGAAAGGAGTGAGGCAAGGAGAAAGAGCAAAGGGGAAGAGAAATAGAGAAAGGACGACAAAAAAAGGAAAAACGAAGAGGAATGAGAAGATGAAAAAATTATGGGAGGGGAGATGCGAAAAGGTGTTGAGGAGGGTGGGGGGAAGGAGAAGAAAGGAAGGCAGGAGTGAGATGCAAAGGAGTGAAATAACAGGAAAGAAGAGAGGAAAAGGGAAAGAATACCGTAAGAGTAATGAGAGAGAAATGGAGAGGAGAGGAGAGGAAAGGAGACGAGACGAGACGAGACGAGACGAGAAGCGAGGACAGGAGAAACAGCGTTGCAAGGCCAAGTTGTGATGGATGTAAATTATGAGTACAGAAATGATCAAAATGAGAGAGAGAGAGAGAGAGAGAGAGAGAGAGAGAGAGAGAGAGAGAGAGAGAGAGAGAGAGAGAGAGTGGGGATGACGTAAGAGAAAGAACGAGAGAAAAGGGTGAGAAAATGAGAGAAACAACAAAAGAGAAAGAGAATCAATAAGAGGCCAGGTGATGAGAGAGTATTGTAGCAAGGCAATATTGTGACAGAAGCTATTATGTACAGATCTGAAAGAAAGAGAAAGAGAAGGGGGACGACGAAAGGATAGAGGGAGGGCAAGAGAAAAGAATATGGTGATGAAAGGAGAGAAAAGGGAGAAAGAAAGAGAAGCAATATGAGGGAGCAGAGGTGATGAGGGAGGAGAGTAGTAAGGCAATGCTATCAGGTGAAAATTGAGTCGTAAGTTGATCGATCAGAAGATGAGAGAAAAGGGTAACAAAACGACGGAGAAAGCACGAGAAAAGAAGGAGTGGAATGAGCCGAGGAGAGAGGAGAAGAGGGTTAAAAGGAAACAAGAAGGGGATATATGAAGAGATAAATAATAGCAACATTAGGAAGGAGTGAAAAACAAAAGAGGTGCAGAATCGATGAGAGTCGATATGATGAGAGAGTAGTGTAGCGAGGCAATGTTGTGACAGATGCAAATTGTGAGTTATGTGTTGAGACCCCTTACCGATCCTATCATCACCACCTGCCTCACTCCTGCCCTGCCTCAC
>NC_137020.1:29156462-29158962 GCF_032717465.1 Coenobita brevimanus
ATAAAATACAGGAAGAGGTAATATGCGACTCCTGCCAATAAAGAGAATCAATAAAGGGCATCAATATCGTCCCTTTGATGAAGCAGCATCATATTAAGTCTGTTTCTTTGATCTTGGTTCCCTTTTGGTATGGACATATTTGACGATTATTTTTTATTACGTTATTATTACTAGAATTCTTTTTTTTGCTGGGAATTTCTCTCTCTTTCTCTCTCTCTCTCTCTCTCTCTCTCTCTCTCTCTCTCTCTCTCTCTCTCTCTCTCTCTCCAATCCATCTGTCTATTTCTGTCTCTCCCTAACCTTTCTGTCCCACGTATATATTTCACCCTCTCCCACCTGGCCTACCACACCTGGCCAAACACCTGTTATTAGCCCCCCCCACACACACACACGATCATCCCCCTGTGTGTGTTATGTCCTCACTGTGTTATTAGTGTTCCCCATACACCAATTTTCCACACCTCCCTCCCTCCCTATTTCCAACATCGTCTGTACATCTCAATCTACATTACAATTTACGGGAGATTACGTTAAAATATTGCTTTCTACACCAATTTCTCCGCAACCCCATTACCAATTACTGATAGCTGTTACAATATTTTTTCAATGCCAGTTTTCCCTACCACCCCTTTCTCTTGTTTTAGTTTCGTCTACTGGCTGTTATTATGTATTGTTATGCCGGTTATAGGAGGCAGTTTATCATATTTCTCTCTACACCATATTTTCCCTACTACCTTGTCTATTTTTAACGTTGTCTATAACTAACACCTTTTCCTAAGTGATTTGTTTTTGGATATGACTAGTTAATATTCTCTTCTAATTTATTTAGGCAAAGTTTGGCGACACTGGAAGGATTTTAATAACACAAAACAGGCCAGTAAGATGTAATAGGCAAAATAAATCGCTTAGGAAAGGGTGTCAGGGAATTTTCTCAACTGACAAGAATACCATGTTAAGTTTCTCTCACCAATACATATAAACACCTATATACATACATATACACACTCCCCATATCCTTTCCTATGCTTTCTATAACTACGATTAAATCCTTCACTACGCGGGGTTTCTTCTAAGCTTAAAATGATCGTCAGAAAGTAGCAAAACTAAAATACATGAGACGTCCCTGTACCTCATTCAGCCTAACACAACTTTTACTATATCTTACTTAGAAGAAGAAGAAGAAGAAGAAGAAAAGAAAAGAAAAAGAAGAAGAAGAAGAAGGGAGAGAGAGAGAGAGAGAGAGAGAGAGAGAGAGAGAGAGAGAGAGAGATGGTACACCTCAGATATTTACACCATCCTGCCCCTCTCTCCAACCCAAGCCTCACAAAGTCCGCAAATATATGTCCACAGTGCCTTACGCTTTCCCAATACTTGTTCCATACCTAAACACACACAAACACACACACACACACACACACACAAAACCTCTCTCTCTCTCCAACCCCTTCCCCCCACACACACACCTGTTCCACCCCTTCCACACACCTGCCACTCCCCCCCACCCCATCCCACACTTCCTCCACCCCTTCCACACACCTGCCACTCCCCCCCACATCCCACACCTGTCCCCTCGTCTCGCCTCCAAACTTTTGCATATTTTACGGGGAACTAATGAAAAACGCGAATCGATGTCAGAACAGCGGGAGTCCCAGGAATATTTGTATGAAGTTTGTGATTGTTTTGACAAAGTGAGGGACAGGGTGGGTGGGTGGGTTTTGGGAGGGAGAGAGGGAGGGTGGAAAAAGGGAATGAAGAAAGAAAAGAAAGATAGAAAGAAAAGAAAATGAATGAAAGAAAAAATATGGAAGGAAAATGAAAGACAAAAAAAGAAAGAAACAAAGGAAGGAAGGAAAGACAGAAGGAAAGACGGAAAGGAAGGCAGGATGGAGCGAAGGAAGGAAGAAAGGATCGATGAACTGATGGACGGAAGAGAAGAAAAACTAAGGAGGAAAAGGATGAACGGATGGGAGGAAGGAACGAAGGAAGATGGGAAAAAGGGAGGAAATAAACGTTGTAGGAAGGGTGGGTAGAAGACAGTGAGAGGGAGACAAGAAGCTGAATAAGGGAGGAAGGATGGATGGGTGAGAGAAACACGAGGATGACGAGACAGAGTAAATGGCGAGAAAGGAAAATGGATGGGAATGATGGATGACCAGAAGATATGGGAAGGAAGCGAGGATGGGTGGAGGAAAGAGAGGAGGATGGAGGAAGAATGGGTGGGGACAGCGAGGGAGGGAAAGGGAAAATGGATGGCAGAAAGGGAGGTAGAGGAAGGACGGAAGGATAGGGGTTGTCATGAATCTCTCCGCCTCTTTCTCAACTGACGTTTGCATTTAGTTCTTAGTTTTCTTTCCTCTATCTCTTTCGTTTCCTTTCTCTTTCCCCATCCTCTCTCTCTCTCTTTCTCTCTCTCTCTCTCCCCCTGAGTTCCACCTTTTCTTTCCCGCATCCGTTCTCCTCCCCCTGGTTTTTCCTCGTCTTCTATCCAATCTCACTTACT
>NC_137020.1:29163962-29236462 GCF_032717465.1 Coenobita brevimanus
CCACATGTCCAAACCACCTCAGTGTATTTCTCCTAATCTTCTCAACCACATCCACATCTACCCCACAACGTTCCTTCACTTCTTCATTCGTCAACCTATCCCTCCATGTCACTCCACATGCTCCTCTCAAGTAACTCATTTCCACTGCTCTCACTCTTGACTTGTTCCCCTCTTGCAAGGTCCACGCCTCGCTTCCATACGTCAGGGTAGGGATCACATACTATCATGCAGTGACTTCTTAACTTCCATACTCACCTCCCTATTTCTCATCTCTGCTTTCAGTGTGCCAACAACCTTCCTTCCCTGCTGTACCCTTTCACGTACTTCATCCCCCAAAGTTCCATCCTTACTCATCACACTACCCAAGTACTTGAATGCACTCACATTCTCCATATCCTCACCATCCAACCTCACTGCACACTCTGTGACTTCATTCCTCTCAAACACCATAACTTTACTTTTGTTTACATTAACTTTCAGCTTCCTCCTCCTACACACTGTCCCAAATTCATTCAGAGAGATGCTGGAGGAAAAAAAAGACAAAAAAAAAAAAAAAGAGGAAAAAATGAGATGGTAAGGAGTACGAAGAAAGGAGACATGCAGAGATGGGGAAATATGTAGAGGAAGAAAGAAAGGAGATGGAGGGAGAAAATAGGAAGATGGAAAAGGAAAGAGGGAGAAATGGAGACGTGAGGGAAGAGCGAGAGAACAAAAATGTGGTGGGTGAAAGAGGGAGAGATGGGAAGGTGAAGGAAGAGGGAGAAGTAGAAAATGAAAGACTATGTGATCTGGAGGATGATAATAATGGAGGCAGGAGGAAGACAGAGGGAATGATGAAGATGCAGAGGAAAAATAAGGGAGAGGTGGAGGGGAAAGGAGAAAGGACAGGTAGACATATGAAGGAAGAAAAAATGTGAGGTGGAGGAAGGAAACAGAATAGAGGAGATATAGAAGAAGAAAGAGGAAGATGTCTACTAGCATTGTAAATATTATCAGAGAGGAAGAAAGAGTATAAACCGTGATGTGGAGACGGGTGAGAGAAATAAATCGAAGGCTATAAAGGGATACAGGATGATCAAGTGGAGTGTGAGAGGGAGTGGATGTCTGGTGAAAGAGGAGAAGGGAGTGTTCAGTGGAAGAAAGGGAGGGTGTGGAGAGAGTGGATAAGGACGGAAGATGGGAGAAAATAGTACATGGAAGAGAAGCAGAAGGATTTAACTAATGGATGAACAAAGGCTGAAAGATGAGGAGGAGGCAAAGTATGGTGGAGGAACACTGAAGATGAGGAAGGAGATGAAAAAAATGTTTGGTGGCAGAGGAGGAAGAGACATCGGATAATACAGTACCTCTTAGGGAGGCAAAAACAAAATGGATGATGGCTGGAGAAACACTAGTGGATACGGGGAGGGGGAATGTTGGATGAATGAGAAGGTGAGAGGCTAATGGAAAAGGAAAAAAGAGAACTCTGGTGAATGAAGGTCAAGGAATGTAAGGGTGAAAAAATAAGTGAACGAGAGGGGCAGGAAAAGTATGATGGATGAGTACGAGGGAGGGGGAACTTTGGGTGGATGAGGTGAGTCTAATGGATAAGGAAGAAAGGAAACTCTGGCGAATGAAGGACAAGGAACGTAATGAGGAAAAGCTAAGTGGATGAGAGGGGCACGAAAAGATCTGGTGGATGAATACTGAAATACAAGGAAAAAAAAAAAAGTGAATAAGAAGCAAGGAGAGTCTGCTGATGAAAGACAGGATGCCAAATATAAGCCTTTTACAAAATACTGCTAAAGGGAAACCACAGAACTATTTAGGGGGTAAAGGGATAGGGGACAGCAAGTAAAGGGAATATAATGTCCCGTAAATAAAGGGCAAGGGGATCTGTGGTAAGTGGCTAAGGGGGAAAAGAAATGATGTTAAGGGAGAGGCTGCTGGAGGGGCTAAGGAGATCAGCGAGGAGGCTAAGTGGGAGGAGGGAACTATAGCAAAGAGGATGAAAAAGAATAATAGCATAAAGGATGAAGAAGAATGACAGCTCAGAGGACGAAGAGGGAAAAATCATCATCATCATCATCATCATCATCATCATCATCATCTTTTTCCCCATCATCATGGATGGAGTCGGATTCAAGGATTTAAAAAAAAAAGTCTAGCTATCTACACACACACACACACACACACACACACACACACACACACACACACACACACACACACACACAGAAAAACACCGTACCTACACCCTAACCTACACCTAAACAGCAACACCCCGAAATAAACTCTATTATAAGGCAGCGATATACGAAGTATTTTGCCAAGTGACGAGGGCATCAGGGATTAGGAGATGAAACTTGCCAAAAAATCCTCACAAAAAAAAAAAATAATAATAATAATAATAATCAAAAGAAAGAAAAAAAAATCCAGTAAGAAAAAGTGAAGAAAAAAACTCATCTAAGAACAATTAAAAAGATCGACAATAAAAAAAAAACATGGATCAAACTGAGAAAAAAAACAAAACAAAAAAAACAGACACCATACAATCACGTTCCCACACCACAGGCAAAAACCAAAACAACAGCAATATGAAACATGAAACTCAGGGAAGAAAATATGAAACTGGGAAGGAAATACGATACTGGGAAGAAAATATGAAACTGGGAAGGAAATACGATACTGGGAAGAAAATATGAAACTGAGGGAAATACGAAAATGGGAAGAAAATATGGAACTGAAAAGAAAATATGAAACTTGGAAGACAATATGAAACTCAGGAAAGAAAACTGGAAAACTCAGGAGGGGAAAACTACACAAAACACAGGAAAATTATATAAAAAGGGGAGAAAAACAGCCACGTACCCAGACCATAACCCCACCCACGACAAGAAGAACACCCCTCACATAAATTCTATAATGCTGTGGTGCTAAATGTTGCCCAGGCGACGAGAGCATCAGGGATATGGAAATGAGGCGACGTTCACTCCCAGTCTTTGGCTTTTACGAGGGCTGGGAGGAGTGAGAGGCGCGTTCAAGAGAGACGGCTCAATCACCCCCATCTCTCCTCATTATAATTATGTGGTTGGCTGTGTGAGTGTGGGTACTGTGTGTGGGGGAAGAGGGGTGTGTAGAGAGTGGGTGCTGTGTGTGGGGGAGAGGGGTGTGTAGAGAGTGGGTGCTGTGTGTGGGGGGAGAGGGGTGTGTAGAGAGTGGGTAAAGTGTGTGAGGGAGAGGGGTGTGTAGAGAGTGGGTGCTGTGTGTGGGAGAGAGGGGTGTGTAGAGAGTAGGTACCGTGTGTGAGGGAGAGCGATGTGTAGTGGGAAAGAGGGTTAGTTGCTTGGAGATCTGATTGTATCGACGTCACCCCTCGCGGAATACGCTGAGAGAGAGAGAGAGAGAGAGAGAGAGAGAGATGGGGGGACTTCTACTGCACAATATCTTTTAAAATGCTCAGTATAAGAATATAGTATCAATAACATTCTATGCGATAATAATTAACAGTAAAGCGACATCAAAGGCAATGTGTGAATCTTGGGTCAGTTACAATATATATCGAATACAAAAATATTCTCAATGTTAATACTAATCCCGTTCACTGGCCAATGGAAAGAGGAAAGAATATATATTACAAATTTAGCCTGATCAAAAATAATAAAACTAGGTGTCGGTGGCTGGTCTACAAATTACAGAGATAACAATATACCAAAATGTCGTCAATTACTATCTATCTATCTATCTATATACCTAGGCTGCTTCCCCCAAGGAAAGGGAGGTAGCCGAGACAGGACGACACACTCTCCATTTACTCATCCATTCAAACACATTCATTCGCATCTTAGCCCCAAAGGGGAGAACGGACAGATCCTCACCGCACAAGGGTCAACTGCGCAATGCAATCAGTGACATCCGCAGCAGGGCCCGACAGCAGAACTGGTTTACCCCTGCCACATCATAACAGACCCATCCCCTTACCCGCACCTGACCTGACTAGCTGATCAGACCAAATGCGGGAGAATATCCCCTCAGGGCTGCGTCATCACTTATTCACAATTTCTCTCCATTTATTTCTGTCACGCACAGCCACTCTTCCTTGCTCAACAGACATCCCTCTCGCATCCAGCGCTCTCTTCACACTGTCCATCCATCCTATTCGTGGTCTTCCTCTCAGCCTTACACCTCTCACATCAGATCTAGTTATCTTTTCGTCAATTACGAAAACAAAAAAATAAGGTTAATGACTTCGTGGACTCGCATAATTTTTGTATCCAGAAACTAATGTATAATACAATTACAAAATACCCCATAATATTTCAGGTAAACTAATCCCCATTTATGATACAGATCTTATGAACAGTGGGATCACCAAATAACAAATCTTATATGCAGGGTGGAATTAAAAAAACTTATCTCAACACCTCCCCTCTGCTAACTATTTTCCAAGCTCCTATTTTTGACTGCTCTCTTGTATCACTTTTCATTTATTTTGGTAGTGTTCTGAACTCTCCATCAGCAAGCCACCTCACTACTGCAGGTACGCAATATTGCAAGGATTAATCGGTATTCTCAGCTTTTATTTTTTTCTGTGCATATGATCCGCTCCGTGAGTTATTCTAATTCAGTCTGTTTATTCCTCTGCCTACGAATTCAGTTTTTAAGGAATTTCAAGGTAAACATCTTGGCCTGAATTTCTTTGGTGATCTGGCTTTCTCTTCCTCGCTATTAATAAGAATAAACATCCTTCATACAGACTTTCATCCTGGACTTCCACAAAAACAAATTACACACACACACACACACACACACACACACACACACACACACACACACACACACACACATAGAGGACTAGCCGGTGACACGGTCGAGTGGGTTTATGTCCCCGGGTGAGCTGCTTCACGCCCTGGTTCTCCTGTCTGGCTCTCACTCACCCCAGCACAATGAAGGGTGAATAGATGAAAATTAACGCGCATATATTATACACATTAGGGGGAGGTTAATGGCATAAGTACAATAATACAAATAGAAAGATAGATAGAAAGAGATGGATGGATAGATGGATGGATGCAGACTGATAGATAGATACATGACTAGACAGACACATACACAGATTGACAGACAGACAGTTATATAGAGACAGACAGTGATAGACAGATATAGAGAGAATGACACACATTACAGAAAAAAACCATTCAGTACGATGACATCTTTTGCACTTTATTCTTGCAAACACACCAGATGATTTTATTCTGCTGATAAACGTTGGGTAGTGAATGAGTACGACATGGAGAGAGAGAGAGAGAGAGAGAGAGAGAGTATACAGCACGTCAAATTATCTTTATCTTCGACGTTTGGTGACCTAACTATAAATTCCAAGTTATATTTTCCCCAAAGAAACAAGGTGGGCTATAACCTGTCTCTCTCTCTCTCTCTCTCTCCCCCACACAGCATTTCCACCTGTAATGGACAATCTATACAGAATATCCTTGGCGCTGTTGTGGTTTAGATTTCTGATTTACAGCTGCATTTACACCGACCTGTAAATGCCCACGACCTGTAAATGTCCTCTATTAACCGTGCACCCGGCCGCAGGTCCATACTTGCCAGGTATCACGCTATAATCTCTCCCTGCCTCTAAAACCAGATTATCATTTCCACTAAACACATTTCGCTTCACGACACGGGAATCATCACCAAAGAGATCACATATAATCCTCTCTCTCTCTCTCTCATTCTCTCTCTCCCTCTGTTTTCCCAATTCGCCTGAACATTACGAGAAATGGTACCCTATATAAAAAAAGCAAATAAAAGCTGCTCTCTGTCTGTCTGTCTGTCTGTCTGTCTGTCTGCCTGCCTGCCTGCCTGCCTGCCTGTCTGTCTGTCTGGCTCTCTCTCTCTCTCTGAACGCAAACACCCACCAACACATGTCCACTCTCCCACACTCAGTCCTCTCATCTAACCTCCACACACCATTTACTCCCCGATCAACGCCCTCCAAAATATCCATGCTTTCAATGCCCCCCAGAATTACACACGTCTATCTTCCTCGTCCATCTCTTTCACGAGCTGGATACACGATTATATATATTAAAAAGTACACTAGAATGATCGCCTATACACTTACACCTGGCGATGCACTTTAGCTCCGAGATTCGACGTACATTTAGTGAGGATATTTGGGGATGTGTGTAATTGATGGTGGTGATGTGGGAGGTTTGATGTGCTGTGCTTTTGATGCCAGAACGATTTAGCTTTTTTATGTATGCTCTATCTGCTTAGTGTCTGCTTACTCTAACTGCTTACTGTCTGCTTGCTCTGTCTACTGTTTGCTTAAATTTACTGCTTACTGTCTGCTTACCGTCTAATTATTCTGCTAACCGCCTGCTTACTCTTTTTATCGTCTGCTTATCCAAACTGCTTACCTTTTATCATTTTAATTTACGCAGATTGCAAACACTATATATTTAATGATAATAACTAACGATGAAGGTCTGTCTCATTCATGCAGGCGATATGAGTGACAAATCTGGTAAACATTTCTATGAATCATTTAACCCTATCAGTGCCATGGCGTTTTTTTTTTTTTTTTAGTTTTCGTTACCATCTACTGCTTTATTTAATTAGGAAATGACGTCTCGTAGTAAAGGGGTTCACGAGAGCCATATCCAAAACTTTCCCTAACCTTAATGAAACTGTCCAATGCAGGAAATTAAATATAATAAATAAAGAAAGAACTGTCATTTCCGTAACAGTGGTTAATTACAGTGAGTTATAATTTATCCATCCTGTTCTCTCATACTTCCATCACACTATATACTGATTATCTACCTCTAGTATTTCCCCCTGGCCCAGTTTCTCTCCAATATCCCTCGTAATATTCCTCTCCTCTTTATTTTCCACGTGCTCATTCCCCTATAATTTTTCTCCCTCCTCTCCTGTACTTACCTCCTGACTGCTCCTCTCTCTTACCTCCTATACCCATCACTTGATTCTTCTCCCCTTCGTCTCCCTCATGTTCTTTTCTCTCTAATTTCTCTCCCTTCCCTCCAGTCTTTCCCTCTTGTATCTTTCCCCTGCAATACCACCTCATCTGATTTCCTCTTTTTTCTTTTCTTTCATGCTCCTTCTTCTCACCTTCTCTCCCTTCCGTTCTGTACTTCCCTCCTGGTCTCTGTATCCTCATATACCATACAGTTTTTCCCTTCTCTTCCATTCCTCTCATGCTCCTTCCTCTCCAATTTCCCTCCCTTCTCTTCAATCCTTTCTACCTCACCTCCAGACTCTCTCACCACTCCTTTCACTTTCCCCTCACTTCCATGTTCTCCCTCCCCTCTCCTTCCCAGTCTGCCTCTTTCCCTCCTTTCTCCCTTCACCCCTCCGTTGCAATCTCTCTCACCTACTTCCTTCCCTCCCTTGTCCCCATCCCTCCCTCCTCTTCTTCAATCACTCGCCTCCTCCAGTTTCCCCTCCTCAATTCACTCTTCCTTTCCCTTCACTTGTCCCTTCTCTTCTCACCTCATCTCATTTTCCTCCATTCCTCCTGTTTCCCCTAAATGAATCCGTCCCAGCCTATCTCTCGTCTCATCGCTTCTCTTCCCTCCCCTCCTGCAAAACCCCTTCACTCCATCTCTCCTCTTCTCTTCCCTCCTGCTTTGCTCTCTTCCTTCATACTCCCTTAACACCATCTCTCCTCTCCTCTCCCTTCCTGCATACCCACAAAACTCCACCTCTCCTCTTCTCTTCCCTCCTGCATTCCCCCTTAACTCCATCTCTCCTCGCCTCTCCCTTCCTACATTCCCCCTTAACCCCATCTCTCATCTCTCCCCTCCTGCCTCCCCTTCCCTCTCTCTCCCCTCCTCTCCCCAGCCCTCCCCTGCAGCTGCGAGGTTAACCAAACAGCCTGAGGTATCAATTTTGCCAGCCAGGACAGAAAGAATATATTGCAATTAATCTCCTTCCGTTTACCTTACCACTCTACCACAGATTTCTGATACTTAAAAAGGGAGTCTGCTTTTGTATTTACTCTCTTACTACAACCTACGATCTTATTTTTTATTCTGCTTTTATTTGTATCCCCTTACTACAACCTACGATCTTATTTTTTATTCTGCTTTTATATTTATTATCTTACTACAACCTACGATCTTATTTTTTTATTCTGCTTTTTTATTTACTCTCTTACTACCACCTACGATCTTATTTTTTATTCTGCTTTTATTTTTATCCCCTTACTACAACCTACGATCTTATTTTTTATTCTGCTTTTATTTTTATCCCCTTACAACAACCTACGATCTTATTTTTTACTCTGCTTTTATTTTTATCCCCTTACTACAACCTACGATCTTATTTTTTATTCTGCTTTTTTATTTACTCTCTTACTACAACCTACGATCTTATTTTTTATTCTTGCTATCTCCAGACGATTTTATTAGGCTCTGGAAGGCTCTATGGTGGTGAAAAGAAAAAACTGAAGGGTGTATATAAACGTCTCTAAGAAATAATATAATCAACCCCTCCAAGAAATAATATAATCAACGCCTCCAAGAAATAATATAATCAACCCCTTCAAGAAATAATATAATCAACCTCTCTAGGAAATAATATAATCAACCCCTCCAAGAAATAATATAATCGTCTCTAAGAAATAATATAATCAACCTCTCTAGGAAATAATATAATCAACCTCTCTAAGAAATAATATAAACAACCTCTCCAAGAAATAATATAATCAACCCCTCCATGAAATAATATAATCAACCCCTCCATGTAATAATATAATCAACTCCTCCAAGAAATAATGATGGCTATAATCAATCCCTCTAAGAAATAATGAGGGCTTTACTCATCTCCTCCAAGAAATGATGAGGGCTATAATCAATCCCTCCAGGAAATAATGAGGACTAAGATCATCCCCTCCAAGAAATGACGAGGGCAATAATCAACCACTCCAAGAAATAATGAGGGCTATAATCAACCCCGTCAGCAAATAAAAGACTATAATCAACCCCTCCAAGAAATAACTTTTTGAGTAATCCTGCTAACAGACAGACAGACAAACGTAGGGTAAAACATAACCTCTTTGGCAGGGGTAAAAAGAGGAAAATAAATGAGCACTCTCGTTAACCTTCACCTCTGCTACCTGTATACGAAAATAAAGAAAAATAAAAGAGCATTTTTATTAATCTTCACCTTTGCTACATATATAAATTTCCATCTAAAATATCTGCCGTGTTTTCTGTGACCCTTTTAAAATATGTGCGTAATAACTTTTATGCAGCCGTCATACGTGTGTGTGAACCTGCTTTTAAAGTGAGAAATACGGGTCTGTCATGCTGGGATGGAGAGAGAGAGAGAGAGAGAGAGAGAGAGAGAGAGAGAGAGAGAGTGTGTGTGTGTGTGTGTGTGTGTGTGTGTGTGTGTGTGTGTGTGTGTGTGTGTGTGTGTGTGTGTGTGTGTGTGTGTGTGTGTGTGTGTGTGTGTGTGTGTGTGTGTGTGTGTGCTTTAAGCTGAATGCTGGATATTACATCGGATAAATGTATTCATATAAGTACGTATGCATGTCTCTCTCTCTCTCTCTCTCTGTCTTTCTCTCTCTTCTCTCTCTCTCTCTCTCTCTCTCTCTAACCCATTGTATGTTTGTGGGTTACCTGAATATTCTACGTGTTGTCACTGCTGATTGATTTTCCCTGCCATCCCAACTGACAACAAAAAATGTTAAATAAATAAAAACAAGAGGACGAGAAAAATGTACAATCTACTGTAATCTCTTTACTTCTTATCGCCTTTTCTTTCATTCCTCTTTCTATCAAACGATTATTAAGATTAGACTTTTGATCTATTGTATGGAGTGTAGAAAAAAGCCTACATAACTTGTGTAAAAAGACGTGTTTTTATTTCTTATTAGAGGATTATATTCACTTTAAGAAAGACCCCCTTAATTTTTCACTCAACTGTTGGGTGTAGGGAATGTGGTAACTGGATGGAATAAGACACACACACACACACACACACACACACACACACACACACACACACACACACACACACACACATGCCTTTACTCCAAACAGTTTTCACTCTAATCATCCACTGTCCTCTCTCTTCCCAATAAATCACAATTATATATAGATTTACACAGCCCATCTCCCCTTTCTTTTTTTTTTTTTCGATGATACGTGCCTTCAATATCTACAGTGTTTTTCGACTGCCATCTTTTTCTTTCTTTTCACGGTAATGAGCATATTTTTTTTTTTGGTAATTTGCATTTCATATCAATTCTTTTCCTCCTTTTTTCATCTTCAAATTTATCGTACCTTTTCGTGTTCTTTCCCCCCATTTCTCATAATTAAACATATCGTTCTTTAGTCAATCTTTTCCCTCTCATCTCCCACTTTACTTAATCTTACCTTATTCACAGTTTCTACCTCACTTTTAACACTGAAATTAATCTTACTTTTTCGCATTCACTTTCCTCACTACTGATGCCAGTGTTAATCTTATTTTTCTGGTCTTTTTTCCACACTTTTCACTTTCAGTATAATCCTTTAAATCCTTACGCTGTTTCTGTTTATATTTCTTACTCAAATTTATCACACTTTCCCACGTCCATTTCTACGTTCCCTTTTCATAGTCAATTTAATCGTATCTTTTCACACCTTTTTCCATTTTCTCATTTTAAATTTAATCGTGCCTTCCCACACCCCTTTTCGATTTTCTCACTTCAAATTTAATCGTATTTCCACATTTTATTTTCCTCCCTTTTCATATCCACCATTTCACTTCCTTTCTTCCCCTTCTTTTCAACCTCAAGTAAATCGTACCATTTCACGCCCCTCCCTACTCTCTTCCACATCAATGCAACCTGTCCTCTTATTTCTGCAATATACTCAACAGCTCCCCCCTTCCTGCAGGCCAAACTCTCGTAGATTTGGAAGGCTCCCTGATTTCCCATGCCTACTTATATATATATATATATATATATATATATATATATATATATATATATATATATATATATATATATTTTCCTGTTACATCTTCATATTTTCTTGTGTGTTACAGATTTAAACTACTTAAGTATATCGTCTTCACTTCCCTTTACTAGAAACAGTGTTCTTGTAGACTTGTTGGGCTCCCTGGTTCCCTTTGCCCACCTATATATTTTTCCTCTTGCATTTTTATTTTCTTGTGTTACATATTTCAACTCCTTGAGTATCATAACATCTTTACTGACATTACTGCAACGTCTTTTTTAACACTACTCTCATGGCCAGAAGACTGAATCAGGTTATGGAAGGCCTCTTGTGGTTCACCCCTTCAGTCCCATACCGTAAAAGTTTATTCTTATTACTTCCAGACCATTTTCTTCAACTTCGTGGAGACGCCTAGTAGTGACGACATAAACGAGTGCCATATGTAACCCTCTCCACAAGGAAACGTCTCTATAACCTGAATAAAATCGTCTGGTGGCAAGAACACTAACAAGAAAAAGACGTCCTGGGATTGAACTACAAATCCCCATCAAAACCTCTATTAAGAATATTTTTTTACACTACATTCTCGTTACCGTCAGATGATTTTACTCAGCTTAGGGGATGCTCTCGTAGGCGTAAGATTACTTCTACTGTGTGTGTTATTTTTCTCTCTTTTTTTTATCAACGCACTTTGAATTAATAAGTCGTACAGGAATATTAACATGTAAGGAAAATTACAAAGGGGAAAAACTACTAGGCAGACTCTTAAGACAATGAGTACCGTCTTTCTCTAATACTCCTCAGTCTCTTTCTCTAATATTCCTCTCTCCCTTTCTTTAATATTCCTCTTTCCCTTTCTCTAAGATTCCTCTCTCCCTTCCTCAAATATTCTTCTCTCTAATATTCCTCTCTCTCTTTCTCTAATACTCCTCTCTCTTTTTCTGTAATATTCCTCTCTCCCTTTCTCTAATACTCCTCTCTCTTTTTCTGTAATATTCCTCTCTCCTTTCTCTAATATTCCTCTCTCTCTTTCTCTAATATTCCTCCCTCCCTCCCGCCTTTCAGTATATATATTCACCTCTTTCATTTCCCAACCTCCCTCGCTCTCTCACTTATTAACCATGTTCCACTCTCTTTTATCCTTGTACCTCTCTCTCTCTCTCTCTCTCTCTCTCTCTCTCTCTCTCTCTCAAATCTTTTAGTTCATTTTCTCTATCCTCTCTATACCCATCTTGCCAATTCTCAGTCCTCTGCCACTTTCATTAAAATGCCTCTCTCTCTCTCTCTCTCTCTCTCTCTCTCTCTCTCTCTCTCTCTCTCTCTCTCACCCAATACCATTACCTTCTCTGTTCTCGAAAACCACGAATTTTATTTTCCTCTTTCTCCTAAAAATTCTATACCACTTCCTCTTCGTCGTACCAAAACCCAAATACTTATATATGTTTTTTCCCTTTTCAAAATCGCCAATCTGTATTCTCCATCGTCCAAATTTTCACATTTCTTACCTTTCACGAAAAAAAAAAAAAATCTTTTCTCTCTCTCTTCCCTCCTGAAGCACCACACATTTTTAATTTTCCTTCCTCCAAAATTCTTAATACCATTTTCCCTCCTCCCTAAAAAAAAAAAAAAAAAAATCCATGAATTTTCTCTTCCTTCTCGAAATTACAAATGTTGATTTTATTTTTTTCAGATCTCCATTACTGTTTCTTTTTTCTTTCTATCCGTCTCCTTCCTGCAAAAATTCGCATATTTCTCTCTCTCTCTCTCTCTCTCTCTCTCTCTCTCCCTCCCTCTCTCTCAAGTACCAGTTTTTTTCCTTATCTTTTCTATAATCTTTCCTTCACTTTTCTCTCCCTTCCCGAAGACGCCTACTTAGATTCTGTTCCTTCTCCAACATTCCTTCTATCACCTCGAGTCCTTGCTATAATAATAATAATAAAGAAAAAATAATAATAATAATAATAACAGAAACAATAATAATAATACCTGTCATTTTACCTTTCCTTTCTCAAAAACATCTATCAATTTTACTTTTCATCTTTTCAAAAACTCTTTATTTCACGTCGTCTCCTCCCATAATAAAAATCCATACACTTTTACACCTCTATTCTTAGACATTCAGTTTTATTCCTCATCTTTTCAAACACTCTTTATTTCACTTCGTCTCCCTCATACAAAAGGTGCAAAAAGTCCATTAACATTTTCCATCTCCCTCTGCAAGACCATCTAATTATATTCTTATTCTCCCTTCCTCAGATTTCCTCTTTCATCTCGAGGCATTAAATCAAAAGTCCTTATCTATATTTGTCTTCCTTTTGAAAAACATATTCTTATCTATAACTATCTATTTATCTGTCTATCTATCTACTAATTAATTATCTGTGTATCTATCGCCAGACGCCTTAACCCCATAGGTGTGGATATATAAAAAAAAAAATTGCTTCTATGTCGTCCCGTCCTCCACCATCACGCTGCCCTCCCTCAAACTCCTCTCTCTCTCTCTCTCTCTCTCTCGCAACGCCCCTTTCATCCCTTTACTCTACTTTCCTCCGACCCCTCCCCCCTCCTTTCCATGAATGTGCCCAGGGCTGGTGGTAATGAAAAGCTGAATAATGAAGGAAGGGGAAGGGGGAGGAAGGGTAGAGGAAGAGGAAGGGGAGGAAGGACGAAAGGAAGAGGAAAGGACAGTGGAAGGGTTGAGGGAGAGAAAGGGGGAAGAAAGGCAGAGGAAGAGGGAAGGAAAGAGGAAGGAAGGTTTGGGGAAGAAGGAGAGGAAGAGCATGGGGCGAGTGAGGGGAAATGAAGAGGAAGGGGCGAGTGAGAGGAGGGGAAGAGGAAAGGAAGAGTGACGGGAGGGGAACGGGAAGATGAGGGTAGAGGAAGAGGAAGGGGAGGGTGAGAGATGGGGAGGAGTAAGGAGAGGATGAGAGAGGGGATGAAGGACGAAGAGGGGAAGAGGATGCGGAGAAGAACACGAAGAGGATAAGGAGGGGTGGCGGGAAAGGGAGTGAGTGGATGGAAATGTAGGGGGTGGGGAGGAACAGGGAACGGGAGAATCTGAGAACAACGGAGGAGATGATGGGAAGGGAGAGGGGGGGTTGGAGACGGCAAGGAAGGCATGGAAAGAGGAGGAAAGGCAAGGCAAGAGGAGGGAAAGGTGGAGGATAGGGAAGAAAGGAGGAAGAACGAGGGGGAAGATGGAGGTAGAGGGGATGGAGAAGTTAGTATGGGAGAGTACCTAGTGTATTATTACCCACTGCCCAACCTCTTATCTCGGTAGCACATTTCCTTATATATAGCACAATGATATTATATGCCATCTCCGAAAATTACAGTATATCAGTATTATAAAGAACATAAATTTACATGATTATAATATTACAGTATATCAAATGTATATTATTAACGACCACTTCCTTCGATGCGTAAGTGTCCGAGGTTAGGCTATCGTAGTTCAGAAAAAATAATAGAGGCTAAGAGAATGACCTAAATTCCTCAGAGATTTATATGGTTGTAGTATTTCCTGTTATCCTTTGGGAGATTTTAATCTAAGAGTAGAGCAGTGCCGTCAGTACCTCGTGAAATTTCAGAAATATAATAATAATAATAATGATGATGATGATGATAACAATAATAATAATAATAATAATAATAATAATAATAATAATAATAATAATACCACCAACAGTCCCAATACTACTACTAAAAACAAAAGCTCTCCTCCCCAAAGATCCTACTTATACCCAACGCTGCTATTTATGAACATTCAAGAGCAATAACAGTAAAGAATAATTAAAGAAGAGTTACTGCACTATTGGGATGCGTTAGTTTCTCCCTCCACTCTTTTATTTTTATTAGTCTCTCTCTCTCTCTCTCTCTCTCTCTCTCTCTCTCTCTCTCTCTCTCTCTCTCTCTCATATATATACAGATTCACCCATTCGCCTTCCTTACCTACTTCCTTCCTACTTATATTCTAATCCATCTACCATTTCTTTCTCACTCCTTCCTTCCCTCTTCCTTCTTTCCTTCCCTCTCTCCCTCCCATTCTCCTTCCTTCTTTTATTCCTTCCTTCTCACATACTCAAATTCACCCATCACTTCTTTTTCCCTTCCTCCCTCCCTCCCCTCTTCCTATCCTTCTTTTCCTTCCCCTCTCACCTATTCACACCCACCCTCCCTCCCTCCCTCTCACACATCTAGACCCAACCCCTCTCCTCCTCTCCCTCTATTGCCTTCCCTCCACCTACTCTCTCACATCCAGCTCACCCACCCACCCATTCTCTCTCTCTCTCTCTCTCTCTCTCTTATACACACACACACACACGCACACGCGCACACACACCACACACACACACACACACACACACACACACCACACACACACACACATTTGGAACCACCCACTCTTACCTCTCCTTTTACTCCCCTTCCTACTACCTAACCCCTCTCCTTCCCTCGCTCCTTCTCCCTCCCTCCCTTCCTTCCTTCCATCTCTGCTGTTCTCTCATAAACCAACATTACACACACAAGAGCGCCTCGGCCACAGAGTTTTATGTAATTTCTTGGTCCGTGTGGGAATAATGCATGACCGGACAAAACTTCCCTAATATACCAGATGGGCTACGGTGGCAGGGAATTGGGAAAGGAAGGAAGGAAGGAAGGAAGGATGGAGGGAAGGAAGGACTGCAAGAGGGGAGATGAGAGGGAGGAAGGAAGGAAAAAACAATGAAGGGGACTGAGTTTGAATATGTGAGAAGAATTGAATTTGGGATGAAGAGTGGAGGGCCTCTATATGTAAGAAAATGAAGGAAGGAAGGAAGGAAGGGAGGGATGGAAAGAAGGAAGAGAAGCGAAAATGAAATGGTAGGTGGATCTGAATATGAAAAGGAAGAAGCTAGGTAAGGAAGGCAAATGGGTCTGTACATGAGAGAGAGAGAGAGAGAGAGAGAGAGAGAGAGAGAGAGAGAGAGAGAGAGAGAGAGAGAGAGAGAGAGAGAGAGAGAGAGAGAGGAGGGGGAAAAAAGAGTCAGAGGCGAGAACAAGGGGGAAGGAGGGAAGGGAAATGAGAAAAGGAGATAGCAAGCAAAGAACTGGAAATGTGGGAAGGAGGGAAGATGAAGGAAGGAACTAAAACTAAGGGAAGGAGGGAAGATGAGGAAACTGGAAATGAGGGAAGATGAGGGAAGGCGCTAGTGAGTCAAGTTGTTGGGAGTCACGGAGGGTTGGGGCACGTGTGGATTCCCGGAGGCATAAGTGATCACCACCACTACAACACCCAACGTGAGGAAAACACATGCTACACCCATCACCAAAACACACGCTACACCCATCACCAAAACACACGCTACACCCATCACCAAAACACATGCTACACCCATCACCAAAACACACGCTACACCCATCACCAAAACACACGCTACACCCATCACCAAAACACACGCTACACCCATCACCAAAACACACGCTACACCCATCACCAAAACACACGCTACACCCATCACCAAAACACACGCTACACCCATCACCAAAACACATGCTACACCCATCACCAAAACACACGCTACACCCATCACCAAAACACATGCTACACCCATCACCAAAACACCATAGCGCCTTCATCAGCAAAAACAATACCCTGAGAAATTCCTATATAAAGTGGGGTCCACACCGATTAAAGAAAAAAACAAGAAAAAAAGAGATCCTTGAAAGTTATCTCGAAATGCACGGACCTAAATTCTGACTTTCTTCTGCTCTCTCTCTCTCTCTCTCTCTCTCTCTCTCTCTCTCTCTCTCTCTCTCTCTCTCTCTCTCCCCTCACAACTTTCTTCCTTTCATCCTTTGCCATCTATATAATGCTTTTGAGAGGAAGGTATAAATAACAGGAATAAAAAATACGTTAAAAAAAAAAAAAGAGTACTTGAGACACTGAGGAGTACGTGGAAAGAGAAATCAATGTTTTCCCATGTGAAGAGATGGCAGAGTGGTGCTGGCTGTTCTTTAATGGATATGATACATGGGTCCTAGTTAAAGAAGCTCCCTAACACCTTCTCCTTGGGCGATTTATTCTGCTTATCACAAATTACTCTTCTATTCTGATATATACATTCTTCTAACATCGCCATACTCTCCATAAATGATCAAAAGCAGTCAAATCCAAATATAAATCGCTTAGTAAGAGGTGCGAAGAATACGGGTCCTAGACGGTATAGATCGAAAAATGGGTGTAAGTGTAGCAAACGAAGTGCAAAAGACTATGAGGGGGACAGGATGGTAGGACATGAGAAAAATACAGCTTAATCAGACACGAGTTTGGAAGCAGACATGAAATTACGGAAAGATATGACCAGGCTGTGTAAAAGTGGTATGACCTTAGATAGTTAACAGAGAGCGTGACTGATAAGGAGGAGATACAGAAGGTTCATCTGGAGATAAGGGAGAAAGGGGACTGATTAGATACACAGAACGGAAGCAGAAATGAGTTAGGAGGCAGGAGGAGACCCTGAAAAGATGGAGACATGATACTGACCTTGGAGTTAACGGGGATGCGTGACTGATAAGAAGATACAGTATACAGGAGGTCCATATGGAGATAAGGGGTGATGGGGCACTGATAAGATATACAGGACGGAAACATAAAAAAAAAAGTTTGAGGAGGAGACCCTGAATGAGATGGAAACATAATATTAAGTGGATTCTAAATTACTGACGCCTGAATGTAAAGCGTTCATGGAAAAATGTCAAAATGAGTAGTAGCAAGCATGAAGAGAAAAAAATAAAATAAAATAAAAAGTATGCTCTGGATATTAAAAGAAGTAAATTTCTGCTATATTCGATGGCAATGTTAGAGTTAAATTTCGTAGTAAAGTATTTATTGTCTTTTCACACATAATACGTATTTGAGGTATTATCATGGAGGACGAATATAAAAGACAATACTTTCTCTGTAATTCGGAAACTGTAGAGGGAAAAGAATAAACACACACACACACACACACACACACACACACACACACACACACACACACACACACTCATCCACTCACCCCTGCGCATCAAAAGTTTTATGGTAACCCCAACATAAACATGCAAAAGAAATAAACAAAAAATAAAAACAAAAATAATGCCCGACCCAGGATGAGGTCAGGAACGTGAGGGCTGCATGCTGGATGTGAGAGGAGGGGGGAGGGGAGAAAGAGGGGTGGGGAGGGTATGGAGGGGGAGGGTATGGAGGGGAGAAAGGGGAGGAGTGAGGAGGGTGGAAAGAGAAAGGGTGAAGGGAAGAGGGGTGGAGAGAGGAGTAGCAAGCGGTAGGATAAAAGGAAGAGGGGAGAGAGGGAAGGTGCAGGAATAGGGGAGGTAGGGGAGGGGAAGAGAAGAGGGGGTGGCATGGGGAAAAGCAAGAATGGGGATATAGTGAAGGGAATAAATGGGAGGGAAGGGGCAGTGTAGTGAAGAATAGTGGAATGGTAAAGAGAGGGAAAGGGTAAAGAATGGAGTGGGCAGAAAGGAAGGAGAGGAAAAACAGTAGAGGGTAGGAGGAAAGACGAGGTAATGGTGAAGGGGGAAGTATGGGTAATGGGAAAGGGGAACTGGAAGAAAAAGATGAGTCAGAGGAGGAGTAGGAGGCAGTGAGACGGGGGGACTGAAGGGGGAATGAGGAGTATGGCGGGGAAGCCAAGGCAAGGGTAAGGAAGTAGGTGGAGGAAGAAGGGAGGAGGGGTGAGAGGAGGAGGGAGAAAGGGGGAGGGGTGAGAGGAGGAGGGAGAAAGGGGGAGGGAGGGGAGAGGTGAGGGAGGGGAAAGGGTGAGGGGGTAAGGCGCAGTGGAGTATATTAGGCAGGACAGAGGGAGTTAGGTATGCATGAGGTGGGGAGAATTGTAAGAGGTGGGGAGGGGGGAAGTGGAGGTGGACGTGATGGATGGAGGGGAGTGAGGAAGAAAGATGATGGAGAGGAGGGAGAGAGATGGATGAAGGAGGGAAGGTAAAACGAAAAAGAAAGTGAGTGCACGGAAGGGTAGTAGAGGAGGGGAATAAGTAATAGGCAGAGTAATGTACAAGGAATGCCCTAAATATGTGAGAAAATAAAGGAAAGGTAGAAAATAAAGCACCTCCATCGCCCAAAGCTTCCAATGGCATAACAACCGGCGGGAAAAAGTAAGAAAATCAGAATGGAAAAAAAATATCGGGATTGTTACTATTGTTAAAAAAATGGAGAGCAATATTATGACTTTCTGTATTAAAGGCATCGGATTTGAAAGAGAAAGAGGTCATATAATAAAACCGAAAGGGAAATGTAATCTATAACACTTCATTTGTTATCCTTCGCGTCATCCAGAAAAAAATAATAATTACACAAAGCAATACATGCTGCTGAGTTTTAGCTTGGAAGTGACTGTATAATCGAATTTTTAATGCATATGGAATACTGACACATGCGACATCTTGGCACGGATTTATTGATTTCAATATTACTACTACTACTATTACTACTACTATTATTATTATTATTATCATTATTATAATTTTACTGCGAGAACGTTAATATTTCCCTTAACTTTTGACACATCTTTGCCTCTGAACATCGTCCAACTAACTCCCGTCGCAGTAGCATTTTTTATTTAGATTAAGTTTGCAATACTGAAGTCAATTTTAACCCGAAAAAAAAAAAATGCTTTATATCCTTACTCATTCATAAAGAAACCAAACAAGAGGAAAGGAATGAATGGCTTTAAGATAACACAGAAACAGAACAGAAAATAAAGTCTGAATACCTCTGCAAGAAGAAAATACTATATACAATCACCACAGCTAGAATTCCAACATACAGTACACTTCACCAAATTCTTATAATGATTAATGAACATATAAAAACATAAGCGCCAAAATTTAGCGTTTTTCTTTTATTTGTGCCTTTCACTCCATAAACGCCTTTTTTAAATGGCTAATGAAAAAATGTCTGAGGTTACTTGCCTATGTAACAACTGTGCAAAGACTGAAGTGCATTGATGACGAGAAAAGGATGGTACCAAACCGAAAAATGTTGGGAAGAAAAAAAGAAAATACAGTAGTTGACACAATACAGCGTGGCTGAATCGGTAGAGAGGCGGCCTGCGGTCCTAATGGTCCCAGGATCGAATCCCGGCTGGGGCAGGGAACAGTTTGAGGATTTGAATTTCCTAAAAAAAAAAAGCAGACTTTCCTGATCTACCAGATGACCCGCCGACATGTCGTAAAAATACCCCCGCTAATACCAATACACCAATCCTGTATGAGACAGCCCTAGCATGTATTCAATATGGATGGTGGGTGTTAGCGCCGAAGTGGTGACATGTGGAGGTGTAGGAGGACTACTGGGCCTTGGGATAGTTCAGTGCCCCCAAGCAATAGGCTCTGAAGCCTTTGCCCAGAGTCGGACACATAAAAAAAAAAAAAAAACCACTCACACACACACACACACACACACACACACAACTAGAGTAAGCCATGTGTTCGTAGGTATAACAAAGGAATATTAATTTAGGACCAAGGATACTTATCAAGCAAACTTATTTTTTTTTCCTTTACATCGTAAGTATCTCCTGTTCTCGCTACAGTAAGAGAAATAAATAAATAAATAAATCAAGGCTAACACTAAGAAGAGCTAATCCTGTATAATTCCTCCTCCTTATCGACCTTTCGTCCCCTTTCTTCGTTAAGGTGAAGAATGAGTGGTTCCCAGAAAATTAGATAAGCTTTCACACTTATTAGATTTCCTTCTCTCTCTCTCTCTCTCTCTCTCTCTCTCTCTCTCTCTCTCTCTCTCTCGAGTATTATAAGCCTTCATATTTATTCCTTACAAACTTCCTTCACATTCACATCCTTTGCCCTTCCCTGTATCTCTCTCTCTCTCTCTCTCTCTCTCTCTCTCTCTCTCTCTCTCTCTCTCCCGGAAATATGCTGGACATCCAAACTTTAATGGGTTAATAACCATACAAGGCGGAGGCTGGTGGGAAGGGGAAAGGGAGATAAAGGAGAGGAGAAGGGGAGGAAAAATGTGTGAGGAAGAGGGAAGAAAGGGGAAAGAGGAAGTAGAGAAAGAGGAGGAAACGGGTGGAGGGAGGAAATGAGGGGAAAGGAAAGAAGAGGGAAATGAGTGAGGAGGAACGAGAAGGAGGAGGGGAAAGAGAGAAAAAAAGAGGAAAAGGGAGAAGCAGACGTAGAGGGAAGAGGATGGAGAGAAGAAGCAGGGGAAAAGGAGGGAAGAGAGGAGGTAACGGGGACGAGGAAGATGAGAAGGTTCGGGAGGAGGAAAAAAGAAGGAAAGAATGAGTTTTTGTTGGAGACACATGGAGAAGAAAGAATTTGGAAAAGTGAAATATATCCGAGAAAAAAGAGAAGGAAAAGGAAAAGTGGGTGATAAGGAAAAAAAAAAAGGAAAGAGAGAAGTGAAGAACAAGAGAGAAAAGGAGACTCAGGAAAAAGAGATGGTTGTGGAAAAGTGAGAAAATGAAAGAAATAACAGAACGGGAGGAAAGACGGTAGACGGGAGATAAACCATAGAAGAAAATGGAAAAAGAAGAAGAAAAGGAGAAGAGGAAGACGTGGAAGAAAAGGATGAAGACGAGGAAGAGGAGGAGGAAGACGAGGAAGAAGAAAAGAAGATAAAGGTGGATGGTGAAGAAACTTGAAAAGGAGTGAAGAGGACGGGAAAACTGGGAAGGAGAAGATGAGTTTATGAAGGAAGAAGAAAATGCAAGGAAGGAGTGAAAACATTATGACAGATTAAGAGAGAGAGAGAGAGAGAGAGAGAGAGAGAGACCCCTGTGAGAGAATGTTAATTAATACATTCCATATAAACTGACTAAAATACACACTGGTCTAGATTCCTTCGAGGGGAGGGAGAGGGAGAGAAAGAGGGAGAAAGAGGGAGAGAAGGGGAGGGAGGGAGAGGGAAATGATAAGGGAGAGGAGAAAGGAGAGAGGGAGAGAGAGAGGAAGAAAGGGGGAAGCAGAGGGAGAGAAAGAAAGCGAGAATAAATGGGAAGGAGATAAAGAAGGAATGGGGAAGAGAGAAAAAGAGAAAAAGGAGAGGGACGAGGATGAGAGAGAGAGAGAGAGAGAGAAATAGGAACGATGAAGAGTACAAATTAAATATACAGTGATGGATGAGAGAAGAAAAAGTTACCCGATAAGCAAAGAAAAGAAGCAGAAAAAGGAACAGTGTAGCAGTAACTCGTACAAGGGATGGAAAATTGGAGAAAGAGAGAGAGGGTGTGAGAGGAGGAAGAGGAAATGGAGGAGAGATATATGGTGATGAGTGGGGAGGAGGAAACAAGAGAAAGAAGGAAAAACAAGCAGATTGTGGAGGGGAAGCGGGGAATGAAAGAGGAAATGATAGAAGAAATGGCTGAGGAAATGGAAGATGAAATGGAGGTGGAAATTAAAGAAGAAATGGAGGAGGAAATGAGAGAAGAAATGGAAGAGAAAATGAAAGAAGAATTGGAAAAGGAAAAGAAAGAAGAATTGGAAGAGGAAATGGAAGAAATGGAAGAGGAAATGGATGAAAAAATGGAAGAGGAAATGAAAGAGGAAATTCATGACGAAATGGAAGAAGAAATGGATGAGGAAATGGATGAAAAAATGGAATAGGATATGAAGAAGATTATTCGCCAGAAGAAAATGACGAAAGGGAAATTGAAAAAAATTGCTGAGAAAGGCTGAATAAAGAGGTAACAGTAAAGATGAAGAAAACTGAGAGAGAGAGAGAGAGAGAGAGAGAGAGAGAGAGAGAGAGAGAGAGAGAGAGAGACAGAGAGAGAGAGAGAGAGAGAGAGAGAGACAGAGAGAGAGAGAGAGAGAGAGAGAGAGAGAGAAAAGGAGTTGGAGTCACATGATAAGGGGAAAAAATGGAAAAGAGAAGTGAGCTAAATACATGAAAAGAGGAATACATTACAGAAAAAAGCAAGTACAAGGAAGAAATAAAGAAAGAAAAAAAAAGGAATTACAAAGATACATAGAGACGTGCAGAAATAACAACACACGGGAAACTCAAGAAACTTAGAGTAAGAGAACAGAGAGGAAATGAGAGAGGAAACAATATGACACGAAATGTGGAAGTACAATAGTAGGGGAAAAAAAAAAAAAAAAAGATAACAAGAACGAAGATGGAGGCCACAGTGGTGATAAAAACAGTGCACATAAAAAAACAATAGGGTAAAACATTAACAAAATGATAAACTACAGTAGTGCAATAATTACAAATATAAAAGAGACATGGCAAGGAAGTCAGAAAAAATAAGAGGGAGGAGGGAAAAAAAAACGGGTTACGAATATATGTGACAAAAACTGAAAACAAGCAAGAGGCATGGTGTCGACGTTAAGAAAAGGAAGAAAATAAGAATAATAAAGACGAGATGCTAAGGAGAGTGTAAAAAAAGAGGAACAAGAAATGGGGAAAAAGACAATAAAAATGAAACGCAATCATGTGGTAAATAATGACGTGGGTAAAGGAGAAAAAGGCCAGGAGGAAAAAAAATAAGTATATATATGAAATGGAAGACAGAATAAAGTAAAAAAAAATAAAAGAAAAAAGAAAAACGAGAAAGCATGGAAGGTAAAAAAAAAAAAAAATATTGAAAGAGAAAATTAAAGAAAAAGGATAGAAACAGTGACAAGGATACAGAAAGGGTAGGGAAGGAGGAGATGGATAGGAGATCGGAGTTAAATAGGAAAGGAGGAGGACGAACAAAAATACAATAGTAAGGCAAAATGAAGATAAGAATTAGCAAAGGGAGAAAGAGAGAGAAATGGCAGATGAAAAAAGATGAGAAAGAGGAAAGACATGAGTAAAGAGAGAGAAAGAAGAAGGGTGCATATGAAACTAACTGAGAAAATAAAAAAAGAGATAGGAATAATGACAAGAGTAAAGGAAACGAGACAGGAATTCTGAAAAGAAAAGAGGAAGAGAAGGGAAGAAGATAAACGCAGACGAAAGAGGGTAAGAGAGAAGTAAAAATAGGTAGAGCAAACATGTGAGATAATTAAGGACAAGAGAGAGAGAGAGAGAGAGAGAGAGAGAGAGAGAGAGAGAGAGAGAGAGAGAGAGAGAGACGTGGAGGGAAGAGAAATGGGTAAAACGAGTGTAAGGAGGAGGAGGAGCAGGAGGAGGAGGAGGAAAAAGAAATCCAAGCAAAAAGGAGAGAAAGAAAGATGGAAAGGAGGTATAAAAGTGCATAAAAAAAAAAAAAATACTACAGCAATCACTCGTTTATGCTTTCTTTGAGTCTCCTATGAATTGCTAAAACTTATGTGAGAATAATAAAGACAATGATAAAGAAAAGGGATATAAAGAAAGAAAAAGACAAAGGCGAGAAGAAGAGGCAGGTGGGTAAGAAGGGAGGAAGAGGGAGAGGAAGAGGAAGAGGGAGAGGAAGAGGAAGAGAACAAGGAAGTGGAAGAAGAAGACAGAGAGGAAGTGGAATAGCAAGAGGGAGAGGAAGAGGGAGGACAGAGATAGTAATAAATGAGAAAAAAAATAAAGCTTGAAGAGAAACAATGAGAAGGATAAAGCGTGGAAGATGAAAATTAAAGAAGAGGAAACAGGAAAGAAACTTGATTGAACAAGGCGAGGGAAACAGAAGTAGGATAGAAGGAAGGAGGGAGGGAAAGTGAGAGAGAAGAGGAGGAGGAGAAAATCCGAGCAAAAAGGAGAGAAAGTAAGATGGAAAAGGGGGGAGAGAGGGAGGGGGGAAAAAGAGCACTAAAAAAAAATACTAGAGCAATCCAGTGAGTTTATGTTTATTCTGGGCCTCATATATGAATCATAGGCAATCTAAATTCTCATATCCTCCTCCGCCCCATCATCATCTCCTTCCATTTCCTCCTTCATCTCTATTATTCACTTTCATCTCCCTTCGCCCCATCATCATCTCCTTCCATTTCCTCCTTCATCTTTATTATGCACTTCCATCTTCCTTCGCTCCTTCCACTTCCTCCTTCATCTTTATTATTCACTTCCATCTTCCTTCGCTCCTTCCATTTCCTCCTTTCATCTTTATTATTAACTTTCATCTTCCTTCGCCCCATCATCTCCGTCCATTTCCTCCTTCATCTTCATTATTCACTTTCATTTCACCCTTTTTCTCTAGCTGGGATTTTACTGCCTTCATGCGGGGCACTAAACCTTTCACTGCGAGAGGTAGTAAGAAAAAAGTTAAAATCGTCTGGAAATGGTCTTAGAAAAAGGCTAAAATCGTCTGATAATGAAGGCAAAAATCGTCTGGAAATGGTCTAAAAGAAAGGCTAAAATCGTCCGGAAGTGGTCTTAGAAAAAGGCTAAAATCGTCTGGAAATGGTCTTAGAGTTAGGGGAATAAATTAAGAGGTCATGGTACTTGAAAGGGTTTATAGGGGCTATTCCTAACCCATTTATCACAGGAAGTCTCCCCTCAACTAAATGGGCAAAAGTCTACTGGTAGCAAGGACACACCCACATGTAACTGTACTTAGGAAGTCAAAGGAATATTATCTCGTCTTCCATTTTTGAGGTTTCTAGTCGAGTCAATCAAAAAATAGAATAAAGACGGAGAGGGCAGAAAAAAATAACAGGACATGAATATCTGTCAATATATATCTATCTAAATCAATCAATCAATCTATCAATCAATCTATCTATCTACAAAAACAAATAAATGGAAGGTCAATAATTAATTATACTTGTAATGAAGAGGAAGGCAAAGTATAGGTAAGTATTAGAAACAGTAACGAAAAATAATGCAGTATAATAAGTAACCGCAACACCATACAAATAACAGTAGGGGGAAAATAATAATAATGATAATAATAATACGAAGAAGAAGAAGAAGAAGAAATTGAAGAAGAAGAAAAAAACTGCACTGTTGATAATAATAATAATAATAATAATAATAATAATAATAATAATAATAAAGTCATTTCACCACTGCGTCACTCAGGACCGTAATCAGTGAGGGCAAAGAGTTCAAGGGCAGGAGCAGGATTTTTAGCAGTGTCTCGTCAAAAAGTTTATATCGTTCTTTTACTGAGGCGCGGCTGAGATGAGGTCTAGCAGGAAAACTGAGCCACGCCAGAAATTAGGACATCCTTCTTGGTAGGAGGTCGTAGGAAGTGGGAAACAAAAAGAAAAAAAATATATGGGGGTGATGGTTCCGGGGTACATTGGTTAGCACATGTCGCCCGCAGCTAGGAGAACCCGAGTGCGATTCTCTTGATCAAAGCGTGCATCCCTCCTTTGTCTCTGTTCTCTCAGCTACGTGTCGTGTCATACGGGAAGACTAGGACAGCATAAAGGTAAATTGTCTGTGTCTTAATGATTCGCGTTGTCGATAGTATAAATCTAAGACATTATCATCCTAATCCTCATCACCATCTTTTTTTTCTTCTTCTTTTTCTTTTTCTTCCTCCTCCTCCTTTCTCTTTTTTCTCTTCTTCTTTTTCTTCTTCCTCCTCCTCCTCTCTTCTTTCTCTTTTTTCTCTCCTTCTTTGGCCTGGAGATAGAGTTAGTCTCCGGGGTGGCAGGGTGTACATGTGAGAGAGGGGTGACAAACATACGCCTTCATCCAGGGTAACTAAACCAAGGTAGAAAATTAAATTGGGGAGGTAGGGTGAAGGGATGATGCGCTCTGACGGACACGAGATGGGTTAGTTTCCGGGGTAGGGGTGATGAGATGTTGTGGGGAAGGGGTGGGGTAGCGATGCTGTAGGGGTGGGGTAATGGCGATAGGGTGTTGTGAGGTTGGGGTGGCGTAGGGGTGGGGTGGGGTGGGGGCGCTGGGATGTTGTGGGGTACGGGTGGGGTAAGGGCGATAGGGTGTTGTGAGGTTGAGGTGGCGTAGGGGTGGGGTGGGGGTGATTGGGTGTTGTGGGGTAGGGTGGCGTAAGGGTGGGGTAGGGGTGGTGGGGTGTTGCACGGGAGGGGTGACTACAGATCTTGGTTGTGACACAGATACACCTTCGACAATAAACGCTAAATGAAATAACGAGGTAGGCTTACCATTATTCCGTATTAGAGGACAGTTTTGATGCAAAGATGGCTCACTTAGATTTTTTGGAGGTTGCAAGGGCGGGCTAAAAATTAAATATCACTTAGATTTTTTGGAATTTGCAAGAAAAAGGCTAAAAATTAAATAAATGAATTCATGGAGGTAGTATTATGGCGTAAGATGCACTGAAATAGATTACAAAGAAGTGCTACAAATGTCTTACACCAACAAGAATGTGATGATGATGATGATGATGATATGAAGAGGAGGATTACATAGGATTACATAGGAAAGCAAACAGCAACAGATCTTATGGTCCTTTCGAGGAGGAGGAGGAGGAGGAGGAGGAGGAGGAGGTCGATGATGATGATGATGAGGAGGATGATGATGATGTAAGTGTTGCACTGCCTTCACCACCACTGCCTTTAATCTCCTTGATATCAACCGGAAATTAATTTTGCCACACAGGAAGAATCAACATCACTGCCTCAAGAAGCTAATGTTGGCCGCTTTAAAATCCTCAGCATTATTACTTTCTCTATAAAATCATCACTTCCTACTGTGTACTTTTTCCGACCGTCACTTTCCTCTCTCTATCACCACTCATTACCACAATCAAAGGAACCTACCACAACTACCACACACACACACACACACACACACACACACACACACACACACACACACACAAGTCCTCGGATTGAAAATGTTAAAACCATCTTATACATAGCTCAACCCCTTACTACATCCACCACCACTTCAAACGAGACAACCAGAGCAGATGCTGAATTTATAAACTTTCTTGGGTTTTCGGGTGCCTATAAGATGGTTCGCTTATGCTCTTATCTTTACTCATGCAGCTACGAAATGCAACACAAATAAAGTAAACATTTAGGGAAAAACAGAAGATTAAAAACGCGATTTAAGAATGCTTTACTTCTACAGAAAGAGATGTTGATCGTAACAGCTGCTTAGGATCTTTTACGAATACGACTCCAAGGGAGGCGTCGGAGGTAACCATGGCAACCAGATGTAAACATTGTGGTGTGTACATACGGAGGAGCTCTACCCCTCCCCCACTCCCCCGTCCCTCTGATTCCCTTGCCCCTCTTTCTTTTCTCCCTCTTTGTTCTCCCCCACTTTCCCCTTCCTTCGCCTTCCTCTAATCTCCTCTTCTTGTCTCCATCTTTCTCCTCTTTCTCCCTCCCTCCCTTTCTTCCACTGATCGTGTGTCCTTTCTCCTGCTCTTTCTCTTTTCGTTCTCCCTCCTCCTCCTCTCCTACATCTTCCTTTAATGATTTGCTCTCTATCTTCTCTCCCATTATCCCACATTCCTGATTCTCTCTCTCTCTCTCTCTCTCTCTCTCTCTCTCTCTCTCTCTCTCTCTCTCTCGTCTGATCCCTCCCTTATCCTCCACCCTCATTGTAGAACTTGAAGAACTGGGGGGAAAAGAGAGGAGGAGAGCATGACTGGAATATTCACTAAAATAGGCTGCGTGTAAGAAAACAGAAAAAAAAAAACAGTAAAACAAAAAACATGGCCTGTGTCACTTAACATTCCAAGCTGTTTATTTATTTATTTATTTATTTTTACTTATTTATCCTTACTACCGTCGATCGATAATATTCCCCAATATTTTCACTCTATATAGGGGAGATATCTCTTAGTGAAGGAAATAAACACAATCCCCTTCAATAACTATCTATCTACCTATCTATAGACAGACGCCTTAATCCCGTAAGGGATGGCCACAAACAAAACGCCTCCACGTCACCCTGTCCCCTGCCATTTCGCTGCCCTCCCCCCAACTTATATACCCCCCTCTCTCAAATACATCTCTACTCCTTCAATAACACTGGCCTCTTTGAAAACGAATCTTGTTACATTCAGGCGATTTTATTCACTTTCAAGAAGACTTCTCGAAATTATGATGTTTTTTTATGCAAGGAAGAAGAAACAGAAGGACAAAGTTTGCAATACTGTTCCTTCCAAGAAAAAAACTAAAAACAAAATAACAGAGCCCAAAGGATTAGGAAGAAAATTTAACACATAAATACAGAAAAAGGTTTAGGAAATAAAGAAAATAAACATTCAGGCTACGTTTAATGAGCAGACAAAAATTAAGATGAGGAAAAGAAACTGATTTTTATTTTTGGAAGTCTCTGTGAATAGAAAATGAAGTGGACATGGAATTTTGAAACCAACTTGGAACAAAATGCTAATGTTTATATATGGGAATTATATGACGGAAGGAGGGTCTGAAGCTGATTAATACTGCGTTGATAGGCGGAAGAAACGTGTGTGTGTGTGTGTGTGTGTGTGTGTGTGTGTGTGTGTGTGTGTGTGTGTGTGTGTGTGTGTGTGTGTGTGTGTGTGAGAGAGAGAGAGAGAGAGAACTGAGAGGGAAAGAGAGAGAGAGAGAGAGAGAGAGAAACGACTGAAAGAGAAAGAGAGTGGGAGGGAGAAACTCAATCTAACCTTTTATAGACACTGGCCTGGAGCCCCCGCGGGTGTTTTTACGGCCAAATATATATCGAGGAGAAGAGAGTCGAGAGCTCCTCCGTTCGCCGGGCCAAAAATCCGGATCCGAAACTTGAGTCGTTCTTGGTGAGTCACTTTTAAATGCATATGCCTCTGAGAGAGTGAGTGGGGGAAGTTGAAGAGGGTTAAAAGGCAAGGTAGTGAGTTAAATGGCTGGGAGGGAGCTGGAAGAGAGGTGAGAGGAGAGGAGAGGAGAGGAGAGGAGAGAGAGAGAGAGAGAGAGAAGGTTGTTACGAGTCAAAACTGATGCCGAATATTCCCGCCTTAATGGGAAAAATTCAAGATGGTTAAAAATTAAGGTAGATTTAATACCTGGCAAGGTAATGGGAGGAAGGGGTTAAGAGGAGCTTTGAGAGCGTTAAGAGGAGCTGAGGAGGTGATGGAAGGTGTTAGGAATGAAGGAAGAACAAGAGAAACTCCTTAAGAAAAGACTGAAGATGAGGGAAGAAAAGGATAATATAAAGTTTAATTCCTGGGAGCTGGGAGGGGTAACAAGACGCTGAACTTTGCTTTGACTGGAGATGTGAAGGTTGCGGTGCTAGGAATGAAAACAGATGCTGAAAAACCTCGAGTGAGTTTGAGAAGATCATGAGGGTTAAAAGGCAAGGTTGTGACTATAGTACCTAAGAGTAAAGGCGAAACGTGTGGCTGGGAGAGTTTAAGAGGAGCTAAGGAGGCGCTAAGAACGAAGGAAGAACAGGTAATGAAAAAAATAAAAATAATGATCAACAGCAAACGGAAGATGGGCCATGAGTTACAGGTATGCTTATGGGTCTGCAGTTGGGACGGAACATGATGGGTCGAGGCTATGAACTGATCTATTCTCTGAGTCACTGGGTAAGGATGAAGATGGACAGAAAGCGTAGAGTGAGTCTGAAGTAAAAATGAAAAAAATGGATCCCTTCTCTACGACTATTTCATATATACCTGTAAAAGAAAAAAGCGACGAACTAAATCAATCACTCTATCTATTTATCCATCTATCTGTCTATCTATCTGTAATGTTCCAAGTCTATGAGACATATTTAGGGAAGTGTATATAAATTTGACACACGAATACAAGGCACAATTTTCCACCTCTGTAATTACTGAAGACGAAGGGAAGGCCAGAAAATATGAAGTAATTGGACGGCTTTACCTCTGAATTCCTACTGTACAAATTCTTTATACCAAAACAATTAGATATCCACGAACACTGGAAAAACTTGAGAGAGAGAGAGAGAGAGAGAGAGAGAGAGAGAGAGAGAATGAACACCGTAACCTACCTAAGAAAACTGGGTGGAGCTAAAATGAAAAATGAGTTGAAAGTTGACCAAGAAGTGAAGCGAGTTTAGGGGAATTTGGGGTGATTAATCCTTTGGCTGCTGTGCGAAAATTTATCCTCTTGCAGCTAACGAAAGAGAGATTTATTAGATTCAGAAATAATGCAATGCAAACATTAAAGAACGACGGCTTTGTTAGATTCAGAAGAAAAATCAAAAGCAATATATCTTGACCAGCGTAGCATTACACAAACTACGTTATCACAAAGAATGAGACAATGGAGACAGTTTCTGACCACTTCTCAACGACGATCATCTCTACGGCTAAATAATTCGTCACTCCTTATTTCTTGATAGAGCCACTTAATATAATTCTGTACGTTATTTACGATGAGTATGTTGATGTAAGATTTAAATAATACAGATTGAGGAGAGTAAGGTGTATCCATGCAAAATAAATCACTTAAGAGGAGGTGTTAGGGAGTTTCCTGAACCAACGCGAGTACCGGAGCCTCAAGGTGTTACTCAGGGAAGTCAGTGAGAGGCAGGAAACTCAGACAGGTGCTGAAGTTTCCCTGAGCAGTTCACACAAGTTGGTAATGGAGGACTGGCAAAGAGAAGTTAACACCTTCACTACGATCAAGATTTAACTTTTATCCCAGCTACCCCAAGATGATAATTATTCAGCCATTTCGAGAAGCCAGCGCGAGGCAGGAAACTCAAGACACGTGCTGGAGTTTCTCAGAGCAGTTACAGAAGTTGGTAAAGGAGGACTGGCTAGGATATGCCAACACTTTCGCATCCTCACTGCTTATTTGCCAACACTTTCGCATCCTCACTGCTTATATGCCAACATTTTCGCACCGTCACTGCTTATATGCCAACACTTTCGCACCGTCACTGCTTACAGTATATGCCAACACTTTCACTGCTTCTATGCCAACACTTTCGCACCGTCACTGTTTATTATTTTATTCTTAATGCCATTTTATTCTTCTTATTCTGTATTATTAGCTACTTAGATCTTGAACTGAAGAGGTTAAGAACAACTTCCACTAGACTAACTTTTTTTTTTTAATGCAAGGAAGAAGGAACCAAAGGCCAGTAAGACTGTTCCCACCAAGAAAAAACACATACAAAAAAGATCAGATACTGTTCACTTTTATATGGGTGAAAAAATATCAAGCAACTGATACCAGGATGAATGAAGGCTAAAATCTATCCACTCCTGTCTGAAGTCTCTCGTGGGTAAAATAATCTACAGAGGGCACTAATAATAATAATAATAATAAGTAATCGGAATGCAGACATTAAAATAAATCGTTAAACTTTTCCTTAGCAGGTCTTTATATTTTTCTCCTTATTTATTTAGTCACGTCTCTTAAGCTTCCAAAACCAGGCATAGACTATACAACCCTTTCCCTGACTCCCAATACTCATATATATCAATAGGAAAGCTCACACGCCCTCACAAATCACCCCTACCTATGTCCTCCTTTTCTTTGTGACATATTACCACATGAAAAATATATATATCTTTTATAGAATTTGAACTTTCCTGATCCTAGAGAATTTTGGAAAGCCTGCAAAAGCCTCCAAGATTATTCCAAGGTTTTATTCACACCCTGGAAGGTGTAAAAAGGGAGAAGGCTACACCCCCTCCCTAATCCCTGCCAAACTTTGATTACGGGGAGGATATCTCTCTCTCTCTCTCTCTCTCTCTCTCTCTCTCTCTCTCTCTCTCTCTCTCCTATTCTCAAACTTGTATGAGGGAAAAGAGGTGTAATGTATATCTCTCACTCACTCTCTCTCAAACTTCTATGCAGGAAAAAATTATGTATAACGTCTCTCTCTCTCTCTCTCTCTCTCTTTCCTATGAGGGCCAACACTCTTGTATAACGTGTATAAATGCTCATTCTCGCTCTGAAAGGATTACTGTAGACTATCTGTAATCACTTCAGTACGAGGTCCCAAAGAGAAGAAATATGAACATCGTGTAATATAAATCAATAAATAAATGAATGAGTAAACAAATTAGTGAGTAAATAAAGAAATAAAGAAAAAACAGCAACGCAGTAAAGCGTTTTAAGACCTATACAAAAACATTACTGATGCTTTATTCAATAGACGACACTTGGAAATTTAAGATACAGAGCAATGGAGGGGAAGGAATGACAGTCCCGCAGGAAAAGAAAAACTCATAGGAATGGTTAGAGTAGGATGTGATTAGCTAACAGGTGATAATGAGGGCGTGGCGGGGTTACGGTAATTAGTACATTCATCACAATCATATCATCATCTTGTTAGACCAACGCAGGCAGTGGAGACTAATTACACTGTTACCGCCTCTCTCTCTCTCTCTCTCTCTCTCTCTCTCTCTCTCTCTCTCTCTCTCTCTCTCTCTCTCTCTCATCCCTAACCCCCTACCTTTCTTTCCATCCATCCATCCCATCATCTCTTTTTCCCTTCCCTCCATCATTTATTATCCTGTCTTCCCTTCCTTCCCCTAAACTTTTCCTTCATACCCCATCATCTTTACCTCCATATCTTCTTTTTCTTTTATTCCTTTCCTCCATCTCTTCATTTTCTGCCAACTCTTTCTATCCCTCTCATTCCCTTCATTCTTCTCCTCTAATCCTGCCGTCCCTCCCTTCCTTTCCTCTCTTACCCTACCCCATATCTCTACTACCAATCTCCCCTACTTTCCTACCCTTTGCCCTCTCTTTCCCCTCCCTTTCCTTCCCTTCCCTTCCCGTTGTCCCCTCTAATCCTGTATTCAATTTCCTCCCTTCATCTCTTACCCTGTTTTCCAACCATCCCTCTCTTCCTTCCTTTCCCTTCCCTCCCTCCTTTCTCTCTCCGCTCATCTCTTACTCTCTCTCCCTACCCTTCCTCCCTTCCCTTTCCCCTCATCTCTTACTCTCTCTCCCTTCCCTTGCTCCCTTTCCTTTCCCCTCATCGCTTACCCTCTCTCCCTTCCTTTTCCCCGCATCTCTTACCCTCTCTCCCTTCCATCCCTCCTTCTCTCTCTCTCCCTTCCACTTCCCTCTCTCCTTCCCTCTCTCCCGCAGCACAATGCCTCTAATTTCCGGGTGGACGAGGGAAGCAGGTGTGTCTGGGCCCAAGTTTGATGACGGGCCGAAAACAGCCACACTCCCTGGGTTATTAATCTACCGGGTTTAATGGAATCTTCTTACCCCGGGATCTGCCAGGAGGGGGTTAGGCTGGGGGGTGCAAGGAGTTCAGGAGGGGGAAGCGAGGGGATGATACAGACCAGGAGGGGGAGGCTGGGGGGTGCAAGGAGCTCAGGAGGAGGCTGGGGGGTGCAATGATGCCAGGAGGGGGAGGCTGGAGGTGTAATGAGGCCAGAAGGGGGAGGCTGGGGGATGCAAGGAGTTCAGGAGGGGGAGGCTGGGGGTGCAATGAGGCCAGGAGGGGGAGGCTGGGGGTGCAATAAGGCCAGGAGGGGGAGGCTGGGGGTGCGGTAAGGGCAGGAAGGGGAGGCTAGGGAGTGCAACGAGGCCAGGAAGGAGAGGCTGGGGGGTACAACGAGGCCAGGAGGGGGAGGCTGGGGGGTGCAGTAAGGCCCTAGTGGATGAAGATTTAGCTTGTGTCACCTTATTTTAACTGACACAAGCAGGGAAATTCTGCACTGACAAGATTAAGGTTAAGGACAAGAATCATAGAAAGTTCACGGTCAAAGCCTAATAAAGTAACAAAAAAACCACTATCCACGTCAAATGAACACGCCTGCAAAATCTAATAATAAAAACTGCAAAATAAAGCAAGTACAGTACATGGAGCTTAAACATAATCACCCCTTAGACTCCAAGACACATACACATAAAAATAGCTAAGGGAAACACACACATAAAAAATAGCTATGGGGAACACACACATAAAAAATAGCTATGGGAAACGAAATCAATCTCCATCCTGTACACCACCATCAAAATTTCAACATTTATTTATTATTATTATTATTGTTTTTTTTTTTTTGGGGGGGAGGGGTCTTATGAGGATAAAAATCTGGTCGGCAAAACAGATGTCTCCGTCCCCAATATCTATACCTACGCGAACTTTCATTTCCATCATGATGACTATGGCAGTGAAATGGCCCGCCTTAACACATACACACACTCACACACACACACACACACACACACACACACACACACACACACACATACACACACACACACATACACACACAAATGAAAACGAAGAATGAAAATAATTGCTAACCGATATCATTATGGTACAGATTCCGCCTTATCATGAAATCTGTGTCCTTCCATACCAAAATAAGAAAGTAGTAAAAGACGGACACACAATATGATATAGATTATGTGCCACTTTTATCATCATCATCATCACCAAAACCTTTCTTCTCAGTTAACAGTGGGGTTTGGAGGATGGGGCGAGGTTTTACATGACATACTGTAATCGTTAGGTTCTTTTCAGTATCTTCTCAAGGAAAGGACATGACGTGTGTGTGTGTGTGTGTGTGTGTGTGTGTGTGTGTGTGTGTGTGTGTGTGTGTGTGTGTGTGTGTGTGTGTGTGTCTACATTACTATAATTTTTATATTTAGTAAACTTGACGCTTTTCTGTTCATTAACCAACATCACTATACTCTTTATTACATAATTACCATACGCTCTCTATTCATAACCCCTTTAGTACCATATTACATTTATTTATATTCTGGTTGCCCTCTAGTGATCTAATTCCCCTCAAGAAAGAACTCACTGGCTGAAGGAAGTCTAAGGAACCTTATTCAACTCATTCTCGACTACGAAGATTTATTTTTTAGCCTCAAGAAACCAATACAAGACGTCACAGTACCGACAAAAGATGGCGATCACTACCAACCACTTCAGAACAAGACCTTATATGTATTTCAAAGCTACATAAATTCTCACAGTGACAAGAATGGTAAATAAACTGCCTCATAGTATTAAAAATCTTACTTTCTCGAATCTTTATGTTTTCTTACTGTTCCTTCATTGCTTTCTTTAAAACGTCTTCCTTCGTCCTATTCTTCCTCTCATTTTATCACCTACTTCTCCTTCCACTATCTTTCATTCTCACAGCTTCCCATTCCAACTTCTTCCAGTTCACTCGGTTCTTTTACCCTTCTCTTCATCCTCTAATTTCTTGCATTCTCTCTCTCTCTCTCTCGCTAGTTACATTCCTTTTTATCCTACTCCCTTTCTCTCTTCCCTCCTCCTTTCTCCTCTCTCCATCCCAGTTTCCTTCTCTCTCTCTTTCTCTCTCTCTCTCTCTTTCTCTCTCTCTCACACACACACACACACACACACACACACACACCTGCTCTACCTTTCTTTTTGTTCTCCCTCTCTCTTTCATTTCTCTCTCTTCTCTCTACTTTTTCCTCTCCCCTCCTCGTCTCCCAGCAACCATCTCATAGTACCTTCCATTCACCATCCAGGCTCTTCTCTCCACCTCTACCTCCTTCTCTCTCTCTCTCCTCTTTCCTCTCTAATTTTATCTCTCCTCTTTTATTCCTTATGTTTCTCCTCTTCATCTCTCTCTCTCTCTCTCTCTCTCTCACACACATACATACACACACACACACACACACACACACACACACACACACACACACACACACACACACACACACACACAGCGAGAGAAGGTTCAAGGGATCAAGCACGGTTGAGTAATCCCTTTTATGGCACGCAACCACATAGCATCCCTATCTATCTATCTACCTATCTACCTGTCTGTCTATCTCTGTTTATAAGGTTATGTATGTCTATCTATCCAATTATCAATCTATAAACCTATCTACCTACCTATCTATCGGCTTTACTTTCCTGAACAGCCTTCTCTTTCCTCGAGTCCTTTTTGTATTCTTTCTTTTTATCTTCGTACTCTCTCTCTCTCTCTCTCTCTCTCTCTCTCAAGTAATCCCCTACAACACGAACTTTCCAACTTCCCCTCACCCCTTCCCCTCACCCTCACCCCAAACCTCACACTTCCTGATTAATCCGTGGGTGTGGTGATGAGGTGACGACGCTCTGAGGAGAGAGGAGGGGAAAGGGAAGGAAGGGAGAGAAGGAAGGGACAGAGGGAGGGGAAGAGAAGAAGGAAGGGACGGAAGGAGGGGAAGAGAAGGAAGGGGTGGAGGGAGAGGTAGAGAAGGAGAAGGAAGGGATGGAGGAAGGGGAAAAGGTGGTAGAGAGAATGAGGGTAGGAGAAGAGCAGGAGGGGGAGGGGATGAAAGGAGGGGAAGAGGACCCAGAAAGAGAATGGAGGATGGGAAGAGGAGAAGACAGTGGGAATGGGGGAGAGGGAAGAAGGGAGGGAATGGAAGAGGAGAGGGGAAGGAAGAAGGCGATGGAGGGAGGGGAAGACGACGAGATGGAAAGGCAAGTGAGAGAGGACTGGGGACGTAAAGAGAAACCTGAAATGACTGAGAAACGTTTGGGCAGAAGGGTATAGGAAAATGAAAAAACACGAAGGAGTAAGACAGTATGAGAAAAGAGGGGAACAAGGCGAAGGACAAAGATGAGTGAAAGGCAAAATACCCACTGATCTATCCTAGGTTATAGAAAGATCAAACTAGGATTATATCATCTCTTCGAGTCTAAGAAAAAGTAAGGTAGCTCTAAGAAAAAGTAAGGTAGCTCACTGATAAAGTAAGGAAGCTCAAAGAAGAAGTAAGGCAGCTCTAAAATAAAGTAAGGTAGCTGTATGAAAAAGTAAGGTGATTCTATGACGAAGTACGGTAGCTCTATGAAAAAGTAAGGCTGCTCTATGAAAAAGTAAGGCAGCTCTAAGAAAAAGTAAGGTAACTCTAAGAAAAAGTAAGGTAGCTCTAAGAAAAAGTAAGGTAGCTCTAAGAAAAAGTAAGGTAGCTCTAAAATAAAGTAAGGCTGCTCTATGAAAAAGTAAGGCAGCTCTAAGAAAAAGTAAGGTAGCTCTAAGAAAAAGTAAGGTAGCTCTAAGAAAAAGTAAGGTAGCTCTAACCCAGTCACTAATTACTCCAACAGAACCCGACAAGAAAAAATAAGAAGGACCCCCATGGCGTATAGGAAAACCATTAAGGAAGCTGTAAAAAATAACGAAGAAGAAAAGCTCAGTATTACCTTTGCCTGCAAATGACGGTAATATTAGGTGCATATTTACTCTGGACTCTGAAATTACCTTCTATTAAATGGATAAAATTAACACCACGAAACGACTGCAAAATTATTCTCAAAGGAATGATGTCTTTCTTTTCCTATTCTTCCTGTTACCCTACAATTTTCTTCAGAGGCTCCTCATAGTGAAAGGGTAAATCGAGGACCGTGGGAACAAAAGGGATGGTCAAAAAGCGAAAGGCGAATCGAAGGTGATGATGATGATGATAATGATGATGATGAGAGGGTGACAACGCTGACTGACCAACACTACAACGCCTTCACCTCGATTACACGCCACGTCGGACTGGTGGTGGGGGGTTAATAATAGCCACGAGAGAGAGAGAGAGAGAGAGAGAGAGAGAGAGAGAGGGCGGGGGAGGAAGGAAGAGAGGGGAGAAGAGGAGAACAGATGAATACAAAAAAAAGTACTGACAAAGGGAGGATTATTAAGGGAGAAAGCAGGAAATATTAAGAGGAATACAAAAAAAAAAAGTCACAAAAGGAGGAATATTAAGGGTGAAAACAGGAAGTATTAAAGAGGAAAAGGGGTGAGATATTAATGTGAGGGAAATGAAGGCCTACCCCTCCTAATACTGCCCTTAATCTTCCTCCCCCCACCAATACTCCCTTTTATCTCCCTCCCCCTCCCCCTCCCCTCCCCTCCATCCCCCCTACCAGTGTCATGAATTAGGGGATCACGCAAATTATATTCTGGATTACGAGAACGGATCACGGTATTTTGTATGGAGGGGGAGGGGGTGTGGGGGAAGGGGTGATTGAAGGGGAGGGGAAAGGAGGGGAGGAGAAGAGCAGGAGAGGGAAGAGAGAGGAGGTCGTGATGAACAGGGAAAGAGGATGGTGAAAGGAGGGTGGGGAGGAGAGGAAGATGATGGAGAAGGGCGGGGGAGAGGAGAGGGGAGGAGGTGATGGTGGGGGGGAGGGGGTGATGGGAGAAGGAAGGGGGTGATGAGGGGGAGCGGCATGATTAAGGAAGGGATGGGGATTATGGGGAAGGGGAGAGGTGTGATGAAGGTGTAGGGGAGGGGTTGATGGAGAAGTAAAGTCAGTGATGGACAAGAGTGGAGAGGGAAGAGACTAACGTTGGGGCGGGAAGGTGATGAAGCGGGGAGGGGGATAATGTAAAGGGAGGGAAGGGAGATGACGTTGAGGGAGGGGAGGGGAGAAAGGGTGAAAGGGAAGTAAAGGTAAAGGGGTTAACTAAGGGAAAGGGTAAAAAGAAAGAGGAGAGGAGGAGACGGGTTGATGTAAGGGGCAGAGATGCACTAGGAGAGGTGAAGTAGGGGGAAGAAAAAAGAGGGTAGGGGGGAAGAGGGAAGGGGGTGTTGTAGGCAGGGGTATTAATGTAAGAATGGAGTACAGGTAGATGTAGGGGGTAAAACAGGTGGAATTTTTTAGAATTTAGAATTTAGACAGTTTACTGAGACAAACAGTTATACATACATACACGTATACAGGTATATCTATATATTACATTATCACCTCAAAAGGATGAGGACGCTGAGCTACTCTTCACCCTACTCCGAGATATTACATACTAACATAAGAACATAATGTACTTTTCACCCTGCTCTGAGATATTACATAAGAGCATAATGTACTCTTCACCCTACTCAGATATTTTGTTCAGTTACTCTTACATCACAATATAGCAATGTCTACTTAAGTATGTGTTTGATGTTTTTACAATTCAGTATACTTCCTATTTTATCGTTATTAAACATCCAAACGACTTGTTCGGTCACTGAGTCTACAGCAGGATTTCTAAACTGCGCTAATTTTGAGCAGTGAAGTACATAGTGTTGCAGGGTGTGGGCTCTGGGTTCATTACACAGTCTGCAGCACGTTTTATGATCTGGCGTATCCACTCCAAGCTGCCACAGATATTTATAGCCTAACCTCAGTCTAGTGCAAACAGAATCTTTCCACTTATTTCTATATTTTCCATATGTGAAGTGGGTTCTCAGAGCAACGTTAGTATAGTGATACATAGTTTCACAGAATGTTGCTGCTCCATTCTCTGATTTTCCTCTTGACCTTGTTGTGTTCTTATTATAGTTTTAATCTGTTTCAAGGTTAGTTGGCATACTACATCTATGTCTTCTTTTTCTGCTGCACTCTTGGCTAGTTAATCAGCTCTTTCGTTACCTGGTATTCCAACATGTGATAGTATCCATGTGAATGATATGCATCTACCCGATTGCTTGAGGGAAGGGCAGGTGTGGGGCACCGAAGGGGAGGTGTGGGGTAGGGAAGGGGAGGTGAGGGGTAGGGAAGATGAGGGAAGGGGTAGGGAGGGTGTGGTGAAAGGGGGTAATGTAGGGGGAGGATGATGATGTAGGGGGGACAGGGAGGGATTATAGGGTTGGTGGCAGGTAATAAGTAGGCTGAGGGGGTTATGAAGACCTCTCTCTCTCTCTCTCTCTCTCTCTCTCTCTCTCTCTCTCTCTCTCTCTCTCTCTGTTGGAGTACTTGTTAGTGTGTGTGTGTGTGTGTGTGTGTGTGTGTGTGTGTGTGTGTGTGTGTGTGTGTGTGTGTGTGTGTGTGTGTGTGAGAGAGAGAGAGAGAGAGAATGCTAATTACACTAACGTCTGGTACAAAGAAACAACTATCTTCCATGTTCCATACGAATAATATTTACAACTGGCGAAATACAGTGAAAACCCTATCCCTACTGGTGCGTGTTTCAGATGGTTCAATTTTTCCCTTATGTATTCGTCAGACTTATGGAAAATACTTGTCTTTCTGTAATTTAATTTATCCATAGTAAGCTCTCCAAAGTCAAAAAAAATAACAGGTAATGCACACTTCTCTCGTGCATGTCAAAATATCTAACTTTTCAATCGTTTTATCCTTCCACTGAAACTATAAATTCTTCTGTACCTTTTCCCTACATTTTATTCATTATAACTATACTGTATATATTCTTACGCCTCATAGCCTTAGAGAGGTTAAATACAGCTTTCATTTACCTCTGTCATATTCGTGTGGTTACCTATGCTGATTATAGTCGTCTGTATGTAGCAGAAATGTGGAAAAATACGTCATCGGAAGGAAGAGGTTAATATACGTTGCTCAATATATTCACTCTTCAAAATATGCTAACTATATTAACCAGAGCTACCTCAATATTCTCTTCCTGCACTGACTCACTTCACACCCCATCACTCTAATCAGCAAACTCTAACAACAAATATTAACTATACTTCTAACTATACTCCTAATTTTCACCTCTTCAGTTGATCAATTTCCCCCCATATACTCTGGACTAGGATATACTTTCAATCCAATACCCCTTCCTTAACTTACGGTACGGTATATATTTCACACCTCAGCAGTCAATTCCCACAACAGGGGTATAATCCATTCGTCAATTTCCCATACTTCTCAGCTCCCTCACTCCCCCTTCATACGCCCTTTAATTAAGACTCCTGTTCCCACCTCCCTTTCACTCTTAAATAATCCCTACAGTGCTATTCTGTTCTCCCTTGTCACCTCTCAATCGTCCCTTTCTCTCCCCTCATTCTTTCTCTCCCTCCTACCCCTCCTCCAACCCTCCTATTCTATCCTCTCTTATTCCTCTTCCAAATTTCCTCCTCTCTCTCTTTTCCTATTTCCTCACCTCTTTCGCTTCCCATTCCTCACTCTTCCTTTTCTTCCCGGCCCTCCTCTGCTCCCATTCTCACTCCTTCCTTCACCTTTCTCTTTTCACCCTTTCTCTCATCCCCTCCCTCATTTCCTCTCCTCCTCCCTCTCCCTACATATCCCTTTACTTTCTTCGCCCCTCATCCCAACTCCCTCTTCCCTTTCTCTTCTCTTCCCTCTCCTTCTCCCATCCTCACCTCTTCCTTCTCCTTTTTTATCTCATCCCTTCTCCTATCCTCTCCCCCATCTCCTTTCTCTTCTCCAACTCCTTCGACCTCCTTTTCCCTCTTCAGTTCTCTTCTCTTCCTTCCACCTACTCCCACTCTCATTCCTTGATTCCTTTCTCTCCTCACCTCTTCGAATATTCCTTTCCTCTTCTCCCCATTCCTTTCACATCTACTTTCTTCTCTCCCCAACCCTTCTCCCTCTTTCCTTCTCTTTTCTTTTCTTCCCATCCCATTCTCCCCTCCTCTTATCCCTCTCCCCTTCTCCCCATCCCTTTCCTATCTACCTCCATCGTTTCCCTACCCTACTCCCTCTTTCATTCCCTTCTCATTTCTTCCCACTCCATTCTCATCTCTCTCTCTCTCTCTCTCTCTCTCTCTCTCTCTCTCTCTCTCTCTCTCTCTCCCGTATGATTATTAGACTGGTTTAGGACTATGTATTGAGAGGAGGCACTGAGGTGGGAGAGCTGATTACCTGGGAGAGCCTGATAACAGTGTGTGTGTGTGTGTGTGTGTGTGTGTGTGTGTGTGTGTGTGTGTGTGTGTGTGTGTGTGTGTGTGTGTGTGTGTGTGTGTGTGTGTGTGTGTAATAACAGTAATAATAATAATAATAATAATATACACCAAAATCTAATGTACGTGAGCATTTCTAAACAGGTGAAAATAGTATAATTATGTGACTCTCTCTCTCTCTCTCTCTCTCTCTCTCTCCTGACCTTCCTACAGTACGAAAGGTGAATATATCGGGCCCTGGATTAGCGTAGACACCTGCCAGTTAACACAAAGACAGCTCCACAATACTACTTACCAATTACAGTGACAGGAACAAAAAGAAAGGATAGAGTAACAGCCACGAAAAAAAAAAGGAAGGAACAGAGAAAGAATGAAAGAAAGAGAAAAAAGGGAATATTACTGTGATACCATTTTTCAACTCCTGTACCAAGAGAGGCTTTTCCTTAGCTAACTGATAGACAGAAAGATAGATACATGTAGGGATAGATAGAAACTGATTGATAGATATACAGATAGACAGATAGATACATATAGGGATAGATAGAAACTGACTGATAGATATACAGATAAAGACAGACATATAGGTAGGCACAGATAAACAAATTAACAGACGGACAGACAGACAGACAGATATACCGAGAGATAGTTAAATATAAAGTGTTGTATAGGCGCTAATGCTGCTCCCCCCCCCCATCTCTCTCTCTCTCTCTCACTCTCCTTCTCCCTCTCTCTCTGGACAAGCACAGACATCTGCCAGTCAACACACAGACAGCTTCACAATATTCCTTCTCAATTATGGTGACAAGATCAGGAGAGAGAGAGAGAGAGAGAGAGAGAGAGAGAGAGAGAGAGAGAGAGAGAGAGAGAGAGAGAGAGAACCTCATTGTGAAGGATGTAAAAATTCTTTATAAATCTATCTCTGTCATTCCTCCTTTTTCCTTCTTTCCAATCATCCTCCACCTCCTTCTCTCTTCCACTGTTTTCGTTCTTCTTTCCTTTATATTTTATTTCCTCTTTCCTTTTTCCCGTCTTTCACAGTATTTCTTCCTTCTTTCCTTTCGTCTTCTCTCATTTTTACTCTCTTCCTTTCCTTTCATTGTCTTTCTACTTTCATTCTTCTCTTCCTTTCCACCATTTTCTTTCCCTTCCATTCTTGTCCCCTCCCTTCATTCCTTCCCTCTTCTCTTTCACCTTTTTACCTTTCCTTCCTTTCACTTTCTTATTTTTCCTTCCTTTAATTTTTTTCCTTTTCCTTCCTAATATCTTCTCTTATTTCCTTCATTATTCCACTCACCATTCCCGCCTATTTAGCCTCCCCCCCATTTTTCCCCACTATTATCTCTCCTTTTCTCTATTCCTCAGTCTACTTTCACTTTTGCATTCTTCCTTCCTTCCAGAAATTTTCTTTCCCGCCTTTCTATCTTTCTTCTTTGCTCTCACTCGCTACTCCCTCCCTTTGTTTTCTTTCCCTGTTCACTTTCATTTTTTCCCTTCTCTTCTTTCTACCACAGTCACCCCTTCATTATCCCTATTAATTTTCCTATCACATTTTCACCTTTCTTTCCTTTTTTTCCTGCCATATTCTTTCCTTTTCCTTTATATTTATTTCCTTAGCCTCCTTCCTTCCTATCACACTCTCTTTGCCTGTCCCCATTTGTCAACATTTATTCTCTTTTTCGCCTTCCATTCATACTTTCTTTACCTCCCTCTTTTTTCTTCCCCTGCCTCCTTCCACTTTCACTACTTTCCTCCTCCACCTGTCTGTTTCCCCTCCCCTTTCCCACCTTCCCTAATTTCACGGGCCGGGAGTCAGACACCTTAAACCAGGTAACAAACTCCAGCAGTCTTACTCAACGATGCTGAGAGAGAGAAAGAGAGGGGTCTGGGGTTAATCGGGCGAACTGGGGAGATTACTGTGAACTGGAGAGATTACTGCAAACTGGAGAGATTACTGCGCACTGGGGAGATTACTGCGAACTGGGGAGATTACTGCGCACTGGGGAGATTACTGCGAACTGGGAATATTAATGCAAATTGGGAAGATTACTGCAAACTGCGGAAATTAGTGAGAACTGGGGAGATTATTGCGAACTGGGGAGATAACTGCGAACTAAAATTCCAGTATTTATTTCTGGTGACCTATACATTTCTGGAAACCCGCAAATTTCTGTACCAATAAATACCGTACATACTAACCCATTTTGCATTATCTCCCTAATTCCGGCATACATTTATAAACAATTAGCCATTTTAGAGACCCATTTAATTCTAGCCCCTGAATCTAGACACCTCCAAAATCTAGTAGCCATTTCTACACCACTGATTTTTAGAGCTCCTATAAACACCCACTTCTAAGCTGTTCCAGAATTCCACCACATTTTTCTAGATAATCACCTACTTCTAGACACTTCAGCATTTCTATCCCCCGTTGCAGAATACTGAAAGGCTAGTGAGTGACTTAAACTTCCCCTGCTCTTCACATCCTACCTGCTCATCAATAATTATTACCGTTTCTTAATTACTCTCATCTGATACCCATTCATAATAAACCCATCAAAATTTCAGTGCTCAATTCTAGACACACACACACACACACACAAAAGGTACCTCTTTCCTAAAATACAATCACTTTAGAAACCCCACAAACTCAAGTACCCATTTCAAGAGACCCGCACATTTTTACAGACTTCATAATCTTAGTACCCATTTCTAGACAGCCCATAAATCCTGTACTTCTTTCACCTTAACGTGGCCCAGATTTTCGTCCCTTTGCAGCTTATTTCGCGTAGTAAAGGGGCACAAAAAGAGACAAAGCTGCAGTTCCCCATCCTTCCCATAGGATTTCTTCGTGACTAGTGATATTTTCTAGTGTTCATCTATTGCTACAGCTCTCCACTGAAGACGAAGGGGCAGAAATTTTAGGCCAAGTTAAAGACGGAGAGGCTGAAATTTTTGGCCAAGTTAAAGACGAAGAGGCAGAAATTTTAGGCCAAGTTAAAGACGGAGAGATTGAAATTTGAGGCCAAGTTAAAGACGGACAGGCAGAAATTTTAGCCAAAGTTAAGACGGAGAGGCAGTAATTTCTGGCCAAGTTAAATACAGTGAGGCTGAAATTTTAGGCCAAGTTAGTGATGGAATGGCAGAAATTTTAAGCCACGTTACAGACAGAAAGGAAGAATTTTAGTCCAAGTTCAGGAAGGACAGGCTGAAATTTTAGGCCAAGTTGTAGACGGAGAGGCAGAAATTTTTGGTCAAGTAAAATTCAGAAGAATCTAGCACCCATTTCTAGAGACCCCAAGATACACTAGGCACATATTTCGAGATTAATCAGCAGTTTCTTGATATTTTACGTCTCCAGATCTCCTAAACTTTACCGCTCGTTTCCATATGGCTCAAATGCTGGTGGGTCTATTAAAGGAAATTTCCCCTGCTGCTCATATCCTACCTGGCCATTAATTACCAGCGTTTTTAATTACTCTCATGAGCGCACTGTCTCATACATCACCTCCTCCCTTCCATTCCTCGCTCTCTCCCTCCCTTTAATTCTCTCTCTCCATTCTCTCTCTTTCTCCATTTTTTTCTCTCTCTAAATGTCTTTCTCCTTCCCTTCTTCTCAATTTTGTGACTTTTTTTTCCCTTCTCTCGCTTCTGCAATTCTTTTACTTTTATATATCACGAATTTATTATATATTAATTAACACAGTCCACAAAGTCTACACAAAATTACAAAAACACTGACCTATTCTTTTAACATATCAATTATATATGATTTCTCTCCTTTGCCTCTGTATTCCTTCCTTTTCCCGGTAAGTAAAGACACTTTCTCAATAAATAAAGACAGAGTTCTAAGTGTCCAACATGCTTGTCGCTTTCTTTACCTTTCAATTATTTTTCCTCTCTTTTTTTTCCTATTTTCAGCCTGTCTCTCTCACTGTCACTCATACAGTATTTTCAGTTCATTATCAATCGAAATTTTACTTTATACAGGTATAGTTTTATTTATTTATTTATTAATAAATGTCAATATTAGGATACTGAGAATTAACAGAATTTAACAAGAAAACAAATATACAAGGAATGGTGTGTGAGAGAGAGAGAGAGAGAGAGAGAGAGAGAGAGAGAGAGAGAGAGAGAGAGAGAGAGAGAGGCGGTAAGTGTAATTAGTCTCCACTGCCTGCGTTGGTCTACAAAGATGATGATATGATTATGATGAATGTACTAATTAACTTAACCACGCCACACCCTCATTATCACCTCTTAGCTAATCACATCTTCCTTACATATTTCATACAATTATCTGATACCCTACAATAATATCATCCCTCATGTTAATTTTTTGCACATAATTTCTAGGTGTGTGTACAAATGATAGATCTTGGCCAATAAGCTTTCTATCTATCTATCTACCTATCTATTGCCAGACGCCTTAATCCCGTAAAGGGTGGCCACAAACAAATCGCCTCCATGTCGCCCTGTCCCCCGCCATTTCACTGCCCTGCTCCCAGCTCACATCCCCCTCTCTCATATACCTCTCCACCTCATCCCTCCATCTCATCCTTTCTACATACAGTATATCGTTCATTCCCTCCATGAGTTTCTTACGGCCAAACCATCGCTAAATATTTGTCTTTCATCTTTTCACTGCCTCACCCGCCATACCACAATAGTAAAACGATAGGAAGCTCGAGGTTCGTATTCTCTCCACGCATTTCTTACAGCCAAATCATCGCTAAACAGTTATTGATAATTTTCTAACTGCCTCACCCTCCATACCGCTATCGTAATTAATCCGATCATTTCTTCATACGTCCCTCCGAGTCACTCCACAGGCACAGAAAACGTAACCAATGTAATTACAGCACTCAATCTTAATTTCTTTCCCTGCAAGAAAGTCCACGTTGTTCATTGCTGTACTCCACTATTGCAACCAGAACACTCAAGTAATGCTTTCTGAACCAAAATGCTTATATTCTTCTTTTTTTCGCCCTTTCTGAACTAAAGTGCATGTTCCCAAATATTTTTTCTGTTTTTTTAATTAACATGCTCACGATCCTAAACTCTACTTCTGATCTCAACATACGTGCCATTTTCCTTCCTTTTTGTAACCATAATCTTCAACTATTCTCTTTTTACTCTAACCGGGCCTAAAATTGCCATCTCTGCATCATAAGTGCCGAAAGATTAACAGGAGATTAATTACAGAATATGATGCTGCGTGTGTGTGTGTGTGTGTGTGTGTGTGTGTGTGTGTGTGTGTGTGTGTGTGTGTGTGTGTGTGTGTGTGTGTGTGTGTGTGTGTGTGTGTGTGAGAGAGAGAGAGAGAGAGAGAGAGAGAGAGAGAGACACACACACACACACACACACACACACACACACACACACACACACACACACAGATGACAGAAACAGAGACCTGGCAGTAATTTCTTCCAGTCATCTGAGTTCAGTTAAGTGTTTTATCTTCTCTACCCTGAGGACACCACACGGTAATTGCCCTCCCCCTCCACACCACTCCGTTATTCCCCGCTACTCAACATGACCTCATCCTTATATCACGTGTTCTTAAAGCAGTGCCTCGAAAATGGGCTCTTGGCGGTATCCGGAAAGGCATAAAAAAAAAAAAAAAAAAAAAGGGGGGGGGCGGGATCCAGACAGGCAACCTAATGTAAAAAAAAAAAAAAAAAAGGAATTCCTGTATGGTAACTGCAAAAAATAATCTATGTATGAATGTTATTTTGCTGAAAAGAAATAAAAACAGTAACCAAAGAATTCAGCTGTTTGTTCATCGCTATTACCTTTTCTCTTTTGACAGGAAATTGAAAAAGAAAGGAGTAACAGCATTAGAAAGGGGGGGTATCATGCTGACTTGGAGTTGCGTCTGATGTATTAAAAAAAAAAAGAAAAAAAAAACACTGGCTTACATAAAAATCTTCACTACGAGGCATCCCCTAAGCTGAATAAAATCGTCTGACAAGCGCATGAATAATAAGGACGTCACTGTGCTGGAAGGCTTTATCACTTATTTTAAACCCCTTCATAACGAGGCTTTAATTAACTTGACTAATATCATCTGCAGATTTGATTACACAAAGGGGATTAACATACTCGTACATTACCTAACCACTGTACCACAAGCCTCCCTCAAACTGAACAAAATATCCTGGCGGCAAAAAACGATAAATAAATGAATAAAATAAACAATAAAATGAAAATCATACGTGAAAGACTTAACCCAATGGCTGATAAATATACACAAAACGCTTCATTCGGATCAACATCAAAAGATTTCATTCATCTCAGAGCAATTAAACAAAGAAAAGAGCTTAAAAACTATCTCGATTAATGTTTACTCGAGAATGAAGAACTAGTATGTTTTTTCAACTAATGCTAAAAATTTTACCCAGCGAGGGAAACCATGATAGTCAAAAGGATAATCTAAAAATCCATCTGCATCAAAAAAAAAAAAAAAAAAAAAAAAAAAAAAAAAATCCACCAAACTATAATTCATTCACTTTACCTTGGCCCAAATTTTAATCTTTCTGTGGCTTATTTCACGTAGCTCAGTTGCACGAAAAAGACAGTACAGTAATGGGGCCCTACATACTTCTGTAGGACTTCTTCGTGATCAGAATAATTTTCTAGTGTTAATCTCTTTTTATAACTCAGCATTCAAGATGGAGGGATGACAATTTGAGGCCAATGTAAAGTGAACAGAGTACAGTCAATCTGTTTTCATCTGACGGAACTTCATCGCTTTTACAACTTAAATACTATGTCGGTGTTGCATGAAACTCGATGAGCCTAAAGATATGAGGTATTAATAAGTTTCCTTGGTCACTAGTCAATTCTACTCTCAAATCTGACTTCACGTGGCCATAAACTGAGCTGAAAGGGATTGTGGATCTTTGTCAGGTGAAAGTCCTCCATATGTCTTCTCCCATTCTTTCCCTGTTTCTCAAGACTCCTTATCTTCCTTATTACGGTACTGTTCTCACTAGGCCTACCCTTACTCGTCCCTACCTCATTTAAATTTCTTGTTTCCTTGTTGCTTCCTCTTACTACCAATTTAACCCCCTTGTTACTCATTTCTACCTCACAAGACGAGCTTCCTTCCTCTTGTTCTTTCTTCTTCTCACTGTTCATTTTTTCTCGTGTTTACCCCCACAGAGCAATACTGTTTCCTCTTCTTCTTTTTTCTCATTAACTGTTCTCATCGTCCTTTACTCGTCCCTCTCCCACTAGATAAGAGTCCTTCTTCTTAATTCCCCATCCTCTCTAAGCCCGCTCTTACTCCTCTCCATCCCAGTGAGCTCTTCCTTCTTACTGTCGTCTCTTTTTTGACTAAGCAAGATTTGATTCCTGTCCTCTTCAATCCCTTTCTTAACTACATTCAACTTCATTAGCCAAGCTTTCTTTCTCCTGTTTAATTCTTCCTGTTCGTCACCCCTTCTTTTTCTTCTCACTGTCCTCTTTATCCCCTACCCCACCAGACATGTTTCCATCCTTTTGTTCAAGGCAACTTTCCTTCGTCCTCTTAAACTCATCTCTCAGCCCTTTCTTACTTCACTGTACCCCATCAGGCGTACTTTCGTTCTCTCGTTCAACTTTTTCCACTCCAAACCACTATTTCTTTCGCCATTTCCTCTCCCCTAACTATCGTCCCGTCTCGCACACATCAGTAACTTTATGACCCACAACACTTCTCTGCTCACACTCCATATATTCACTTTCATGATCTTTCCACCGTCCCTGTCCCTACCCAATCTCTGTCTGTCCCTCTTTCCTTCTATGCCTACGCCCCTTCTTTATTCTGTCTTGTTATTATCTAATGCTATCCCCTTTTCGTTCCATGCTACGCCTCTATATCCAAATACTATCTCCTCTTTTGTCTTCATTTCCATCCTCTCCCTTTCTACTTCAGCTCTCTCTTATCTTTTCCTTCAGTCTTTTCACCTCCTGTTCAACTTGCCCTTCCTTCCTTTCCTCCTTCCCCTTTTTACTTCACTCCGTTCTCTCTCTCTATCGCTGTTACTTTCGTTTAAATAAAAGATTAATGCTAACTACACAGAAGTTTCCATTCATCCTGTCTTACAAAATTTCCGTCATTATTTTAAAGCATATATATATACATATATATATATATATATATATATATATATATATATATATATATATATATATATATATATATATATATATACTGTATATTAATTTCCGACCGGCTTAGGCAGAAAAGACGGGTGTATTGCGAGTGGCGGAGTCTTATAGTTTGTTATTCTTGTCTGTATATCGACATCATAGTCTCTACCACCCATTAACAAAAGCCACTAGAGAGAGAGAGAGAGAGAGAGAGAGAGAGAGAGAGAGAGAGAGAGAGAGAGAGAGAGACTAAGAAATAATCTGGTGATTCCTTCTCCCTGTCCTTTTCGCTCGTACATTACTTCCCCCCCCCCTCTCTCTCTCTCTCTCTCTCCACCCCCTCGAGCCCGCTTCTATCTTAATGAGGCTGAGTCTATTGTCACCTGGGATTCACCTAGAGGCTCTAAATTAGGCACCTGAGCAGAGAGAGACTCATTAATCACCTGTAGGGAGCAAGAGGGGCCAGATTGGGAAGGTGTTTCGAGGGCAATGGACGGGAGGGAGAGAGAGAGAGAGAGAGAGAGAGAGAGAGAGAGAGAGAGAGAGAGAGCAGACAGACAGACAGACAGACAGAGAGAAAGAGAGAGGAAGAAAAGACTAGATGAGGTGTGTGTGTGTGTGTGTGTGTGTGTGTGTGTGTGTGTGTGTGTGTGTGTGTGTGTGTGTGTGTGAGAGAGAGAGAGAGAGAGAGAGAGAGAGAGAGAGAGAGAGAGAGAGAGAGAGAGAGAGAGAGAGAGAGAGAGAGAGAGAGAGAGAGAAAGGACAACCCAGAAAGACACTGAGAACACAAAAAATAAATAAATGCGAAAGATGCCTGTGAGATGAGGAGAGATGGATGGATGAAGAGATGACAAATTAGCAGATAATGGTGGAAAGACTAATGGAATGGAAAGAAAAAATGCGGAAAGGAAGAAGGGCAGAAAATAGGAGGGAAGGCCAAGAAAAGCAAAAATATACACTGAGAGGAGACAAAATGGAAATAAAGAAATGGGAGAAATATGAAGAAATAAATGGAAGACGAATGCTAAGAAAAAGAAACTGAGACTGGGTGAAAATGAAACTAAGAAAAGAAGTTCCCTAGCACCTCTTCCTCAGCGATTTATTTTTCGATTTGGCTGGTTAATATCCTTCTGTACGCTATCTGTGTAGAGTATGGTGGTGTTTGAAGGATCTGCATAATACAGAATACGACTGTAATGTGTAAGACAAAATAAATCGCTTAGGAAAAGGAGTTAGGGAGCCTCCTTACCCGACGAGAATACGGGCATAAAAGAGAAGGTGGAAACAGGAAGAGAAAGGAATGGAGGCAGTGATGATAAATGAAGAAAATGGTGGGAGGAAGACGAGTCCAAGGAAAGAGAGAAGAAGGAGGAAGAGAAGTAAAAGAAGGAGGAAGCAAGAAACAGGAAGAGGCAAGGGAACAGTCTTAAAAGGTGGATGTTAAGTGAAATGACAGTCAGAAAGGAGAAGAGGAATATGTGTGTGTGTGTGTGTGTGTGTGTGTGTGTGTGTGTGTGTGTGTGTGTGTGTGTGTGTGTGTGTGTGTGTGTGTGTGTGTGTGTGTGTGTGTGTGTGTGTGTGTGTGTGTGTGTGTGTGTGAGAGAGAGAGAGAGAGAGAGAGAGAGAGAGAGGAATGCAGAAGGAGAATAGGTAAGGAAATCGGTCTGAAAAGGGACACGTAAGAAAAAGTAAGAAGGAAGGGTAAGAGACGCTCAAAGAGGGATGAGAAATGGAAGATGATTAAGATTATTAAGGAAACGAGGAAGTACAGATGGGACTAAGAGGGAAGAGGAAATCGGTTAAAAGCAAGGGAAGGGGAGAGAGAGAGAGAGAGATTAGGGTCATGGAGACAGATGTTAGAGCCAAACGAGCTAGCGAAACTAATCATTTCACCTGCCATTCTCCTTATAATTTTCTGCAGACCTGGAGGTGGGATCAGAAGCCATTATACTCTCTCTCTCTCTCTCTCTCTCTCTCTCTCTCTCTCTCTCTCTCTCTCTCTCTCTCTTCTCCAACATTTAGCACAAACCCTATCTTATATTCTTTCGTCTACCGTATATTATGTTCTCTCTCTCTCTCTCTCTCTCTCTCTCTCTCTCTCTCTCTCATGTCGATATAAATTTTCTACTTCTCACTCACTTCCAAACATTCATTATTCTCTTTACTCATCTACTCCCTATTTCTCTACTCAATGATGCCAAAAACAATTACTGTCTTTCTTCACTTCCTACAGTATACATCTGTCCTCCCCTCTCCCCCTTCCTCCCCCTCCCCTCTCTCTCTCTTCCCCCTCCCTCTCCTTCTCACCCCTCCCAACAGAGCTCCCAGTCCCTCTCCTTCATTACAAGAGATGATCCAGCAGCCTCTCTCTCTCTCTCTCTCTCTCTCTCTCTCTCTCTCTCTGATATGTTGTCACTTTTACTCAAGCATATATAGCAAATCCTCCACACACACACACACACACACACACACACACACACACACACACACACACACACACACAAAGTAAAAACGCACACACATCACAAAAAAAAAAAAAAAAAAAAATCTCCCAGGCATCAATTTTCCAAGCATCCATTTACACACAATAAAAGTAACAGGCTTGAGTGAATGAGATGAACGAGCGAATGAAGGAGCAAAATCTCAGCCAAATTAATGCAAAAGGAGTAGAGCAGAATTCCCAATCCTAATCCTGTTCCCCCTCTTAGGGATTCGCATTCCTCTCTCCTCCATTTACCCAACAAACCATCTCCTCTCATGGAAAAAATAAAAAAAAAAGGTACATAAATAAAATAAATATATAGAATTACAGAGACGTCATAATCGCTTTTGACTTCATGTGATCCGATATAGAATTCTGAAGTAAGAGACAGCAAAGGGAATTACCAAACACACTTCCTCTTTAATAGCTCTTACTCCAATTACCTGAGAGAGAGAGAGAGAGAGAGAGAGAGGGAAAGAGAGAGAGACCCCTTTAACCTAGTTCCCCCCCTATTTCCAGATCATTATATTCCAATCATTCTTTCCCCGGAATAAACAACTAAAACCATAAACCAAAATTATCACAAAACACCGCAATAATTTCACTTCTCACGCCCCCCACCCTCAACCCCACCCCCGCCCCCACCCCGACCCAGTCCTCGTTTTCAGTAGTTAATATTCCACCCATTTCTTACCACCGATGCCCCCAAAGTCTAACAAAAAGGAAATACAAGTCTAACAAAAAAAAAAAAAAAACTATCACAAACACACCAATATTTTTCACCTTTCACCCCCCTCCCCCATGAAATCCTTGTCCCCACCACCCTACCTTCTCCTCCCTCACCCCATCCAACCCTCTCGCCCCTCACCCCACTCAACACACTCCCCCTCCCCCATCCAACCCTCTCTCCCTCCCCAAACCATCCCCAGCCAAACCCCGGCCCCCCCAACCCAACATTCTCCCCCCTCCTCCCCCCAATTTATTACTTCATAACTCCGCTTCTGCTCGACCTGACCTAACCTGACCTGACCCCCCCGAGAGCGACATATTGGCCGAGCGGGAGAAACGCGGGACGGGGAAGGAAGCAATTCGGAATACGGGATCGGCACGGGGGAATTTAATAGAGTGGGACTGAGGAAAACAACAACACTCTTGAGCTGTAGGTGAGAGGAGAATGATGGAGAACGAGGGAAGGAAGGAAGGAAGGCAGGAAGGAAGGGAGGAAGGATATTTTTTCCACTCAACCCTTTCACCCTAGAACCACAACAACAACAATAATAATAATAATAATAATAATAATAATAATAGTAATAATAATATCAGCACGAATTTCAACAACAAAAACAGCAGCACCAACAATAACAGTAACAAACAACATTTATCTGAGTTTCATTAAGTCCTTTCACCCTGGAGCAATAACAACAAAAACAGTGGCAGCAACAGTAACACACCATTTATTTAATTCTCACTCTAAACCCTTTCACCCTAGAGCCACAACAAGAACAAGAAAATAACAAAAATAACACTTATTCAATCCTTACTTCCACCACACGAGTTATATCAATTGGGGAAGAGATTTTTTCGAACATGAAGTGCTAAACAGACCTTAATTATACACCCTGCTTTGTTATAGGAATTTTCTTACACGAATAAAATCGTCTGGAGGATCAAAGACTGACTAGAAGAGTGTAAGTGAGGGAGGTGAAGGGGGGGGGAGAAGGAGAGGGAAGAACGAGATGGAAGGATGGGATGGAGATATATGGAGAATGAGAGACTGACTAGAAGAGCGTATGTGAGGGAGCTGACGGGGGGGAGGCAGAGAAAGAGACGATGGACGAGATGGAAGGATGGGGTGGAGATACATAGAGAATGAGAGACTAACTAGAAGAGCGTATGTTAGGGAGCTGATGGGGGGGAGGCAGAGAAAGAGACGATGGAAGAGATGGAAGGATGGGGTGGAGATATATATGGGGAATGAGAGACTGACTAGAAGAGTGTGAAAGAGGTAGAGGGGGAGAGACGAAGACGAAGGATGAAATGGAGAATGAGAGACTGACTAGAAGAGTGTATGTGAGGGAGGTGGACGAGGAGAGGAGCAGGAGACGAAGATGAGATGGAGGGATGGGGTGGAGAGATATAGGAAGGGTGGTGAGTGTGAGTTGGAGGGAGGGCAGCCAAATGAAAAGAGGACAGGAGGACGAGAAGACGATCTGTTTAAGGCCACCTCTTACGAGATTAAGGTGTCTGGTAATAGAGAGCCAGACAGACAAACAGACAGACAGATAGACCGAAAAATGGACAGACTGACATAGCCTACAGACATGTGGATAGACAGGTATAGATAAACTGACAGAGATAGATAGATAAATGAACAGATAGGCATATACGCTAACACTGATAGATAAATATGCATATATAGCAAAAATATTGGTATACAAAAACAACGGCCGACAGTGGGGGTGGGGGGTGGAGGTAGGAGGTGGGAGAGGGAAGTGGGGGGGGAGTTGAAGAGGGATAATGTGGTAAGGGAAACTGGGGGGGTGGGTAAGTAAGGGGTGAGTTTGGGAAGAGTTGGAGAAGGGGAGGGTCATGGGGGACGAGAGACGAGAGGTGGGGGATGGGATGACCTGAGGGGGGGGGGGATTGGAGGAGTGGAGGGTGGAGGGCTGGAGAATGGGAGCGTTATGGGGGACGCGAGAGGTGGAGGAAGGGATCACGTGGAAGGAGTGGAGGGGCAGGGGAGGGGAGGGGTAGGGAAGGGGGGGCCGGGAGGAGTGGAGGGTAACTGCGTGGGGGGTGGTGCGTGACGGCTCAAATGACCACGTGGCTCACCAAGCAAATCATTACTAATTCATTTACATCTTAAAATCTTGATGCATATTCTTGAGTAATTACGAAATAGGAACGAAAAATGCTCTGAACAAACATAAATGCCAGAGATATACACATACTATTCAAGATTACACAAACACAGAACTGGCTTGATGTGGTATTATGGACCCTAGCCTCATATCAATCATTTACTAACTTAGCCAGACACTATTCGCCTCCAGGTAATATCTAGCTAAAAATCCCAAAGCCAGGTCACCATTAGATTTCCACATTACATGCATTACAGGCAGGCAGGTAAAGAAGCAAGCAATAACGATAAGCAGTGAAGCTCTCAATAACTGGATAACGATAAATTGGCCAACTCCACGTAACATCCATCTAATTATCACGTTTAGGTAATGACAAGTCTGACACAGAGAGGAAGGTTGGTGATAAATTAAAAAAAAAAAAAAATGCTCTCGTACAATGTCACAAAACATGCTCTCACTATCTGGAGTGATAAAAATGGCTGACTTAGATGGGGACGCAGGAGTGGCCGGGCAGACTAATTCATTGCTTACCTCACCCCATTTCTCTTCCTCACCTCGAGACGGACGCCAACACTGGTCAGCAACGTTCACAGTCTTCGAAGATCACGCAGACACGCAAGAACACAAATCACTCGCAAATGCACGCGCAAAAACGCAAACTCAAAAAAAAACATTTCTTTCTGCAGTGCTCCCGTCGGTAAGAGTGGTCGCTTGCTGAAGGAGAGCCGGCAGGAGATGGACAGGGCAGGTGTAACAACCGTACCGTGTCAACAAGTCAACATCCATACCAATTCCTCATCACAAGCTAATTAATTTCTAAGACTATCACACTCAATTCCACATGGTACTAGGTAATTTCTAAGTTTATCGGGTCTAATTACACATGGTTCAAGAATTTTGCATGCATTGAAAAATATCGACAATAATGCACCTCGATTTTTGTGTTCAGGTAAAATATTGGTACCCCTGGGCATGCTCGGCGCACCACCATCTCACATTGCTACATATCTTATTTAAACGTACAAATAATTAGAATGTACAAACCAAGTTACACGTGTTAGTTGTGTAGAGGTTATACATATATGATTATTACAATACTTTTGACTTTCCAGATTGTTCAGATATTTAATGATGACTGATCGTATATATCTTATGTAATCACACTAAGCAACTCCACTTGTTCACACACTAAGCCCAGCTAGACAAAGGGCGATGGGGGAGGGAAGGGGGGAAGGAGGGGGAGATGAGGGACGTCTCGGCTCCAATTGCTTGTCTCGTCTTGTGTCATTATTCATGGCTGCTGTTGCAGTTGCTGCAACCCCAGATTCATCTGGAACGTGAACCCAGTTGACTGCTGGCTGAAGCTGTCCTTTTCCTGCAGTCCATCAGCCTCCTTTCTGGGGACATGCAAGGAGTTCTCGGGTGTATGTCCGACCAGGAAGTTGAGACGTCTGGTTATATTGATGCCACCCCAAAAAGGCATCCCTCCCCAGCACCAATATTCGCAATTAAAAACATTAACATTGTGTTATTAGAAGAGACTGATGATCACGGAGCATTTCATAGAAAACAAGGACACAGGTATGCCTGCTGAAACGTGAACGAAAAGCGTCCACATGTACTTAAGATGAAAATGTTTTCTCCACGCGGTTTTATTTCTCTTTATGGTTCGGTCTCGGCAAAAACTGAAATGCACTGAAACGTTACACCGATTCACATGATTTTAAAGCATTCACGTGATACACCAAATAATATGAGGTCATAAAGGGACTTTTGTACCTAAGCTAAGATACGGGGGTGAGACTATGGTGTGGTATGAAAATAAAAAGTCAGGCGCAAGAGTAGTGGAGATGGGGCTGTTGAGGAATGAGTGTGAAATGCGGAGGGAGGATACGATAAGGAATAATATGATTAATTAAAGATGCACAGTAAGGAAGTCTGTGGACACCCATGGATAGGATAGGGAATAATATGATTAAATAAAAATGCAGAGTAAGGAAGTCTGTGGACACCAGAGTCGATGAGTGTGCACTTTGATAGTATGAGCATGCGGAAAGAATGGGTATGAACAGAGAGATGGATACGGAATATCTGAGTGAGTTTGAAGGTCGCATGAGGCGTGGTAGGAGTAGAAGGTGAATAGAAATGGTAAACAGGTGTGTGAAAAAGAAAGCTATGGAATCTGACAGGGCTAGGGAAATGACAAGGGGTCGAGCTGGGGAAGCATTTTGTGTAGAGGAGTGTATGACCAAAGTTTGCCACCCTTTTTAAATGTGACAGTTGTCGGATTAACTCTGTCGGACAGGAGGGTGGGAAACTAGGTGTGAAATAAGTTTGGACCTATCACGCGAGCCAGGACTCCGGGAACCTGAATGGTTAGTGAATGGGAGTGTGGCTTATTCAACTGGCTCTCTGGACCCTTCCTCACCCCCCACCACCCTAGGATGGGAAAGGTCTGGATGATGATAATGATGAAGATAATGATGATGATGATGATGATGATGATAAATTTGTGTGTGTGTGTGTGTGTGTGTGTGTGTGTGTGTGTGTGTGTGTGTGTGTGTGTGTGTGTGTGTGTGTGTGTGTGTGTGTGTGTGTGTGTGTGCGTTACATTTAATGCGCGTACGTGTGTGTACATACGCTCTCTACCCACATCACCCAAACCCACTCACCTACACACAAAATCTCTTACACTTACACACACTCACATCCATTAGTCCCACACCCCCAGAAAGATACCAACGATAATTTTTTAATATCTCGCCACGTAATTACACACTTCGGTTTATTACTTCGCTTCCCCAGGCTAATTAATGTTATGTATAAAATTATGTGTGTTGGATAAACTGAACTGAGAGAGGGAGAACGATGATCAGATACAGAGATGCAGGAAGAGATAATGAGATGAGGTGGGGGATATTGAGAGAGAGAAAGAGAGAGAGAGAGAATGTGTGTGTGTGTGTGTGTGTGTGTGTGTGTGTGTGTGTGTGTGTGTGTGTGTGTGTGTGTGTGTGTGTGTGTGTGTGTGTGTGTGTGTGTGTGTGTGTGTGTGTAATGATACAAACGACACCTACCGAAGCACTTGCAAAAACAACACCTCACATCTCTCTCTCTCTCTCTTTCTCTCTCTGTCTCTCTCTCTCTCTCTCCACCTGATGTGTTTTAAGAGCCCCACAGCTGAGAGGTTCATTCCAACGCCTTGTGCGGTCCCTCCCTTATCTCACATCAACATCTGCAAGGGGGGGGGGGGACCTGTAGTCTCCTGGCCTTAGTAGCATCCCTAACACGTCTACCTTGGCGATTTTTTTTTTATTATTATTATTATTTTTTTTTTTGAGTCCTACTTGAAATTAGACTGTGTTATTAATCCATTACTGTCCAAACTTGCCGCGGGTAGGATTTTGTTGGGTGTTTAGCGCACCGTCCTTCTCCTATCGGCTCATAGTCGTCAAGCTCATAGATCTAAATGTTTGGATTCTCCTTTTGGTTAACTCTTGAAAATGCCGGATTCCATCTTGAACTGTGTAAGATGGAACTTAATCGGTTATGGAGACAACCCTCGAAGCACAATATAATAAAGACTAATATCTGATCCTTCGACTTTAAATTCCCCCCTAAAATGTGCGATATCGCCAGGCAGTGTTAATATAGCACAGACGGCATCAGCTCAAAGAAACGGTTATCCCTCCTTAACCCCGTCACTACAAGAGGCCTCCCCTAAGCTGAAGGTACATGTGACAGCAGCAAGAATGAAACACAGCCAACTTATCTGTTATCCCACATCAACATCTATGAACGGGCCATGTCGTCTCGTGGGCTTAGGTGGAATCCCCAACACCTCTACCTTTAAACTGGCTGTAATCTAAGTGACTCTGGAGATTTTGTAGAAACTGGCTAAGATCCTTCATAAATAAGGCCCAAGAGGCTTATAGGACAAGGTCGTGGGTGAAGGAAGATAAGGACCCGTGTTCTGGCTATCTCAGGAAGCTCTCTATCATCTCTTCCTTATCAGTATATTTCTGCAAATGGCGTGTGCAAGGTAGGTGGAAGGCGAAACTATAGTCCTTTTACCTTAACTTGGCCCAGGTAATATTTTTTTCCTGTTACAACTTATTTCACGTAGCTTAGTGGAAGAAAATAATATAGCTCTAAATCCCTTCCACAACATTTCTTCTTGACGAGCATAATTATTCTAGTTTCAATCGCTTTTCCAGGTTAGTGTAAAATGGGTGTAGTCGGGAATAATCTCACTCTAATCACCTGTGTTTTCTACCACTTCCATATATTCTCTTATGTTATTTATTCAATGCGTCGATACTAAAATGATAAAAGCAAAATTAAGAGACAATGGTAAGGTATAATATGGAAAATAAATCGCTAACAAAGATATCTCCGAGAGCCTCCTAAATACGACTCAGGTGTTAGGGAATGAGGAGAGGAGCAGTAATGGTTGAAGATGACGCTAAGTAGACGTACGGCAGAGATAAAGGGGAAAAAAAAAAAGTAGGTAAGGGAGATTACAAAAGAGGTAGACGAAAAAAAAAAAAAAGAAAAAAAAAAAGAGCAGGGAAGGGAGATCAGAAAAAAGTAGAAGTGGTTTGGAATATAGTGTTGTAAAAGTGTGACAAGAAGTGTCGAGGTTGTTGAAGGAGATCAGGTCCATTTTAAGTATATGAAGGGTAAGCAGTACACGGTAATGGATGAGACGTATGTAAGGGAAATTTTAAGAGTGGAAATCTTTAAGGTGTTAGGGAAGTGTGACGAGAAGTGTGTGTGTCGCTGGGGAGGGAAATGCAAACGACATTTAGTGTAGAGGTTTATACAGGAGGGGACGTTGGTATGGGAGAGGAGGGTAGTGGCTAAGGGAGGGAAGGGGACGTGGATAAGGGACATGAGGGGATGTGGGTAAGGGAGGGGAGGGAACGTGGGTAAGGGAGAGGAAGGGACGCGGGCAAGGGAGGGAAGGAGACGTGTGTAAGGGAGAGGAGGCGGCTTGGCTAAGGCAGAGGAGGGGACGTGGGTAAAGGAGAGGAGGGAACGTGGGTAAGGGAGATTAGGAAAGAGTGGAAAAGGCTCAGAAAAATCGGGTTCCGGTAGACGGTTCCAAATGAGATTTATGCAAGCTCACGTCAGCATACGGCCAGGAGGGTGGGTGGTGAGAGGATGTGGAGGGTGAAAGTAGGAGGAGGCATGGTGGGGGGCTTGGTGAGAAGAGCAGTTAGGGGAAATGCTGAGTAGGGGATGGAAATGTGGCATCAAAGAAGTAATGGCATTTGTTTTAAAGCTACTCAACTATGCATTTACACATCGTCTTTTGACTAATTTAACAACCAGGGTGCGTGGTGAGAAAATGTGGAGAAAGTTAGAGAAGGCATGGTAGGGCTTGGTGAGAATTAGGGGAAATGTTGAGCAGGGGAAGGAAATGTAACACCGAAGATGTAATGAAACTTGTTTTATAGCGAATCAAATATACATTTACTAGTACACACGATTTTTTTTTTCTTAATAACAAAATAACTGCACACGTAGACAACACAGCGTCTGCCTAGGAAGGAGATGAAATATTTTTATCTTTTTCGTGAAGATCGAGAAGTGTGGAGACGGAGGGAAGACGATTACCAGTTTAGACTTAGATCCGCATTCTCGCTGACTCAGGAAACTTCGTAGTACCACTCCCTCGGCGATTTGTTTGGCTCGTAATGTCATAATATCCCTTTATATGCAATGTCCTTTTAATATCAACTAAATTTACATCAGCGACATACAAAAGGACAAGTAAGGTGTAAAAAAAAAAAATTAGTCAAGGTCGTGCTGCAAAGTCTCCGAAGTCAACAAGAGTAAGGTGTGCTTAGTCTCACGTGTCTCTCATTGCGTCATCAAGGGATAGGTTCAGTCTGACACGATGTAAACACGCACTAGTGTGAACCAAGGTTTAATTCTCTTTAGACCTTGGTGTGAACGTGACAGTGTGCTACGCCATGGATTTATCAACGCGCTAGTGTGAACCTGACTTTGTGTGCTTCGCTATGGATTTATCATTTAGGATTAGTGTGACGGAATTAACGATGGTATTTTACGACGTTAGTAAAAGACAGTTGCAATGAATATAGTTAATCATTTTTATTTGTGAGTCTATGGTTTATGAAGTTTCTCTCCTTTCTTAGACATTACGGTTCCCTGTAAATGTGATCCTTTTGCTGAACCGGGAATTACTTAGGAAATACGGATTTGCCTGTACTCACTTATTTCTTTACCTTTCCTTCTCTTCATACACTCACAGCTTCCCTTCTTATAGCTTTCTTCACTTCGTTTCCTCCTCTCTCCCTCCCATCTCACATCCCTCCTTCATTTCTTTCACTCCTACTTTAGCTCCCTCCATCCCCCCCTCTTTCTCTCTCCCTTCCTCTCTACCTCACTCCCACAAACCCCCTTCCCTCCCTCCCTCCTCCCCCAACACACCTCACACACTCAACACAAATGACTTCAGGTATTACCGCCTTAATTATACACTATTATTTCTCTCTCTCTCTCTCTCTCTCTCTCTCTCTCTCGAGCCTCTTGACAAAAAATATGCACATGTCGCCTATCTCAAGTTGTGATCGTTACTTCCTGCTTATGTAAAGGAGCAAGCGTTCAGTATATTTAATTGTGTGTGTGTGTGTGTGTGTGTGTGTGTGTGTGTGTGTGTGTGTGTGTGTGTGTGTGTGTGTGTGTGTGTGTGTGTGTGTGTGTGTGTGTGTGTGTGTATTGCGATCCGCCTGCGGTGAAGTGTTTATGCGAGCTAATTAAAGGGAAGTATTATATATGTGACCTTTTTAAGAAATTTTTTTTATTAACAAAATCCTGTGTTTTGAAGATTCACTTACAGATTTATCCATTTAAAATATTTTGTACTCATCGATTCATCTCTATTTTCTTATTAACTTTTTCCTTCTATTCATCGCTCTATCTATCTATCTATCTATCTATCTATCTATCTGTCTGTCTATCTATTACGTCTACATATCAACTTTTCTATCTACCTACCTATGTATATCTGTCAATATTTTCCATACCTGCCTATCTATCCACCTATCTATCTATCTACCTATCGACCTACTTGCCTATCTCTCTACCTACACATCAGTCCATTCATCCATCTATCCATCCATAAACTATACAACGCATGAAGCATCTATATCTCACTAACAGAATCAGATCTCCTATGTCAGAAGCAGATCTCTTATTTGACACCACATCAGATTCAACTCTACCATTAGGCAGCATAAAACTCGTGACCCCAAAGACTTTCTCTCCAACGGCAAGATCAGTTCATTCACCCTTGGATAAAAATAAATTATAAAAACACAGTCTGATTTTATTTACCTTTGAAGGCTGGTAATACGATCAAATACTTCTCTAAATATGATACAAGAATCATGGATATTATTGGAGGAATATTGGGAATGAGCCTATATGACAAAAATCCTTCTCTGAATACAGGATATTCATGAATAATATGTAAAAAAAATAATACTGGGGTAATAATAATAATAATAATAATGACAATAATAATAATGATATTATTATTATTATTATTATTATTATTATTATTATTATTATTATTAGTAGTAGTAGTAGTAGTAGTAGTAGCAGTAGTCATAGCTCTCTCTCTCTCTCTCTCTCTCTCCCTCTCTCTCTCTCTCTCTCTCCAAAGGAAACCGGTCTCTTATATATATTTTCACATCTTTCCTTGTCTTTTTTTTTTTTTTTAAAGGAGCTACAAATATAATTACGATTTAAGCTGTCTGATCCAAGCCACGCAATCTATTTCTCTTTGCCTGTTATGTAAGTTGGGAGTTAAGCATACCGAAATTAATAGCATCATAATGTGTGTGTGTGTGTGTGTGTGTGTGTGTGTGTGTGTGTGTGTGTGTGTGTGTGTGTGTGTGTGTGTGTGTGTGTGATCTTCTAATGCAAAGTAGGTGCTGTTTACATGTCTATTTGTTTTATTTATTTATTTATTTTATTCATCCGACTCTGGGCACACACTACACAGCCCGTTCTTGAGACCCTGCTGTCGTACGCGCAACAGATGGCACACAAAACCTTCACGTGTTACCACCTGAGCACTAATATCCATCGTCCATTACTCAACACATGCTTAGGCTGCCTCATTCTGGTGTGGTGGTATTAACGGCGGTGTTTTTATATGTTGGTGGGTCTTGTGGAGGATCTACTGAGAGTCCTTTAATGAAATCTAAATCCCCAAAACGTTTCCTATCCGATATTGGATCGATCTCCCGTCCTTTCAAATGGCAGTTCAACCCTTTACTACTTGATCAACAGCTCCGGTAAGATCCTCGGAGTGCAATAATTTAAGATAATTCGCTAATCATCATCATCATTATTAACTGAACTCTATTTCCAGCACTGTAAACCGAGCATGTAGGATCCCAAAGCATGTAAAAAGAAAAACAGGGGTAGAAGAAAGGAGAAGAAACGATAACTCACCAGCGCTTACACACACACACACACACACACACACACACACACACACACACACACACACACACACACACACACACACTTCGGTACAGGCCGGATACATACATTTCTACTGAGGTAAGTGCAAAACCTACTCAAGTTATACCGTACTAAAACACACACACACACACACACACACACACACACACACACATGACTACGAGTTCTCAGACATCCTCTCCTCCACTCCTACCCATTCTCTCTCCCTCTCTCTCTCTCTCTCTCTCTCTCTCTCTCTCTCTCTCTCTCTCTCTCTCTCTCCGCCAACACCAAACACACACAGACTCATTAGCCCTGACGGCAGCGTAGGACCTCACAAAGTAGGAAAGATCATTATTGTCTAGAAGTGACTCGGCACTCCTCGCTGGCACAATAACGCGGGGGGAGGGGGAAGGAGAGAGAGGAGGAGAGAAGGGGAGGTGAAGGAGGGATTGAGAGAGAGAGAGAGAGAGAGAGAGAGAGAGAGAGAGAGAGAGAAGGGGGGGAGGAGAAAGGGGAAGAGAGGGAGAGGAAGAAGGGTTTGGCTGGTGAAAGGGGGAGGGAGGGGGAAGGTGGGAGGGGAGAGAGGGAATGAGGAAAAGGTGGACGACAGGTGGAGAAAGGGGTGAAGAAGGGGAGGGGAAAGTGGGGGGGGGTGTGGGGTGGAAAAAGGAGGAGAAGGTGGTATGGGGTGGATTTGATGGGGAGGGGAAGGGGGTGGGAGGTGACGAAAGGCGTGAGGGAGAGAAGGCCAAGAAAGGGAAGGGTGAGTGAATGTGTTGGTGGAAGTGAGACACGCATAGACGGCAAGGAGAAACAGTGGAGGAGGGAAGGGGAATGGCAGACGACAATGAGGAGAGAAAAAATATGAGGAAAAAGGAAGGTGTGACGTGAAGGAACAAGGAAGGGAGAGGTGAGGTGAATGAGTCGGATAGGCGAAAGAGAAGCTCCTAGGGAATAAAAGCTGAGGAAGGCATGAGTAGATGGGAGATGAACAAGAGAGAAGGCGACGAATGTAGGGAGGCAGGAGGGTACGAAAGGAGGAGAGGCTTGTCGAGGTGAATGTCGAGGAGGTGAAAGACGGACACATAAAAAAGAAAAACAGTGTATGAAGGAAGGGGCGAATGGGAGACGATGATGATAAGGTGAAGCAAAGAGAGGATGGAGGGGAAAGAACAAGAAAAAGTAGTACTCGTGCATGCGTTTGGGAGATGTCAAATGGATAGACAGAAAGGTAAAACAAAAAGGATGGAAGGGGATGCCAAGAGAAGACGTTGATAAGCGAAGAATGTGAGGAAATAGAAGGGGGATGGGAGGGGATGGAAAGAAGGAAAGGATAGGCAAGGTGAATGTGTCAGGTATGTTAGACACGAATGAATACAAAAGCAAGACAATGGAAGAGAGACGATGATGAGGAAGATGATAGTGATAAATGATGGGAAAGATGGATGGAAGAAAAGGTGTTTGTAGATATCAGAAAGCTACTGTAGAGGAGGGGAAAAAGGAAGACAATGTGATAAAAAAAAATAAAGTGTGGATTCAGAAGAGGGTATGAGAGGACAGAGGAACGGGAAGACGTAGAAGGGAGAGAGAGAAAAATGCATGGACTGTGATGTGAAAAGAAAGTATCAGGGAGGTGACAGACGAAGAGACAAAAAGAGAAAGTAAAGACAGTGGGGAAGAAAGTTGTACATAACAGAAGAATATGAGGAAAATGAGGAATAATGAGATACTAACATGGAAAGGTGAGGAAGATGGAGAGATGTGTGGGTGAAGGTGAGACAGAAAGTGAAATGAAAGATGAACGTGATCAGCGATAACACTGGAAGAGGAAAGTAGAAAAAATGTTTAGAGCCAGAGGAGGATGTTACAAAAAGACGAAGTAAAAGAGGACAGAAGACAGAAGAAAGAGGAGGAGAAAATGTGTCGGGGGAGGTGAAAGACGGAAAGCCAGATGGGAAGAACAATGGAAGAAGGGAAGAATGGGTAAAGACGATGATAGAGGAATGTGAGAAAAAGACGAATGTACTACAGAAGAGGAAGGGGCATGGAGGACAGGGAGAGGCCAGAGAAACTATATCAGGGAAGGTGTGAGAGAGTTAGATAAAATGGAAAGCCATGGAGGAAGAGGAGGAGAAGGAAGAGAAGGAGATAGAGGAGGAGGACGAAGAGGAGGAAGTGACGGAAAGAGTGAAGAAGTTAGGAATGGCTCTCTCTCGCAGTGTAGGATATAATAAGAGCCAGGTGAAAGTAGAGGACCTAATGCTATAATGCGATTTGTCTGTCATCAACCCAGGTGGTATCTACGCTCTGGTGTTAAGGACTTTTATTCCTGTGTTGTGTCTCCAGCTGCTTTACTGATTATCTTATCATCCAAGAGGTAATACTTCATTTAAACGATGTATTATCTTATCTTTCTCACTAGATTTCCTCAGTATTGCTCTCTCACTCTCTCTCTCTCTCTCACACACACACACACACACACACACACACACACACACACACACGCATTACCATCCCAGTCATATACCCAACCACTCCACTTAACCACACTAGCAACTACATCACCATCACCACCAAAGGCGATCATTGGTTACCCCGTTTAGTGGGATTGGAACCTATTTGCCTGCCTCCCTAATCACACAGCCACCGTGCTCGACTGGCTGAGGGAAATTGCCTGAATAAATCGATTGGGATTGGTGTTGCGAATATTGGGCTTTTAGGATGGGTTGCCTTTACTTTGTTCTCTATCTGTATGATCTTGGTTCGATAATGAGATGTACTCTCTCTCTCTCTCTCTCTCTCTCTCTCTCTCTCTCCTGATATTTTCGGCTAAAAAGAAAAAAAAAACTCTTCCTCCCCATAATTTGACTGCACATGTTCAACTAAGTAACATGGTCAGTCACTTCGTGCATACGCGCTGGCGTGTGCATTTTTTATGCAAGAAAGAAGGCACCAAAGGCCAGAGGCCCGTAAGTTTTTTCCCTACGAGAAACAAAAACAAGACAACAGAGCCAAATTCAAGATCTGTTCATTTCAGGAAGACTGGACGCACTTGCGTTTGAATAACTGGAGGCCACAGGCAGTAGGAAATACAGACAGAGGAAGACAGTTCCAGAGTTGACCTGTTGCATACATGAAGGACTGAGAGTAAAGGTTAACTCTTGCATTAGAGAGCTGGACAGAAAAGGGATGACAGTTTGTTTCTAGATGGATCCTACGCGCCCGCCGTGGTGGTGGAGGGATGCAAGCAGACGGTTCAGAGAAGCAGTGACCATTGAAGATGCGATAGAAAAGAGATAAAGATGCAATATAAATACCAGTCAATTTTTCAGCAAATGGAAGTCCTGATTTCCTAAGTTTTTCCTTCTTTCCAGATGATTATATTCGAATTAGGATAGAGACATTAAATATATCTTAGAGTCATTTAATATATCTTCGTCATTCAATATATCCTGGAGTCATTAAATATATAAGAGTCATTAAATATATCCTCGAGTCAACAAATATACCCCAGAGTAGTTGTTAACCATTCCAGCTCGAGTGTTCTTTAAATTCGAGTGATTCCTTAAATTCAAGTAATTCTATCCAGTGGCTCTTTAAATTAGTTGCTCTTCAAATTCGAGTGGTTCTTTAAATTCAAATGGTCTTCAAATTCATTCCTTTAAATTCGAGTGGTTCCTCAAATTCAAGTGGTTCTTTAAATTCGAGTGGTTCTTAAAATTCGAGTGGTTGTTTACATTCGAGTAATTCTATCGAGTGGTTCTGTAAACTAGTTGCTCTCTGAATTCGAGTGGTTCTTCAAATTCAAATGGTCTTTAAATTCAAGTGGTTCTTTAAATTTGTGTGCCTCTTTCTACGTTAAATAAAACTATCTTATAACAGCAGGAATGAAAAACTAAACTGGTCATCACACACACTCTGGGTTAACACGCGTCCATCCCACTTAGTTACGCAAATCCAATGAGCTACACAAATCCACTTAGCTACGCAAATCCCGTGAGCCAGGCAAATCCAGCAGGGCAATGGCACGAGGGTCGGGCAAATTACTCACCCCGGGAGTCCAGTGTTGCAGAGCCGTGGGAAAAACAGGAGGGTCATGAGTACAGGTGGAAAAACAGCAACAGAGACAGCGACAATATTTACGATACTGCAACAACAACAACAACAACAACAAAGTGAACGTTCCATTGCATCAATATGCAATAATGACAAGGGAAGACTGACTAAATTTGCAACAACAACAAAAGGTGACAAAGGTTACAATGCAACAAAAGGCAACAATAAAAGGGGAGACTAATAAATTTTTGAATACAACGGAAACAATAACCAATATTTACTCTTACCAAAAAAATGACAACGTTTACAATACAAAAACAATTACAACGATAAAAACTGAAATAAATGGGCAGTCAGAAAAGATGCAACACCAGCCATTTCCATACAACAATGGTCACATTTACAATAGAAAAGGTAGGAGGGTCGCGTACATTAATCAACCAGGTAATTCGGTACTGCAGGGACGTGGGAAAAACAGGGGAGGTCATGAGGTAAACAAAAAAAAAAAAGAAATCAACAGACACGGCAACACCATTTTCCAGTGAGAGAGAGAAAAAAAAAATGAAGCCGAAGCACACTCTTCAACAACAACGGACAAAATACACTAACAATACAACATTTATCAGACGCATATTTACAGAACAAGAGCAAAAGAAACATACCTAGTGACATTTAGAGTACAGCAATAACAAATCTTATGATAAAGGCCTGCATGAAACTGAACAAGATTAACGACGTGACGGATCTACCTGAAGTAATTTAAATGGACCAATCTGAACGTGAAGAGTCTGAATCTGAAGTTACCTGTCTGAACCTTAACGCATCTAAGTAGCCTCAAGACACGTAAAGGATCCTGAAGTATCGCTAATGGGTCTACAGTGACTTGGCTGAAAGAGAATGGATACAAAAGAATGTATAGTGACCAAAATGGACTGAATAAAACCAGACTAGGCTGAAATGAATGTGAAGGACGTGACTGATAATGAAGACCTAAACAAACCTGAACTGACTTAACTGATCTGAACAAACTGAATGAACCTGACGTAGCCTGAAGGGATCTTAACACACCTACGGACCGACTTTATCTGAACCGTCCGAATGAACTTGAAGGACCCTAAAGGGACCTAAACAGACCTACAAAGACCTCAGGGACCTATTGTAAACATACCAAAACTGACCTCACTACTTAAACTAATCTCCACGTACATGGACTTGATTTATCTACATGTACTTGAAGCTCAACTTACGGTTACCTCAGTGACCACGTTCTCACCGCATCAACTCACCTGAAAAGAAAAATTAAGATTTAAGCATTCTTCATACAAGTAAATGCAAAGGCAGACAGACAGACAGACAAAAATGTAAGAACGAAAACCAAAGGGAAAAAAAGACAAAAACAAAAGCCTGACTGAAAGTCTAACTGTGCCAGGAAGTCCATAAAAAAGAAAAAAGAAAAAGCGAGGAAAAAAAGCTAAAAATGAAAAAAGAAACTCTAAAAAATGCAGGTTGAAAAAATACGATAATTCTCAACTTCCAGACTCCGTTTTTTTCGAGAATTTCCAGTGGTAACTCTCCCTTTTTTCGAGAATTTCCAGGAGTAACTTTTTTTTTTCCCCTGGTCCTCTCGACTCCAGAGCATCCGAGTCGCCAAAACGCATATACCTTTACCTGATCTGCATGCTAATTAGGTTCTCTCTCTAATTGCCCTCATTAAGGATTCCTGAAGGCAGAATTGAACTCTGAGAAAACAGGTTGGGCAGGGATGTGTGTGTGTGTGTGTGTGTGTGTGTGTGTGTGTGTGTGTGTGTGTGTGTGTGTGTGTGTGTGTGTGTGTGTGTGTGTGTGTGTGTGTGTGTGTGTGTGTGTGTGTGTGTGTGTGTGTGTGAGAGAGAGAGAGAGAGAGAGAGAGAGAGAGAGAGAGAGAGAGAGGGAAGGGGGGGGACAGGCTGAGGAAGAGAGGGAAGGAGAGACTCTGAGGGGTGAGAGAGAGGAAATGGGGAAGGAAGAAGTTGTGACAAAGAGTAAGAGAGATGGAGAGAAGAGAGACTGAAGGGGAGAGGAGACTGAAGAAGGAGAGACGGAACAGAGGGTCTAAATGAAGAAGAAGGGTTGAGGGGAAAGGGGATAAGGTGGATTGAGGGAAAGAGAGAGGGAAGGCTGGATGGAGGAAAAGAGAGAAAAAAGGCGATGGAGAGAAGAAAAGCCTGAATATGGAGGAAGGAAAGAGGAGATACTGGAGAGACAGATGAGAGAAGAAGGGAGAAAGGAGAGACATGATGGAAGGAAGGAAGGACGGAAGAGATTCGGTGGAGGGAAGAGAGGGAGGAGAGAGAGGGGCTGGGAGGAGAGACGGAGAGAATGGAGAGACTGGGAGTAGGAGAGAGGAGTTAATAAGATAAATGATGGATGTGAGAAGAGAGGAGAGAAAAAATTTACATGAGGCGAGGATGGATGATAGAGAGGATCTGGGAAAGGGAAGACAAAGAACACAGGAAATAGATAGACAGATAGATAGAAAGAGATATATATAGATGGACAGACAGAGAGAGAGATGGATGGATGGATGGATGGATAGAAGGGCAGGCAGTAAGAAATAGATACAAATACAGGTAGGCATACATAAAAAGATAAAGACACAATATCAAACAGGATGGGAGGAGGAAAGAAAAAACTGCACCGAAGAAAGAGAGGATTATGGAGAGGGTGTGTGATAAGGAGAAACAAAGGAGTGAGGATGGAAACTAAGAATAAATTAGACAGTGACAGGGACAGCTGGAAATGAGGTATGATGATGGTATGAAAATAAAAGAAAAGGGAACTGAATTTAAGGAGAATATATAAAACACCCAAAAGTAAGATGGTTTAGCACAGAGACAACAAAGATAAGTTATCCAAATCATCATTACCATCATCATCATCATCACTTTCACTAACTTTCATGCCAACAGGGACACTACGATAGGAAAATGTCACCATCATCATTATCATCATCATCATCATCATTAACCTGAACCCGGATATAAAACAGACAAAGGCTCTGTGAAGGAGAGTAGGGTTGAGAAAAAAAAGAAGGCAAAATTATACATAAAAATTAATAACTGGAGGGATCCGGGAATTTTTATTATCTCTCTCTCTCTCTCTCTCTCTCTCTCTCTCCAAAAGCCTCATCTTATCTATTCCTCTATTTTGTTGGATAAATTCTGGGGAACATAATTGGATACGCTCTTCAGTCCGTCTATTTTTAGGTGAGTTTTTATCTCTGTTATGTTCGCTTATTTTCTCTTGTTATTAGACTCTGTTATTTCCTATGTTATTTCCTCCCCCTGCGCCTGCTTCCTTTCGTCCTTCCGATCCAGAAATATTTTGCCATTTTTATCCTGTGTGTGTGTGTGTGTGTGTGTGTGTGTGTGTGTGTGTGTGTGTGTGTGTGTGTGTGTGTGTGTGTGTGTGTGTGTGTGTGTGTGTGTGTGTGTGTGTGTGTGTGTGTGTGTGTGTGTGTGTGTGTGTGTGTGTGTGAGGGAGGGAGGGATAGTAGACAGAAAGTGTACTAATGAAGCTTAAGGAGGAAGATGGGGTAAAGATAGGCAACAGACCAAGGGAAAAAGAATCGAAAAGAGAAAGAGAGGAGAGAGAAAAGAGACAGACAAAAAAGAGAGTGAGGGTGTGTGTAGGCAGCATGAGGAAGGGGGAGGGAGAGGGGGTCACCTGATCTGATAATCTGGGTGGCGTGAAATGCGTAATGAAGGTGAATCTGATCTCTCCCCAGCCTCGACCTGTCCTTAATCGCCCCAGCATCGACGAGAAATATACTCATGAGATTCGTAGAGAGGGAGTTGGGGAGAGAAATTCGTGGGGGGAGGTGGGAGAGGGGGAGAAAAGGGGAGAATGGTGGGTAACAATAAAGGCAAATTTCATCTCTCCCCAGCCTCGACCTGTTCTTCATCGCCCCAGCATCTGCGAAAAATATACTCACCAAATTCGTAGAAGTTGGGGAGAGAAATTCGTGGGGGGAGATGGGGGGAAGGGGGGAGAGATTCGTAGGGGAGAACTGGAAGAACTGGGTGGGTGTTCTGGGAGGGGAAGTGTAGGAGAGGGGGGGATATGGGAAGAAAGGGGGGGAAAATAAATACGGAAGAT
>NC_137020.1:29238962-29291462 GCF_032717465.1 Coenobita brevimanus
CCCTTCCCCTAATGTTAATCCTCCCTCTGTCTTCCCTCCTCCTTCTTCTATCTTCCTCCCTCATGCACCCTTTCTCCCCCTAGCTTCCTCCCAAACCCCCCATGGTCACCCTTCCCACTCACTCCTCAGTTTTCCCTTATTTATTAATCTCTCTCTCTCTCTCTCTCTCTCTCTCTCTCTCTCTCTCTCAGTGCTGGTACAGGGTTAATGGGCAGGGCAGTTATGGGTCTGACTGTAATAACTGTTTCTCCCAGCCCTGATAATGGGGGTCTGGAGTAATGGGTGGAGGGGAGAGGGGGGGATGAGAAGCGGTCTGGAAATGGGTTTATATTTCTCATACATTCCCCCTTTATTACCACGACTCTTATTTCTATTTTAACAGAAGATTTTTTTTTTAAGCTGATGAAGGGCTTGTTTCCAATCAGGATGAAGAAGAAAAAGCTTGAGAGGGAACACATGAAGAGTAAGAGCGAAGGATGGTGTATGGGTTTACATTCTCCCATTCGCTAGCTGAACTTATTTTTAAAGATTGTATTAAGCTGAAGATAAGCTTATTCACATTAAGATGGACAAGAAAGAGTCTGGAAAATAACAGAAGAAGAGTTGGAGAATGAGAAGGAGGCATGGGGTAGAGACTGTGAAAAGGTGAAAAGGAATTGTAAAACGACTAGGCAGAGCTAAGATGGGGCTAGAGGGAAATGAGGGCTTGGTGAGGAGTGAAAGCCAAAAAAAAGAAAAAAAAAACAGAATGGAATAGACAAGTACTGTAGTTGCTGAATAAGAAGAATTAGAAGGAAAGGAAAAAGATGGGGTATAAAGTAGGTAGGGAAATATGAATGTAATATGAGGGAAGGTTAAAGGGAAATGAATAAGATGAGGTATAAAGTAGGTAGGGAACTATGAATGTTGTATGAGGGAAGGTTAGGTAACTTAGGTGAGGGGAAGAAAAGATTCGAAAGGAAAGGAAGAAGACTTAATGAAAATGAATGATTACGTAGACGACGGGAAATACAAGGCCTTTAGGATATGTAGGGGACTGGACAAGGGGAATGAAAGAGGAATGAAGGAAGACTAGTGAATTAAGATACAGTTAGAAGAGGAAATGGATAATATGTGAGGAACGATGTGGGGAAATGGAACTCTGGAAGGAATACAAGGTTAGCTGGTGAATAAGAAAGGCCAGAAGCAGAGAAATATATGGGCAATAAAAGAGGTATGGGACCATAAAACTAGCAAAAAGGAACATAGGGGAGGCATGAAGAAGACTTGGGGAGGGGTGGAAGGAAGAAGTAAGAACTGAAAAGAAAAATGATTATGAACTTGAGTGGAGAGATAAGATAAGGGAGTAGCCTATGTGAATATGGAGTGACTATAAATGGAACGGAACGAGACGGACAGATGAAGTAAAAGGGTTAAGGAAGCTCCCTAACACCTCTTCCTTAGCGATTTATTTTTGGATATGAATGGTTAATATCCCTGTGTGCGTTACTTATTCAAATGGTGATATTGAAAGTATTTATGTAACACTTAGTAGGGCAGTAAGGTGTAATTAAACAAAATAAATCGCTTAGGAAAAGGTGCTAGGGAGCTTTCTTAACCGAGGAGAGTACGGACCAAGGCGGTGTGTTGTGGGCGAAGGTACCGTTACTGAACATGGAAAGAAGTACCTGGGGATCCGTTTGTCGAGGCACACCCCTCATGAGATGCGGCGTCGGGCAATACACAGATAACCAGATAGAATGGAATGTGGATGAATTGGGAGAGTGTCAGGGTGGAGTACACAAAAGTTAATGAACACAGAGATGGATACTGTATATTGAGAAATAGGCAGAGAGAAAGATAAAATAGATTAAAACTGACAGACAGACAGAATGAAAGATAGACAGATACAGTAGATAGGGAGAAATAGATAGATATATAGGTAGATACATAAAGAGATAGACAGACAGATAGATACATAGGTATTAGACAGATAGACAGATACAGTAGATAGGGAGAAATAGATAGATATATAGATAGATACATAAAGAGATAAACAGACAGACAGATACATAGATATAAGACAGATAGACAGATAGACAGTACAGATGGAGAATTTGATAGATACACAAATAGGTATATATAGATAAAATGAATTGGTGTGTACGAATTACGGGAGGTGTTTATAGATGCAAAGAACAATGACAGGGTAAAGTACATGAGAACTGAGTACAGAAACAGGCACCAATGAAAGCAATACAAACAAGAAAATTAGACAGAAACACCAGGTAGACAAAGATAGATACAGCATGACGGATAGATACAGAGACAGATAGATACACTGATAGACTGAGATATGAGGGTGTGAATGAACTGGGAGAGGCAGGGTGTGAGGGGTGGAGTACAGAGGAGTTAATGAGTATAGAGAAAAGTTGCGGGTGTGGTCGACAGGATTACTAGGAGCGAAATAAATGTGCAAGGGGGTATGGGCAGATGAAGAGATAAAAGGAACGGCGGGGAGAGGGTGGGACAGGCTTAACCCTTTGAAATTCCACGAGTTGAATAAAATTAGTCGTCGCTGAAGGCCAAGCACGAAAAATGGACAGTAAGAACGAGAAAATATAGTAGGAAATGTGTGATAAAAAGGACTGATGATGATGATGAATATAATTAGTCGTCTCTGAAGGCCAAGCACGAAGAATGGACAGCAAGAAGGGGATGATATAATAGGAAATGTGATATAAAAAAAAGAAGAAAAAACTATCCACTATTTAGCACTACCATATACAACAAGAGAAGCAATGATGAGACGACAAATTATGGGTATGTGGAAAAAAATAAATAAAATAAAGAATTAAATTAGAAAAGGTCGTATACAGAAGACCTGTAATGGTGACACGAGTTATCAAGAGGATGTGAATGAAAATGGAGATCTAAAACACAGAATTAATGAAAATAAAATGAGTCATGTCGTAATAAAATGGAACGATCAACACAGTGAGGCACCGTATGAGAAAATCTGAAGGTAGGGGAGAGAAAGTACTGTGGGAGGAAAGGTGTGAGTAGAAGAGTGTGAGGAAATGGAGGGAATGGAATTAAAAAGAGGATGTTAAAAGCTACAGTGCAGAAGGGAAGGACTGAGTAACCGGAGAAAATACGACTTAAAGTAATAACAAAAATAAAGTTCGAAGACATGAGACAGTGAAGGGAATGGAAAGAGGAGAAAAAGGGAAAACGGGAAGTGGAGGAAATGGGGAAGCGGAGATGGGGGAGGAAATGAGGAACTAAAACGATGAGAAATGAAAAGGTTAAGAGGAAGAACGAGAAAAGAAAATGTAATGAGGAAGGGGACGGTGTAAGGGTAAAGGAAATGAAGCGATAGGAAGAAAAAAAAAAATGATGGAAAGAAATGAGAAGAGATAGGGGAAGGAGGGAATAGAAATGGGAGAAAAAAAGGCGAAGTGGAGCATGGGGAAAGGAAAGAAAGAAGAAAAAAGGAGCCCAAATGAGGAGAAAAAAGGAAATGGGAAAGAAGGATGGGAGGCGGAGGACGTGTGAAAGGGAGGAACAAGTGTGAAGAATGAAGAAGTGTGAGAAAGCGGAGGAAAATGGAAGACTGGAGAGAGAGAGACTGACAGACCCAGAGACAGAAAAAGGAGACAGAAAAAAAGAAAAGAAAATGACGCCATCGAGGTCAAGAGGTCAAGAAATTGAATTAAGAAGGGAATATTCTTGAAGGGAAGAAAATGGAGGCGAAGACGAATTGCAAGACAGACTTAATTAAGGGAAATATAAGTGATTTACGAGTGTCATAATGGTGGGAGGTGCCTGGATAAGTGTAGGGTGCAAGTGTAGCGGTGTGTAGGGTAGGGGCGTGTAGGGTAGGGGTGTAAGGGTGTGTAGGGTAGGGGTGTAAGGGTGTGTAGGGTAGGGGTGTCAGGGTGTGTAGGGTAGGGGTGTCAGGGTGTGTAGGGTAAGGGTGTAAGGACGTGTAGGGTAAGGGTGTAAGGGTGTGTAGGGTAGGGGTGTAGAGGTGTGTAGGGTAGGGTGTAAGGGTGTGTAGGGTAGGGGTGTAGGGGTGTGTACGGTGTAGGTGTAGGGGTATGTGGGGTAGGAGTGTGCAAGGTAAGGGTGTGTAGGGTAGGGGTGTAGGACGTAAGTATGAGGGGGTGTAGGGTGTAAGTAAAAGGGGACGTAGGGTGCAAGTATAAGGTGGTATAGTGTGTACGTATAAGGGGGTGTAGGGTGAAGATATAGGTGTATGTAACGAGGCACTGCAATATCAAAGTGCAAGAGGGAAGCGTTAGAGGTGGGAGATGTATGGCTGCGGGGGTGAATGCAAAGTAGGAAGGAAGTGTAAGAATAGAAATAAATAAAGGAAATAAATAAACGAAAACTGGAGGGTGAAGCGCATCTCTCCGACAAGGGCAACGTAATTTCTAAACCACTCTTCATAATGGGTTAGGTTTTCTCACAACTGATTAGGGTTTCGCAGAAAGTGTTTTCCGGATCCAGAATCTGTAATACGATCCGGATCGTTCCCAAAAGTTACTCGATTGTTCCCTGGGACATGGGCTATCTACCCACCAAATTTGGTCCAAATCTCTGTTTTAGTATTTGTGTAATCCTGCTAACAGACAAACAAACTGACAAACAAACAAACAGGGATGAAAATATACTCTCCCTGTCGGAGAGAATGTGTTACGAAAAACTTGAAGGATATGAGGAAAAAAAAGATCAGAAGAACCGATAGGGGAAATGCATATGGAAGGAGAAAAGAAATTATAGGCGAAGGAAGTATAAACGAATTGAATTTTACGATTTAACAGGATAGGAACCTACTCATACATCTTATTCCGGCTGCCGAGAGACGATTTTATAGAGCTGAAGTGATGAGAGTAAAGAGAGGATGAAATATGGCGAAAAGAGAGGCAAATGATGGTGGGGTATAAGTTATTGATGCATAAATCAGAGAGAGAGAGAGAGAGAGAGAGAGAGAGAGAGCACTGATAGATGGAAAATGTCAAAAAGGGTTGATGCAATAAATGGTCTAGCAAGAAGGATGTAACTGGTGTGGCATAAGCAGGAGGGTGAAACATGCAGGGTGTGCCAAAGAAGGGTGTGTCGAGGTAGGTGTAGTGGAGTGGGTGAAAGAGGGTGTAGAAGAGGTGTAGGGTGCATAAGAAGGTGTAGTAACAGGGTAGGTGTAAGGCAGTGGGTGAAGTAGGGAGGGTGTAGAGGGTGTAGAAGCAGACGGGGTAAAGAATGGAGGGTGTTGCATTGTGGGTGTTACATGGGCGGTTCAGAAGCGTAGGTGTAAAATCAGACAGGATGTAAGCAGATGGAGTAGCAGTGTGTAGAAAATAGGGAGTATAGACAGCAGATGAAGTAGGGATGATGTATAAGGATGTAGGGATGATGTGTAAAGGTGTAGGAGGGTGTATCAGACAAGGAGCAGGGGGTGATGGTGTAACAGACAGGGTGTAAGAGGGAGGGTGTTTGAGACAGGGTGTATAAGGGAAAGTGAGAGAAGGGAGGAGAATTATGTTAATGCTAGGGAATTATTAGAGGCTAGTTGGGAGGTCTGAGGTGAGGAATGTGGGTGGGGAGGAAACGTGGGAGGGGAGAGGGGGAGGAAACGTATGGGGGTGAGGTGGAGGGACTTGAGGGGGGGGAGAGAGGTGGAGGGACTTGAGGGGGGAGAAAGGTGGAGGGACTTGAGGAGGCGAGAGAGGCGAAGGGACCTGAGGGGGGAGAGAGGTGGAGGGACTAGAGGGGGGTAGAGAGGTGGAGGGACTTCAGGGGATGAGAGGGGTGGAGGGACATGAGGGGGGGGGAAAGAGATGAGGGGACTTTGGGGGAAGGGAAAGGATGAAGGGTGAAAGAGAGAGGAAGGAGGAGAGGGGAGGAAGGGGGTAGGTAGGTAAAAGGAAGATGAGAGAGGGAGACAGGAAAGTGGTACAGAGAACGAGGAATGGATAGAGAGGGAGGGAAAAATGAGGGGAGAAAGAGAGAGGAAGAAGGAGAGGGGAGGAGGAGGGTATGTAGGTATGAGGGATATAAGCGAGGAAGGTAGGGAATGAAAGTGGTACGGAGAATGAGGAGAGGAAGGAGCAGGGTAAGGTAGAGAGGGATGGAAGGAATATGGAGGAGAAAGGAAGGAAGTGAGGCAGGGAGTGTGATAAACAGAAAGAGGGAAAAACAGAAGAGAGGACGATGAGGAAGAGATGAAGCGAAAGAGGTAGGGAGACTGAATTGAGGAGGAGTGAGGAAGATAGTCGAGATAGGCAAGGTGAGGGACGGAGGAGGGTTTGGGAGAGAAGGATGGGTGAGAGAGAGGCAAGAGAATGAGGGAAGGAGATGAGGGGGGGGGGGAATGCAGGAGTGATAGAAGGGGAGATGGGATGGAGATAGGAGAGACAATGAGATAAGGAGGAGGAAAAGATGAAGAGCATGACTGATACGGTGGCGGCTGCAGCTGAGATTGGAGAGATACATTAGAGGTGGCGTTTTAAGCGAAGGAACATTTGCTGGCTATCTATCTATCTATCTATCTAACTATCAGTCTGTCTATCTATCTATCTATCGTGTCAATCTATCTATCTGCCTATCTACCTTCCAGCATTTCTGTTCCTACTCAGTGCCGACCTCTCGATAAAGATTCGCTTGAACTACCTGAGCGTTTTTAATAAGATAACGTACTTTCGTGTTTATTCTACTCCCTTAAAACACTTAACCAAGTCCCTTATAACCTACAAATGACTCAAATCCCTTATAGTAAACACGTGACCCCAATCCCTCAACAAACTACCCCAATCCCTTATAGCAAACATGGCCTCAATCCCTTATACCATTCATCTAACCCCAATTATTAAAAAAAAAAAAATCATCATCCAAAAACCGAAAAATCTTAATTATTGGACTTTCATTACAATTTACTTCACTGACCTCGCACACGACCACCGATATGTTGTAAAAATGTCCTCACTATTACCATTAACCCAGTTCAGAATAAGGCAGCCCTAGGAGGAATGTAATATGGACGGTGGGCATCAGTGTTGAAGTGGTGACAGGGGAAGGCGTGTGATACGTAAGAGGACTACTGGGTCTTATGCAACGGAGTATGAAATTCATGCCCAATGTCGGGGGAAAAAAAAAAGAAAAAACGGAAAAGAAAGAAAGAGGAAAAGAAAAAAACGAGAAATAAAGATGAAAGAAAGAAGAGAATAAGAATGAAAATAAAACGGAAACATAACGTAAATAATACATACATTACATCGACCTTTCATTATTACAAAAAATGGAGACATGCGAGTTTTGACTGGTAGATTGGATACACCAAAAATATCCTTATAAATAACTCCTATAAATATCTGACAGCTAACCTAGTAAGAAAAAAAGTAGTCATAGAGGTAACTCTGGACCTGTCTTCCTCTGTCTGTATTTCCTAAAGCCTATGTCCTCCAGTCTTTTAATTGCAGTGTGTCCTGGCATCTCGAAAAGAATGGATCTTGAATTTGGCTCAAGTTATTTTCTTTTTTCTTGGAGGGAACAATCATGCGTGGTTCAGACCTTTGGTGCCTTCTTCCTTGCATAAAAAAAAAACTAGCCTTACTATTTATATCTGACTCTGATCCATCATAACGACAGAAAACAGAGACAAATTCTTACATAAGTGGTTTTCATTGCCTAGTCCCCTTTCCCCCTGCTCCCTTTCCGTCTTCCTCCCTCCTACATCCACTCATCTTTCCCCAATCAAGGGATCATAGCCGCCCTAACATTGGCCCTCATTAAGACATCTAATAAGGGTCATCTTCCCCACACACAAGCCCCAATCATGGCACTTATGGCCTCTCACTGCTGGCGTTACGGGATGGATTTCGCTGATACTTCACAGGTTAATTGGAATACCGGGTTCCTATTTCTGGCGGAAGAATTAAGGACGCTAAATATATATCTTATGGACACCACCATAGCGTTTGTTCATATAATTACTTTTTCTTGTACAACGGTAGGCATCTTCATGTCATTTTATTTCATTTACCGTCTACATTCGTCTGCAGTATGCATGGAATCACTCTCACCCTATATAAAAAAATATTTTGCATACTCCACCAACAATGTTTACAACACTTATATCACGTTAATCCTTTATCTTTTAGAAATATTACACACACACACACACACACACACACACACACACACACACACACACACACACACAGATACATAGATACAGACAGATACAGGATGACAGAGAGACAGAGACAGACAGACGGACAGATAAATTTGTGAGATGGTTAAAAGATTTCAATATGAGCGTCGCGAGTGGTTGTCGCAATGTAAAACTGATATTCAATCTCGTTCTACGCTCCTCTAAAAATATTTTGGTCAATCTCTGCAATATCTTCTGTGACGCGTGCCTTCAGATCCTGTAATGTCTCTGGCAACAGGAGAAACACTGCTCTGAACAAACCATCAGAGGAAGATCACAATCCGGGTAAGGTATGGTGATCTCGAGGTAAGTAACTTTTCGCACACTTTCTATGCTTACATCATAAACAGGCCAAACTATACATAAAAACTATATATAAAAGGTGATGATCATTTCGTGTCACCTCAAAAATCATAAAAACACTCAGGTAAACATTCATATACTCGTACCTCTACCAAGAACACACCACGGTCTCAGAGCCTGTAGAAATATTACCTTTTGAAGATAGTACAGAAAATATGACAGCTTACAAATACATATTGATTTCTTATTGTGTATGAAACGGCATCCCTCTCTAAAAAATAAAAAATTACCATGAATTTCAGCAAAACTAGCAAACATATATCGTAAAAAATCACAGGAAGAACAAAGTGTCATTATCCACAACAAAACTGCTGAAACACACACACACACACACACACACACACACACACACACACACACACACACACACACACACACACACACACAAAACACCCCTCAAACACACACGCAAAACATCCCCCCCACACACATATACTAGCGTCAGTGCCTCATACTCATGCCTTAATCAACAAAAATAAAATAAAATAAAAATAAAAATAACGCCTAACTTAAACTACTCAGGTTCAGTGATCAAACGAGGTAAAAATCTTGGCGTCATTAATTTTTTATGGAGATCCTTTTAAGACATGAGGTGGGCGAGGGGGATTGTAATATAATCTCTGCATTTTTTCTTTCCCTAATGCAAACAACAGCCAAGTTTTCTGCAAAGTTCTTCATATTTTCAAGAAACACTCCCCCCCCCTTTCTCTCTTTCTCTCTCTGACACACACACACATACACACACACACACACACACACACACTCATTCGTGGCGGAAGTAATAACCATGAAAATCACGAACAGACAAACATACTGAGACCAAGAGTTTTATTTCCTATATTTATACGACAATGGTGCGTGTCTGGCAATTGAGAAAACAACAAATAAGACTCTCAGATTACCAGGAGTCACGCAGAGAGCAGTGAATATTGCCCATGTATATCTGTGGCTTTCATGTCGGGGGAAAAAAAAAAAACTGAGAATACTGATATTACTGAAATACTGATAACGATTTTAAGATTTGATGGACAAGGAAATTCAGCTCTGCAGTAAGGGAAAATACTGAGGGGGGGGGAGGGAATAAAGCGCTGAATGTCTGGTACTTATATTTCCGCACCATAACCATCATCATCATCATCGTCATCATTATCAGCATCAGCATCATTGGCGTCGTCGTCCTGATCATCATTATCGTTTTCCATTAATGCGCGGGGTGGAAAGGATCTAAGAACAAGAAGGCACGAACGCATGGAAACTTACCAAAATACAAGAGCAAGAAGGCACGAACGCATGGAAACTTGCCAAATAAAACAAGAGCAAGAAGGCACGAACGCATGGAAACTTACAGAAGTGCAAGAGGAAAATACGGTAAGAAAAAGTGAGCGGTTTAAGAGAGAAAAGCGACATACAGTTCCACAGCAAAAAAAAAAAAAAAGAAAGAAAAAGAAAAAAGAAAAAAAAAGGGAGGGAGATCCAAATAAAAAACTGAATCATATTAATGTTACTTATACATATTTTACTGTGTGTGTGTGTGTGTGTGTGTGTGTGTGTGTGTGTGTGTGTGTGTGTGTGTGTGTGTGTGTGTGTGTGTGTGTGTGTGTGTGTGTGTGTGTGTGTGTGAGAGAGAGAGAGAGAGAGAGAGAGAGAGAGGTGGGGGGGGGGAGCTCAAAAATGAAAGAGTATTGGATCCCTTCGGCTTCCATGTCACCACCCCGATACCTTCCTCACTCACCAGCCGATAACATTTCCTCAAAAGATGTATTCTCTTTCTCCCTGTGACCCCTTTTCTCTTCCTCATTCTTCCTTGACCCTTTTCCTCTCTGCCCTATATTTCTATCCCCCCTGCTTTTTCTATTATTCTTTTTCTCTCCCCTCCTTCTCTTATGGCTCATGCTCTTTTTATTTTTTCCTGTTTTCTTGGTCGTGTATTTTTTCGCCTTTTAACTCAATTTTTTGTTGCCTTCTCCTCGACCCTTTTCCCGTTTCACCTCATTTTTTTTCAATTCTATATTTCTTTCCCCTTGCTTCTCTTTTACCTCCTTTTTATCTCTTTCTCCTATTATCCATTTCTCCTGTTACCCTTTTATGTTGCGATTTATTTTATTCTGTTTATTTATTTAGTGATTCTCTCTAGCCTCTTTCCTGTATGACCTATTTCTCCTTTGCATGACAGCTATTTTTTTTCTGATTCTCTTTTTTATCTACCTTCCTCCCTTACCTGTTTCTCCTGTTAATTTTTCTTGTGACATTCTCTTCCTATGTCTCTCTATTACACCTGTTTTTATGACCTTTTTTTCTCTGCTTACCCCTTTCTCCTTAGCCTTCCTTCTTTTGGGTCCAATATTTCTCTTCTCTGCTTCGCCTTTCAATTGCCTTTCTGACATTATTCTCCTGTTATTAAATTTTCCTTATGATTTTTCCATCAGTTTCTTTTTTCTTTTTTATCTCTAGTTTGTTCCATGTCGAGCCTCTTCCATTATCAATTTCCCTCGTTATTTCTTTTTTTGTCTCCTGTTTCCCTTTTACCCAGTTTTCTTTATTACCTATTTTTATCATAAATTTTTCTTCTGACTTACTTTCTTTTAAAATATACTTCTCACATATCTCTTTCGTTTTTCACCTGCCTTCTTTTTTTTTCTACATGGGTTATATAAAATGATGATCCTTGACTTAATTTCCATGATTCTTTACACTAAAAATTAATAATGATAAAAAAAAGAATCAAAGCGCCCTAAATATGGCATCTGGTGAGCTGAATTTAATCTTACTATAAACTCTGCTGAGAAATATAGTTACCTGAATGCCAAACCCAAGTTAAAATTTAATCTTCGTAAGTAAATATGAAGAGAAATATAACTCGGTGAAGGTGACATTAGCGCGAATTAACATTTACTATTATTAAAAATTATCCCTGGAAATATCGCTCCAAAAAAGTGCAAACCTGATAAAGTTAACATTTAAGCTCTATCTATAAATTTGCTGGGAAATATATGATCTCAGTCTATAATTTTGCGAAAGAATAATACGTTGGCGAAATGTCAAATCTGTGCCATTTTTAACATTCACTCATAATCTTAATAATTCTGGCAGGAAAATAGCAAGGTTAATGTGAAATCGGTGTGGATTACTATTAGATCATGAGGGATAATGTGCGAATTCTACGTACCTGTTATGCTTTCGACAATGAAGTCCAGTATGAAGGATAGAAAGTTTTTTTTTTTTTTTTGCATTAATTCTACGTAAGAGTTGGGTTGCATGACATGGTCCCTTTTGGATCTCTCTCTCTCTCTCTCTCTCTCTCTCTCTCTCTCTCTCTCTCTCTCTCTCACACACACACACACACACACACACACCTATCTATCTACTTACATAATTCAAATTCGATTATTTTTAGCAAATATGGCTTCTTTCCTAATAGGGACACTGAAATCTTTTTAAACTATGAAGTAAAACCAATATTTGTTAATAATTCTTTTCCTCACTATCACTATATTTTTCTTGACTTTATTTTCGCTTAGTTCTTTTTCACTCTTTCTCCTCACCGCAAAAAACAACAAAACTCATTCAAGTGTCTCTCTCTCTCTCTCTCTCTCTCTCTCTCACACACACACACACACACACACACACACACACACACACACACTCCATTCACTCCATGTTACGGGCCTCTCTCTCGGCTCCCCAGAATTCTAAGCACAGAATCGTATTAAGCCCCCTTATGCTTTACGCTTAATTTCCTCCTTATAAAACATGAGCGATACTCTGAATTTCATCGACCGTCACTGTCCAAAGAGTTTTGGTATTTATGCAATGTGTGATTTTACGAGCGAATGGTTTTGGGGCGAGGTGTGTGGGTTTGAGAATGTTGGTGTTTTTCTCATTTGCTCTCTCTCTCTCTCTTTCTTTCTCTCTCTCTCTCTCTCTCTCTCTCTCTCTCTCTCTCTCTCTCTCTCTCTCTCTCTCTCTCTCGTTAAATCTAATAATTTATTCTCTCTTCCATCTGTGCGTTTTTCCTCTTCTTCTATTGTTATCTGGCCATTTCTTTCTAATCATCATCTTGTTGAACTTGCTTTACTCCTCTCTCTCTCTCTCTCTCTCTCTCTCTCTCTCTCTCTCTCTCTCTCTCTCTCTCTCAGGTGTAAGCAGCTTTCTCTCCCTCTTAGGAAGGCTTATCCTGGCCTCTCATTCCTCTCTCTATCGCACACTAGAAATGATCGGGAAGAGGAAGTGATGATTTACTAATTTATTATTATTATTATTATTATTATTATTATTTTCATCATCATTGTTGTTGTTGTTGTTTTTCTTATATTTATTATTACCATTATTATTATTACTATTGTTGTTATTATCATTATTATTATTATTATTATTATTATTATATTATTACTACTACTACTACTACTATCATATTAATACCATCATTACTCTTCTTGTTGTTACTATTGTTGTTATTCTTGCAGGAATCATATGTCTAATGAAGTGCATTTTTAATATTAATAAATACTGTAAATATAAATATGACATCAATTCGAAAAAAAATGGTTTTATTTTCTTTTTCCCGTACACATTTCTCTCAGCGCTTTCACTCTGTCATTTTCTTTCGTCAATACTATCCCTTTTCTTCCGTTCTATTTCTGTTCCCTTCCCGTCTCTTTTCTCTCTTGCCTTCCCTTTGTTTCCCTTCCCTTCCCTTCCCTTCCCTTCTCTTTTCTTCTCTTCTTTTCCCTAACCTTCCCTTTTCCTTTTCTCTTCCCTTCCCCTTTTCTCTTCTCTTGTCTTCTCTTCTTGTCTCTCCTCTCCTCTCCTTTTTTCTTCTTTTCTCTCCTCTTCTCTCCTCTCCTCCAGACACTACCAAGTCTCCCATATCGACTGAGATACCTTAAGGTCGATCCTGCCGGCCTTAGGGATAGCAATTACGTCTTTAGTGAGAAGGGAACATTAGCCAGGCACTGAGTGGGGGATAATGAGGATGAGTGACCTGTGTGTGTGTGTGTGTGTGTGTGTGTGTGTGTGTGTGTGTGTGTGTGTGTGTGTGTGTGTGTGTGTGTGTGTGTGTGTGTGTGTGTGTGTCTCTGTCTCTGTCTCTCTGTCTGTCTGTCTGTCTGTCTCTCTCTGGAGGCCAAACACTCCGCGCCTGTCCAGACCTGCCTTACCCACGTCAACCTTCCGACATCTCTTTATCACGCTTTCTCACACCCTTACCCTCGGTCGTTAAGGACTAGGGTGATTGGCAGCTTGGGAGAGGGTAAGAACCATCTCCGGAAGGCTCAAAAGACCATCCCGAGAAGGTGCAAAGGACCATCCCAAGAATGCGCAAAGGCCATCCCGAGAACGAGCAAAAGACCATCCCAAGAAGGCGCAAAGACCATCCAGAGAACGCGCAAAAGAGAGGGTCCTGCTCATTCTTCGGATCGCCCCCGACCACCGTGACAGGAAAATGAGCAGTTACGGTAGCGGCACAGGATCTGATTATGGCGCAGTAAACTCCGGGTTCTTATGGACAATCGCTGGATGGTAATGCGCATCTTGGGAAGTCGTGGAATCGTGCGGTCTCTGGCGGGGAAGAAAAAAAAAATGGGCGAATCGATATGATGGTACTTATTGGGCTACAGGGAGACGATTATGGGCTGCCTTAGAGGAGAGGAGAGGTGTGTGTGTGTGTGTGTGTGTGTGTGTGTGTGTGTGTGTGTGTGTGTGTGTGTGTGTGTGTGTGTGTGTGTGTGTGTGTGTGTGTGTGTGTGTGTGTGTGTGTGTGTGTGTGTGAGAGAGAGAGAGAGAGAGAGAAACAAGAGTGGGAGAGAAGTGGAAGAAAATTGGATATAAGAGAGAAGATAGTGCCTGAGGGAAGCAGTTTCTAGTTATCTTAAATATATGCTCGGATCTCACACCTGCACCCACACCTTAGGCTCTGTCCTCCTCCTGTCCTCCTTCTTCTCGATCCTTATTCTTATTCCTCCTCCTCCTCCTCCTTCTTCCTCCCGTTCCTTACTCTTTATTCTTCCCCTTCTTACTCTTAAATTTCATCGTCTTCCTTTTCCTCGTCTTCATCCGGGATATACACCTACAACCACACCTTTGTAGTTCCGTATTCCTTCCTTCCCCTCCTTAATTCCTTGCCACTTACTCCCTCCTTCTAAGTTCCTTGCTCCTTACTTCCCCTTGCTTCTAAGATCCTTGTTTCGTATCCCTCCCCACCCGCCTCCTTCCAACTTCCTTACTCCTGTTTCTTTTGCCCCATATTTTTTATCCATTCCATCCTCGCTATACCACTAGTCCTGCTCCTTATTCTCTTTGTTCCTATGTTCTCTACTCCTCTCTTGCTCCCCTTTCCTTCTCATGTTTAAGCCCTACTAAGCACAGATACTGATCAACAATGTCATATTCTTTTAATCTACAGTTAAACAACGTCTACATTTTTATATGAAATCCATTTTTCCTTCCTCTGTTCATCATCTTTTTTAATGCATTGGCTGCTGTAAGTTTTTCGTTGTGGCACGATACTTTTTCCAAACGTTCACTAAATCCGAAGGTAAAATCAAACAACCTAATCAGTATGACCATCTCGCAGGGAAAACACTCGCACAGAGCATTACACTTTCTATTATTACTTTTTACTGTCAGTCCCATCATTTTGCATTAAGTACGATTATCAAAAAAAGTCAATGCAATGCAAAACCCGATCAAATTATGCTTGTTTAAAGTGAGTTAATTTTCCCGGCACGTAACAGCCTCGATCATACAAATTTAGCTTCATGGTAAAAGCGTCTGCTGTTTGGCCATATGCAATTTTCATCTTGATAAGAGTCGTTTGGGGAGTACTAAGGCCAAAATCACATAGCACGCAGAAATGAACGCTGTACCGCTTGTCTGAGCATACGCAATATAAGTTGGTTCATTTTAAGATGGTCCTCACATCTCTCCTACCCTTCTTTCTTCCCCTCTTTCACTTCCTTCTCTCCTCTTTCACTTCCTTGTCCCCTCCTTCACATACGATGCAGAAATTAACGCTGTACCGCTTGTCTGAGCATACATTGTAAGGTGTTTCTTGATATACCTCATGGTCCTATCCTCAATTCTACCACTGTTTCTCCCCTCCTTCACTTCCTTTTCCCATCCTTCCCTGCCTCATGGTACTCCCCTCTCTCCTACCGTTCTTGCTCCCCGCCTTCCCTGCCTCCTCCCCTCCCGCCAATCCTTCTCCCCGTCTTGACTTCCTTCTCCCCTCCTTTCATTCCTATTCCCATGGCCTCCTGCTCATATTCTTCACTGTCTCATCCATCTTCACCCCCATTATCTCTTTTCTCCTTTACTTCTTCCTCCTCCTCCACCTCCTGCTTCTCCTCTTCACTCCTTTACCCTCTTGATCTGAGCATTTTTTAACACTGATTACGTTGCTCTTCATTCAGTCTTTTACCTGCGTTTGTGCTCTTAATCCATTCACTACGACGACGAAGAACATACGATATTATTAAGCTCATGAATAACTACTTTACACAGATAGATCAATGTCTGCAACAATTTTTCTAAACCAAGTTATTTGTATAAAAATTCCACGGCTCACAAATTACTCAGAGTGCAGTATTAATTTCTCCACAAACAGATGAAGTAATGGTAGTGTATAGTGTATTACAACAACCAAACCAAATATAAATAAAAAAATACATAAATACAACATATCACATATACTCGTACTACAGTTAACTCTATCGCACCTATATTAATGTAATCATGGCCCGTATTCTTTCCTTAACACCTCTTCCTAAGCGATTTATTTTGCTTAATACTCCTTGCTATGCTTTTCTGTGTCATCTAAATCATTCAAACACCACCATACTCAGCATCAATAACATACACTCTTGATATTAACCAGCCGTATCCTAAAATAAATAGCTTAGGAAAAAGTGCTAGGGATCTTCCTTAACAGACGAGAATACGGGCGCGTGTCCATGGCTTGTATTCTAGTCGGTAAAGGAAGAACCCTAACACCTGTTCCTTAGTGGCTTATTTTTGGATATGACTGATTAATATCCATTTGTACATTACGCGTGCACAGCGTGGCGATTTGGGACGGATTTATGTAACAAAGAAAGGGACAGTAAGGTGTAATAAACAAAATAAATCGCTCAGGAAAAGGTGTTAGGAATACAAACCCATATATCCCCTTCGACAAGTGTTGGTCAATAAATGAGGCCTGATCCGACCTGGCATGCCTCCCCTGTGACCTCAAACACGCATGACCTAACCGCGTCCCGGGCTGGTAAGTCGAGCCAGGTCACGAGATGTGATTTATGACATGTGAGAGAGGCAGGCCAGACTAGGAGAGGGGGGATGATGATGATGATGATGATGATGATGATGATGATGAAGATGATGATGGTGATGATGATGATGATGATGATGATGATGATGACGACAACGATGATGATGATGATGATGATGATGATGACGACGACGACGACGACAACGATGATGATGATGATGATGATGATGATGATGATGATGATGTTGACGATGATGATGATGATGAACAAACAAAACAGAAAAAGAAAATGAAGAGCAAAAGAAAGAATGTAAGACAAGAAAGAACATACAAACACAAGAGTGTAGGAGAAAAGAGTTGAGAGGAGAAAGAAGCGAAGAGAAGAGAAAAAAAGACATGACGAAATAATAAATAACAAGAACTAACAAAGACTTGAGAAGAAAAACTGAGAGAGAGAGAGAGAGAGAGAGAGAGAGAGAGAGAGAGAGAGGGTCATCTATTGCCAGTTAAAGCGAATTTATTTACAATATTTTCCTGCCATGATGCTATGCCTTCTGACGGTGAAAATATATCGCAAAAATATATGGCAAAACACTGATTCTTTTATGATACACATTTTGCACTTATGCGTCTCGTATTCATATCAGAAATTCTTCATTTCAACATTCCCTAACGCTATTTTTTCTCTAGATGTACAAATAAGCTTCTTACATATGTAAACGTTCCCGAGTACACACACACACACACACACACACACACACACACACACACACACACACACACACACACACACACACACGCTGTATCTAACCTCTCCTAAAAAAAATAAATAAATAAATAAAAATAAAAATAAAAACTAAACTGAATAAATACCTTTCGTCCTCGGGCTGATGGATTTGACCTTTACGATACAGGAAGTAGGTATTGTATTCAAGGGTTCAAATAACAAAAGTTCCTTCTTCATGTTGCGTGGGTCTCGCTGGATCTCGTGACTCCAGGAAGAACCGAGAAATTACACCACCAGATTCAGACGCCACACCCTCACTTTTTTATTTTTTCCTTTAAGCAGAGGTGAAGTGGAGGCGGTATGACATAAGAGAAGAAGGTGGATATAATGATACAATAAGGAAAAGAATAAATACACGGGCCTAGAGTAATACAAACATACATACATACATACATACATTCTCTCTCTCTCTCTCTCTCTCTCTCTCTCTCTCTGTATATATATATATATATATATATATATATATATATGTGGCAGCGGAAGATAGGAAAGAAAAATATTAACAAGGAGGAAGGGGGGAAAAAAGAATAAAAGAATATACAGTACTAAATATGTCAGAAGGGGTGGGATTTCGACGTCACAAAGGCTTGGAGGAGAAAGAAATGTAAAAACAAGATGAAAACGAAAATGAAATCCAAATGAAAGATAATGAAACAAATATAAAAAAGAGGTTATGTTATGTTATATCAGGTTATGTTATGCTAGGTTACGTTATGGTAGGTTACGTTAAGTTTGGTTAGGTTTGGTTAGGTTAGGAAGAGAAGGAATATATGTTAGAGGATGGCAAGGAAGAGAAGAATGCAACATGAGCCAAAGGCATTTAAAAGTGGATGGAGACGGGAGACAATGCAATTAAAAGATGAATACAAAAATGGGAAGTGGATGCTACTCGCGAAATAAACTGCAGAAAATAGGATAAAAAATAGACACTGTTGAACTGATACCTGGTGGATTGAAAAAAAATAAAAGCTTAAACTGAGGTGAGAGAGAGAGAGAGAGAGAGAGAGAGAGAGAGAGAGAGAGAGAGAGAGAGAGAGACAGACAGACAGACAGACAGACAGATAGACAGACAGACAGAGACAGACTACACGAGAAGGTAACAAAAAACGCCAATGGAAGAAAAAGCAAAAAAGGAAGACCAAAGAATGGGGAACAAAAGACTTAAGAAACAAGAAGGAAAAAAAAGGAAACATTATATAACGAATCAGAAGAGCAGTGTGAGGCAGAAGACCCTACCACACTTCACACTACGGCATCTCACACTGCTAAACATCACACTACCACACGACATACCGCCACACCTCACACTCCCAATCACACTTTTTACTAATCACATTTATACTATCACTCTTCATACTGCCACGCCTAATAATGATTCAGTCTACACACACACACACACACACACTTCCAAACATAACAGCACACACTTACCACATCAATCACTCGTCATATTTTGCTCCCACAATTCACACTTCTACACTTCACACTACCAGACCACACTATCACACTTCATAAAAATCTTCCACACTTCCAAATGGCACACTTCACACATGATTCGGCCACACTTTCCGCAGTCACACCTCTCATCCCCTACTACAAGTTCTTTTTCCTCTTTTTTTTTTTTTTTCGCACTGTACTAAAGAAATCTGCAACAAAACACGGCACGAAGAATGAAAGCCCTTTGCACGTTTCTTATGCTGAAATTCGAAAGAACGAAAAACTCGACTGAAATGTTTGACTTACGAAATGAAACAGGAAAATACAACTGCAGTCTGTCCACGTAAGAAAAATAAATAAATAAATAAAGACCGGGTGAAACCTTGTGATAAAAATGTCTACAATATATTTACAAAGGAAAGATGCATCACCCTCCCCAAAAAAGGCCAATACCTACAAAAGAGTGAATGAAAAATAAAATATATCAGCAACACATTTACAAAAGAAGAGCGTGAGATAAGACACGGTGTTAAGAGAGGCTATAGTAAAAAAAAAAAAAATGTAAAAGAATGCACTATGAAAGCAGGAAAGAAAAGTTATAGGAATACATGACAAAAGGAATAAACAAGTTTTAAATGCAGAGAGGAGAGAGAGAGAGAGAGAGAGAGAGAGAGAGAGAGAGAGAGAGAGAGAGAGAGACAGACAGACAGACAGACAGACAGAGAGAAAGGGGGGGGAGGAATAATACAAAATGCATGGTCGAGAACAGACAGAAAGAATAGTTGCAATACAGAGATTGGAGACCATTAAAGAGCTGGAACACTATTATCTGGACAAAAAGAAATCGTTGCTCAATATTTTTTTTTTAATAAACACTTTGAATAATGAATAAACGATGTATTTCGAGATGGGGTCGCCTTCTCGCGGCGGCACCGGTAAAACTAGGCGGCTCCCCTGCCCGGTTATACAAACGTCCCTCAATTCCCTCCCTACCCACTGATAGGATGGTGAACTGCAGGAGACGACAATTTTAACCTGCAGTCTACCGTGTTCACTTTCACCAACAACGACAACGCTCCCTGGTAATTAGGGGAATACTAGAGGCAATATCTAACTACACAAATCCAATAAGCCTAAGCAAAATAAAATCGTCCGAGGATAGCGAGAATGAGACACAACACGTCATAGCAGTGAAGTGGTAGAAAATAAGGATCCGACAGGCTTTGTGGCACCCTGTCTTGATCCGGTACCAAATTTTTGTGTCCGGCTGTATACGACCGTCATGCAAATTTCAGTATGGAGAACATGGGAGTCAAACGGCATGGTGCTTCCTGCCAAACATGGATAGCGAATTGGGTCACTCTGGTTCACTTTCCTTTACTCCTATTCTCTAATCCTCCTACCTTTTTTGTACTATCTTTCCTCTCTCTCTCTCCCTCTCTCTCCTTATTCCTCACTGCCCTCTCCATACTCTCACTTTCTTCACTAGCTCTTCCCTCCCCTTTGCCTGTTCTTTCATCTCTCCAGTTCCTCTCCCCACTTATTCCTTTTCCTCCATTCCACCTGCTCTCTCCCTTTCCTCACCCCATTTCCCCTTCTTCCTCTCCTCTCACAACTACCCTTCAGCACTCTCCGCCTACATCATTCTTTCTCACCTTTTTTCCCTTATACTGTACTTTCTCCCCTCCCACACCTTGCTTTCTCTCTCCCATACCTTCTCATCAACACTCCCCTCCTTCTCACATTTCCCCTCTTTCTGTTTTCCCCCTCCACGTCACTCCCAGTCCCAACACACTGAGCAGGCAATAACACTTCACCATCACCAGCACAACTACACTCACTCTCACTGCCCATAACACTTCATATCACCCAATTCAGCAGTTCCCCCATTTTTTTTTTTTTTTAATGCCTCCTTCCCTCTCACACCTTCCCCTCAATTTCACAACCTCCTCCTCTCCTCTCTCTCTCTTCACATCCCAGGTCCTCCCCATTTCTCCACTCCCCTCTTTCCTCCACTCTGTACCTTCTCCCTCTCTCTCTCTCTTTCTCTCTCCTATGCATGTCTCCTCTCGCACTCTCCTCACTCCCTCAAATCTCCCCTCACTCTAAGTCACCACCAGTTACAACATACTTAAACTAACACTCCAGCATCACCACCACCAGCACCACTGAACTCACTCACCTTGCCCATAACACTCCACCTGGCCTGACCACCGCACCAATAACAGTGAGAGCATTTCCATCCAGGACACTGAATTTCGTCTTCTATCAGCTCCTTTCTCGCTTATTCCTCTTCTCCCCTCTTTCTCTCTATATGTTTCTCTCCTCCTCTCTCTATACACTTCTCTCTTTCCATATCTTCCCCTGCCCCTTACATCTCCCCCCTCTCTTCTCTCACGTCCTTCCCATCTCTTATTCCTTCATCTCTCTCCTAAGACTTCTTCCCTAATTCTTCCCTCTTAAACCTTCCATAGTTTTTCACAGTTCCGGACTTTCTATCCCTTTTACATATTCCCCTCCCTCTCATACCTCCCCTCTCTCTCTCTCTCTCTCCCCACACTCAAATTTCCCCCACTCCACGTCACCTCCAGTCACAACATTCTGGGCATAACACTCCACCATCAGCACTGCTACACTCACTCACCGTGCCCATAACACTCCACCAGACGTGACCACCGCGCCAATAACCCTTACCAAGAACATCACCACCCACAACATCGCATGCCAAACGACGACAACGAAGATTGTTATAGAACGAAATAAACAAGCAGCAAATATAAATGGAAGGGAGGGAGGATGAGAACGCAGGAGAGAGCTCTGAACTGACCCATGTTACAGGGAAACGAAAAAGCATGTATTATACAGCAATGTTCTGGCAACAATACAGGCACAGCAAAACTCTGCAGCTCCATCCCACAGCAAGTGATTCTATAAACTCTAAAATCGCAGAACAAATGGAAATAATGCCATAAGTACCCCTAGAAACATGCTCATAACGATTGCACAGTAAGCCCTAAAACTGTAACTGGTTCCTCGCCGTTCCTAACCAAAGAGTTTTCTGTAAACCTCCTCTACTCTGCAGAAGACCGCGCCTTGTCAGGTGTGTAGGGTGGAAAAGAAATTGAAATCGAGACTCATAGACAGGAGACGGGCACTGTGTCGTTACAGCACGGCGTGATAAAAGCTAAGCCACCTGAATTCTACGATGAATCGGGTAAATCTATTGTGGGAGAATATTTTACCACTCGGACCCATATGATGATCCATAATTCAGAGTCACCAGGATTTTTGTTTTGCTCCACGGAACTCGGCATGCGAAATAGCAGTTTTAATCTATCCCAGAAGGTACACAGCATATAGGTGGGTCCTTGTGTAGTGACTGGGCTGGATTAAACCCGCAATGTCCCTCGCCGAGTTGCGTGAGGCTAAGCGAAATTCCAAATGACTCTGAAATATTTATCATCATATGAATTCGGGTTGAAAAATAAATCTGACCGGTATCAAATAGGAGAATGAAGGATGATGCGGTATAACAAACTATCGGTAAAGGAAACAGGAAATGACCACGAAGAAAAGCAATGACAAGGGATATTTAACAAGAGACTAAACTACGGGAAAAGAGATTATAAAGGGTGGCGTAAATCTGAATTCACTCATGTGGGATACAGGATGCAACAGAACGGAATGAAGTAACAGCAAGAAATAAAAATAAAGGGCTTTAAACTGACCAACGAAAGGCAATGCAGGAAAAAAGGGTATCGTAAAGCAGGCTGAACTAGTGGCAAGACGTAATAAATAAAGAAAAAAATGGTAGATGGGGCGCCCTTCATCCACTCACTGAATGTAGTGCTGACTCTCTCTCTCTCTCTCTCTCTCTCTCTCTCTCTCTCTCACACACACACACACACACACACACACACACACACACACACACACACACACACACACAAGCCAAGAAAACACAGAGCCGGAAACAGATACAGTAGAACCCGAAGCTCGAACAAAAGACTTAAGAGAACCAAGCCTAATTGAACACCAGGACAAGATCAGAGAGCCACGAGCGCGATACAAGAGATCAATTTGCGAAGATTATAGTCCTCGACCTCCTGACAGCGCCACCTATTAGCTTAAAAAGGTACTTGAGAGTTGATATGTGTAAAAAAAGTGTCTGGGTTGGGTGGGGGAGGTGGGTGTGGAGAATTAGGGGGTGGGGAGAGAGAGAGAGAGAGAGAGAGAGAGAGAGAGAGAGAGAGAGAGACAGACAGACAGACAGACAGAGAGACAGAGAGAGAGAGAAGACGTAAATTTGCAACGTAGAGAATATCAATGCTTACATAACACAAGGAAAGAATAATGAAATTTTAAAAACATGGCACTCAAAATTAAGATACAAATATACAGCTTCCACAGACTCCTTCCTAATAAATGTTCCCCATAAGGCAGTAAAAAATGCCTGATCAAACCAACACATGCGTTTCTGTTATAATCACGAAATGTGAGCCTAATACAGATAAAGTAAGGACGCTCCACAGTGGCACAGCAAGTAAGGATGTGACGGCAGGGAGTATGGTAAGCAGAGGAGAGTATGACCCAAGGGTATAACATGGAGGACAGTGAGGTGTAGGAACTGGATAATCAGAGGCGACGAAGGACTGAGGGGTGACCAGATGACAGATTAGACAGCGATGGTTATAGACAGGAGGGCATGGCAGATACGAATGGAAAAGAACAAAAGAGGTGGTTGGGAATCTCATAAGCATAGCAGAGTACAATCCTTAGGTGTAATATGCAGGAGAGTGAAACATGTCGCACTGGATACTTAAGACAGATGATGAAGGGTTGAGGAGCGACCAGATGACAGATTAGACAGGAATGATCATAGGGAGGACAGCTAGGTGGGAACGGGACGAAAGGAAGAAAGGTTTATCAGCAATATTGGGGTCGGTAGCAGTATCAACACAGGGTGACATAAGAGACAGTGAGACATGCAGGAATCGAATACTTAGCAAAGGCGATGACGGACCAGATGAAAGATTATAAAGAAATGATCACAGACAGGAGAGATAGGTGGGAAGATGACGAAAGGAAAAAAAATCTAGCGGTGAAGAACAGAGAACCATGCGGGGAGACTCCTAAACCAAAGAGACGACGATTCCCTGTAATGTAAAGGCCAGAAAGACATGCAGGAACTAGATAATTAGCAGAGGTGATGAGGGGCTGGGGAGTGACCAGATGACAGATTAGACAGGGATGATCGTAGGAAAGACAGGAGAGTGAGAACACGATGAAAGGGAGAGAAGCTGACACGTAGTTCTGAAGAGAAAAAAAAAAAAAAACAGAAGACGCTGTGGGTATCTTAAAGTCCTTGTGAGTACGATCCCCGTAATACGAAAGCCAGTAAAACGTATGAAAATTTGAAAGAAAAAAAAAATGATTGCAGGGATGAGAAGAAGGTAGGAACGAGAGGAAACGAAGAAAAGTTTAGTCCTAACATGAGGGACAGTGTACTTATCAGAAGTAATAGCAACATGAATACGAAAGGGCAGCAAGACACGTAGGCACTGCATACTTCGCTGAGGTGATGGAAGGCTGTGGGGTGATCTGACGAGGAATTAGACAACGATGATGGTAGGGATGAGAGGAAGGAAGGAACGAGATGAAAAGGAGAGAAGCTTAGTAATGAAAGAAGAGTACATGCCGAAAAAAATAGATGGAAAGGCTTTACAGATGTTCTTTTATTCAGCTTAACCTCTTCACTACCATGTCTTGTTTACTATATGCTACTAGACTACAGACGATTTTAGTCATATTAAAAAATCCCTCTCGTATGGAAGGGAGCAGAATTCTATATGTACCTTCTGTAGCTCGAAAAATCTGCCCTAACCTGCAATAAAATCCTTTTGTAGAAGAAGATACGAAATGTAATAATATAATCTAGTGTTACTGCAATTCTGTAACCTGGATCTCATTTTCCACCCTTCACTCTTTTAGTTAGAGTACTTAAAATATATTCTTTCATTCATGGCTTTTCTTCCGCGTTCCCGTATGTGGATGTATGCAAACTTTTGATTATACAATATATATTTTAGATACTCGTATATCATATTTGTACTGTGTGTGTGTGTGTGTGTGTGTGTGTGTGTGTGTGTGTGTGTGTGTGTGTGTGTGTGTGTGTGTGTGTGTGTGTGTGTGTGTGTGTGTGTGTGATCTTTCGAAACGCGGTGGCACGATATTCATGATCAATAAAAGATTCATGGCATGGAAGGAGAAGATGGATGGATCTAAAAATTTTCGGAATGACGAGAGCTACAATATTATAAGGAAGGAAGAGTAAAAAATATATAAATAAATAAAAAATAAGAAAAAAATGAGAACTATGGAAATTTTTGACAATAAATCAAAATCGGACACAAAAGCACAAAAAAGGAAAGAGGGTGGAAGAAAATGGAAACGAAAAAATAATAATAAAAAATAAAAATAAATAAATAGAAGAGAAGGACTATGTGAACCATGTATGTGACACTGAAAGGAAAATAAAGGAAAAATCAAGGAAGGGAGGGCCTAAGGAAAATGATAAAGGAGGGAAGTATGAGACGCGAAAAGGGAAAAAATGAAAGAAGAATTATGGAAGGCAAATGATACTAAAAAGGAAAATAAAATCACAAAGACCAAAGGATTACGAAAACTAAGAGGGAGAGAGGTAGGGGGAAAGACAGAAACAAGCAGACATATGCGAAAAATAAAGAAAATAAATAAAAGTAATAGAAAGAGAATATTACTAACGCGGGATGGGAGGAAAGAAGAGAAGTGTAACACGGAGAAGGCTGGGAAAAAAAGACATACATATATTTTACACAGAGGGAAAGAAGAGAAAGTGGAGTGAGAGAGGGAAAAAGGGGACAGAGGAGAGGAAAAGGGGATGAGAGAAAAAGGAGGAGAGAGGAAGAAGGGAGGTAGATAGAGAGAAGAGAAAGAGGAGATGGAGAAAATGACGAGAAGAGGAGGTGAGAAGGAGGAGCGATGAAGAAGAGGAGAGAGGGGAGGGAGGAGAGAAAGGAGGTCCCCGCCCCTCCTCGCCTCCCATCCATCACAATTTGAAAGCCAAGGTGAGAATTACCTCTCTTGCTCCCACCCTTCCCCTCCCCCTCCCATTTCCCCTCCCTCTCTTCCCTCCATCTGTCCCCTTCCACCTTCCCCTGCTATCTATTCCTTCATCTCCCCTCCTTCTCCTTTCCCTTTCCTATTTCCCCTCCTTCTCCTCCCTCCATCTGTCCCCTTCCAGCTTTGCCTTCTACCTATTCCTTCGTCTCCCCCTTCTCCTTCCGTATTAACTCACAGAATATAGATTTGTTGCTGTTGTTTGCTTTCTTTTGCATTCATTTGTACACCTTTGGATTCCTTTCCCTTTCCTATATCTTCTCCCCTTCCCTCTCTCTCCATCTCCTTCCTATATCTTCTCCCTCCCTTCCCTCTCCTCCATCCCCTTCCTATATCTTCTCCCCCCCTTCCCTCTCCCTCCATCCCCTTCCTATATCTTTTCCCTCCCTACCCTCTCCCTCCAGCCCCTTCCTACAACTTCTCTCCCCCTTCCCTCTTCCTCCATCTTCTTCCTATATTTTTCTCACCCCTTCCCTCTCACTTCATCCCCTTCCTATATCTTCTCCATCCAAAAGGTGAGATAAAAAATGAATTAATACAGAGAAGAACAACGCCTGGGAATACAAGGAACAAGATAAGGATGGGAGAGAATTAACAGCTTCGGAGATAATAGGAATGAGATGAGATTAGCATGATGAGTGGGAGGATTAAAAACAAATACCGAGGAATGGAGAAAGGAGTGTGAGCAGTTGTAAGAGTGGATGGAAAGTTTGGTTATTTGGTCATCTTGTTTCATATAATTTTAAATGCGAGGAAGAAGGAACCAAAGGTCAGAAGCCCGCAAAATTGTTCCTTCCTAGAAAAAAAAAAATAACAGAGAACACAGAGAACAATGTCTATAATTTCAATGATATAATCAAGAGATGAAATGGACCTTAGTATAATTAGTAAAGGTTTAGATTCTTGGTGAACAATAATAACTTCTACGACAAACCTGATGAAACAATGTGAATAAGACAATATTTATGGAATACTCTATATGGAACAAAAAGATGAAAAATTATAGTGATATGAAAATAGTGACTGAAAAGAGGAATATAATACTGAATATCGTTCCAGCATAATGTTTACAGGGCACTGAAAATCTGTAGTATTATATAAAATACTAATGAAGCAAATATACAGAATAAGATCAACAATTCCAGTACAGTACATAATAACAAAATAATAACTGCTGGGAACTGAGTTGGTGCTAAATTCCAAACGATTTTAACTGCTTCTATAAATTATGATGCTGATTGACCTCAAGTAATAAAAGTTAATAATTTTTCTGATCACGTGTCATATGGTGCTAATGGATAAATAATATGTGATACTGGTAATTGATGCGCGAGGTAAATGTAGGGGGTCTTGTTTAAACGTGAAACAAGATTATTTCTATGGGGCACTGACAAACCTGAAGTAATAAACACACGTAATGTTTATGGTCACGTGTCATATGGTACAAAAAGATAAATAATTTGTGATATAAAAACAGTGCTGGTAGTTGAAAAGGGATTAAACGTGAACAAAATGGTTTCTATGGGGTAATGACACACCTGAGGCACTGCGTCAGGTGTAGGCCTAAGCAGGTAAATTAGGAAATACAGCACCTTGGGAAATACGTACTAAGAGCTTAAGGAATCCCTTGTCTAAGCTAAGGAAATTCAATCAAGTAAATAGGGAAAAATGGGAGAGCTAATACCCCAGTGATGTGTAGATAGATAGGGTTGCTTTGATACGGTGATTCTCTCTCTCTCTCTCTCTCTCTCTCTCTCTCTCTCTCTCTCTCTCTCTCTCTCTCTCTCACACAGCACAGCGATTTCATTCAGCTGTGAAATCTCTCGAGATGAATGCGCTAATAAAAAGACATCCTCCTGCAGTAGGATAACTGTATTATTATTATTATTATTATTATTATTATTATTATTAATCCAGATACAAGACGATTTTATTCAACAAAGTACAGATCCCACGCACTAAAAGTCAAAAACACCTATTGCAAGACTTCATAAAATTTTATGTCTTACTATTAACATTCGATTTTCTTCATCCAAGATCCCTCACACGGAAGGGACTAAAAAATAATTAATAACCTCCATTAACATAAACCACTCTATAATGACAAAATTGTAGGTAAAATCCATTAATTACAAGTTTCCATTCCTGAATCGGACAAAAATATATATTACTTTAACGATATACATAAATCCCTTCAACCCTGTTTTTTTTTTTTTTTTTTTTTTCCATCACTCCTAGACGATTTTGTGGGAAATTTCTCATGGTGAAAATTTCATATAAATTTTCCGAAAAGGGACCTGGTCATATGGCTTTCGATTCCACTCAAACCATTTAAAAAGAGAGCAAAGAGTGATCGCAATGAGTGCAAAATCATCATCATCATCATCATTATCGTCATCATCATCATCATCATTTACTACCTTACCGTCACAACCATTATCATCATCATTATCATGTTCATTATCATCATCACCATCATCTATATTACTGTCAAGATTATCATCATCATTATCATCATCATCTACTACTTTACCGTCATGATCGTCATTATCATCATCTATTACAGTATCCTCACGATCATCATCATCATCATCATCATCATCATCACCATCATCATCTACTACTTGATCGTCATGATCGTCATTATCATCATCTATTACAGTATCCTCACGACCATCATCATCATCATCATCATCATCACCATCATTTTAACCACCAACACCAACACCACCATCACGCCACCATCACCACCACCACCAACACCACTATCATCATCAACATCATCATCACCATCATTTTAACCACCACCACCACCACCACCACTATCATCATCATCATTATCATCACGCCACCATCACCACCACCACCACCACCACTATCATCATCAACATTATCATCATCATCATTTTAACCACCAACACCAACACCACCATCACGCCACCACCACCACCACTATCATCATCAACATTATCAACACCATCATTTTAACCACCAACACCATCACGCCACCACCAACACCACCACCACCACTATCATCATCAACATTATCATCACCATCATTTTAACCACCACCACCACCACCACCACCAGCACTATCATCATCATCATTATCATCACCATCATTTTAACCACCAACACCACCACCACCACCAGCACTATCATCATCATCATCATCATCACCATCATCACACTGCACACGTCCCAAACACCAAGTCAGGCGAAACAAACAGGGAAAATCCGTCCAAAAAGAGTTAACAAAAGCCACAAAGGCCAGTCTTCTGAAATGGCATACAAGATTTCTGTCTCCCTATTGACGAAGAGGACAAAGAGTGATCGCCTTGACTGTAAGATACCAGAGAGAGAGAGAGAGAGAGAGAGAGAGAGAGAGAGAAAGAGTCACACAACCCCCACCGTCCCAACGAGGTGATTCGGCCTTTATACTAAAAGAAATACTTAAGTACTATAAAAAAAAAAAAAAAAGGAGAGAGAGAGAGAGAGAGAGAGAGAGAGAACAGTAACTCAGCAATAACAGCAAGACGGATATCATTCAATTTTGGAAAACCCGGCATGAAATAGAAAGAAGGGGGAGGAGGGGAGGGCAAAAAAAAAAAAAGACAATAATAAAAAAAAAAGGGAACATGGTGAGAGGGTGATAGAGCAATATAGGCGGAAAATGAGAGAATGATGGATGGCGAAATAATGAGAGGAAGCCAGAAAGAACGCAGTCACCCCTTCCGCCATCATCATCATCATCATCATCACTACGGTCCCCCCTCTCCCTGCACGCACATACATACATACAGGCATACATACATACGGAAGCACATAGACAAAATTACTGTGTGTGTGTGTGTGTGTGTGTGTGTGTGTGTGTGTGTGTGTGTGTGTGTGTGTGTGTGTGTGTGTGCAATTTTCCAGGTAAGACATGAACACCAAGGCCCGTATTCTCGTAGGGTAAGGAGGCTCCCTAGCACCTCTTCCTCAGCGATTTATTTTCCAAACTACCCTTCAATATCCTTTCTTAGCCTGCTTCTATCTTTTTTAATACCGACATAGACTGCAAGAATAACCCATAAAGATACAGTAACGAGGCAGAATAAACCGGTAAGGAAGACGTGTTAGTGAGCTTCCTAACCGCATGAGAATAAGTCCCAAATCCCGTATCAGATCTCTTCAGTGAATTTCAGATGGATTTTTACGAATTTCAGGGGATTGTTACGAATTTCAGGCATTGATTGCGAATTTCAGGTGGTTTTATTTACAATTCTCAGACGGTTTATACGAATTTCTAACGTTTTTTTACGGACTCCAGGTGTTTTCTTCACAAATCTAAGACGGTTTTTACGAATTTCAGACGGTTTTTCAAGAATTTCATTTTTACGAATTTCAGTTTTTTTTTACGGATTTCAGACGGCCTTTTACGATTTTCACACATTTACGAATTTCAGGTTTTACGAATTTCGGGCGTTTCTTACGAATTTCAGGCTTTTTTGCGAATTTCAGACGGTTTTTTAAGATCTCCAGTCGGTTTTCGTACGATTTTCAGATGGTTTTCCCCGACTTTCAGGAGTTTTTTTTACGAGTTTCGGATTTTTTCGTGAATTTCAGGTGGGCTTTTATGAATTTCGGACGGCTTTTTTACGAATTTCTGAGATTTTTACAAATTTCAGACTTTTTTTTTAACGTTTCAGGCTTTTTTTTTTTTTTTTTACAATTCCAATAGATACAAGCCTCTTCAATCCGATGACGCACTACATTCTTTACTTCTGCTATCTCCAGACGATTTTATTCAACTCAGGAGAGATTTTTCGAGCTGGAGGGGTTATAGATAGTCCATTTTCCTGTCGGCCATGGAAGTTCCCTAACACCTGTATCTAAGCGACTTGTTTTGTGTATTACACCCTTTCTTCTTGTTATCTCCAGACGATTTTACTCAGCTCAGGAGAGATTTTTTAACTGGAGGGGTTAGGTGTTGGTCTGCATTCTCGTCGGCTAAGGAAGTTCCCTAACACCTGTTCCTAAACGACTTGTTTTGCTTAGTACATCCTTACTGTCCTATTCCGTGTTAACATAAATCATTCCAATATCGCCATACTCTGCTTAAATAACGTCTAAAAGGATATAAACCAGACATCATCATCATCATCATCATCATCATCAGCCATTACAAGTCCACTGCTGAACAAAGGCCTCCCGCAACCATATCCATGAATTCCTTGATACCCCAAAATAAATCACTAAAGAAGAGGTGTTAAGGAGAATGCCCCATTCATTATCAGACATCTTTCCTGTGATAAATAAAATCGTCTGGAGAAAAGTGAAATGAAAATAATCACAGTGAAGGTGTCACGGAAATATGTGGGAAATAAAATGAAAGAAGGACGAAGTATAATGAAAACAAAATAGAAGAATGGGTGAGTGAGTAATATGAAAAGAAAAATAATGAAACAAATAAGAGTGGGTAATATTAAAAGGAATATAATAAAATACGAGAAAGGGTGAGTGAGTAATAGTAAATGGAAAATAATGGAAAGGGTGAGTGAGTAATAGTAAAAGGAAAATAAGAGAAAGGGTGAGTGAGCAATATTAAAAGGAAAATAATGAAATAAATAAGAAAAAGGATGAATGAGTAATATTAAAAGGAAAATAATGAAAAAAATAAGAAAAAGGATGAATGAGTAATCGTAAAAGGAAAATAAAATTAAAGGAAAGGGTGAAAATAATGAAATAAATATGAGAAAGGGTGAGTAATATTAGAAGGAAAATAATGGAATAAACAAGAGAGTGGGTAATATTAAAAGGAAAATAAAGGAATAAATAAGAGAAAGGGTGAGTGAGTAATATTAAAAGGAAAATAATGGAATAAATATGAGAAAGGGTGCGTAATATTAAGAGGAAAATAATGAAATGAATAGGAGAAAGAGTGAGTAATATTAGAAGGAAAATAATGGAATAAATAAGAGAAAGAGTGAGTAATATTAAAAGGAAAATAAAGGAATAAATAAGAGAAAGGGTGAGTGGGCAATATTTAAAGGAAAATAATGAAATAAATAAGAATATGGGTGAACAAAATTAAAGGGAAAATAATGGAATAAATAAGAGAAAGGGTGAGTGAGTAATATTAAAGAGGAAAATAATGAAATCTAATGAAGCAATAAGGACATGAAATCAAGGGTACAAAACGATACAAATGACAGCGTAGAAGTACAAGATGGAGGAGCAGGGAGGAGGAGGGGGAGGGGGGAGGAGGGAGGGGGAGGAAAGGGATGATTAGGTGGGCGGAGACTGGGAAGGAAGCGGAAGGGGGTGGAGGAAGGGGAGGAGACAGTGGAGGGAAAACAAGAGGATGAGAGAGAGAGAGAGAGAGAGAGAGAGAGAGAGAGAGAGAGAGAGAGAGAGAGAGAGAGAGAGAGAGGATGGAAGACGAATGAAAACATGAAGGGGAAAAACAGGATGTGGAGGCGGGGAAGGAAGGATAACCAAGGGAAAAGAATACATAAAAATAAAGAAAAACAGGCAAAAAGGAAGGGAGGAAGGAAAGACATAAACAGGAAGAGGTGGGAGGAAGATGAGGCGACAAAACGACAGAGGGAGAGAAAAAGAAAATATGTGGAGAGAAAAACAACATGACAGAGTGGATGGGAGGGGTGGAGGGAGGGAAGAGGAAAAGGAGAGGAGTGATTAAGTGGACGGAGGAAAGGGAAGACGAGAGAGAGAGAGAGAGAGAGAGAGAGAGAGAGAGAGAGAGAGAGAGAGGGAAGAGGATGTGGGAGGAGTAAGACTGAATGGCTTGGGAACGAAGAAAAAAAAAAAAAAGGGATAATGGAGGAAGTAGCAAGGATGTATAGGTGGAAGAAGAGGTAGAAAAAAGAAAAAAAAATGCAATTGGAAAAAAGAAAAGGAAAACAGAAAATAAACAGAAGAGTGAAGAATGGAAGTAAAAATATAGAGAAAGACAAAAGATGAAATGGGGTGAATAAGAGAGAGAAAAAAAATAGAGGGGAGATAGTGGCAAGGAGAGAGAGAGAGAGAGAGAGGTGAGGAGGAGCAGGAGGAGGAGGAAGTGGGAGGAGTAAAGGTGAAAGGGTTGGGAACGGAAAGGGGCGGAGGAAAGGAGGGAAAAATACGATGATGGAGGAAGTGGGAGGGAAGAACTTGAGGGAGAGGAGGAGTGGAAGTGGGGCGAATGAAAGAGGCAGGAAACGGAAGTGAACTGAGGATTGTATGAATGAGGAAAGCGAATAAAACACACACACACACACACACACACACACACACACACACACACACACACACACACACACACGGAAGTAAAACACCTCCCAAGATGCGTAAAAAAGGAATGGGTCAATCTCAAGGAAATTATCTTGGTCCAGCTGTTGTCCTCCATCTCACCTTAGGGACCAGCTGGAGAGGCAGAAGTAGAACAATTGATCCTCTACTCTTGTTGCGATTTTTCTGCTGGGTAAGGTAGAAGCAGAACGATTGATACTCTACCCTTGCTACGATTTTTGAGCAGAAGGTAGAAATAGAATGACTGATATTTATTCTTGTTACGATTACTCTGCTGGAGAAGTATACAGATGTAGATGGATATTCCTCTAGAAGTAAAAACCACTGACATTTTCTCTAGTCTGGTTACGATTTTTCTCATGATTTTCCTTTTCTTTACTACAAGAGCCTGGGAAGAAAATGTAAGAAAGCAGGGTGGTTGGACTACGTAGAAGAGGTAGATGATGCATAAAGAGTCGGAAGTGGATGAAGGGGGAACGATGGAATGACATGAAGGATGGATATGGAAAAGTGGGACGGCCGGAGGAAAAGGCAGACGAGGAGGAAGTGGGTGGTTGGAGAGTGTGTAAATGCAGGAGGAGGAGGAGGAGGAGGAGGAGGCACTGGGTGGATGAAGGATGTATACTAAAAGTGTGTTGGTTGGAAGTAGAAGAGACAGACCAAGAACATGGAGGGGGAACTGGATGAATGAAAGGCGTAAAAAAATAAAAAAAGTGGTTGGAAGGCGGGGAAGTGGACGACGAACGAAGCTGAGGAGAAAACTGATCATCAATATCACTACCACTAACACCACCATACTACTGCATCCTCCTCCTCATCATCATCATCAATATCGCTACCACCATCAACATCATTATCATCATCAATATCGCCACAACCATCATCATCAATATCGCCACAACTATAATCATCATCATCACCCTCCTACATCATCATCACCATCATCATCACCATCCTACATCATCATCATCATCACTCTATAGCATTTGGGATGACATAATTTAGCAAGAGATACAGGAAAACACAATGGCAGAGGGGAAACGATCATCACAGCATCATTTAAGTCAGCAGCAGTTTGAAACGAGTGAAAAGAAAAAAAATGAAAAGAAAGACGATGAAAAATTTACCTTACAAAAGAACTCAGAAACAATGCAAAGGAGCACATCAGAAAAAGAATTTAGTCTCGGCTGCAACGGAGAAAAGAAACAGGACCTGAGGAGGAGGAGGAGGAGGAGGAGGAGGAGGAGGATTACATAGGATTACATAGGAAAGCAAACAGCAACAGACCTTATGGTCCTTTCGAGGCTGCTTGTTACAGAGAAAACTATGACTACAAGATCTAACTCTACATGCTGAAGGATAAGGATAGTAAAGCAAGAAGGCTCCCCCCACCACCAAACCCTCCAGGAAAAAGTGAGAAAAAACATCATGCAGCATGGAAAAACTGACATGGAAATTTCATAAGAAAAATTGGGAAGGAAAAGTCACATTCTATAATACTTTGTCTATAAGCTACCCGACTGAGTAACATGAAAGAGAAAGTAATCAAATCAGACGAGGAGGAGGAGGAGGAGGAGGAGGAGGAATATGTGAGGTATTAATGGTCCGGACAGAAAGATCAACAATAATAATTAGCGAAGGAGAAAATGACGACAAATAAAACAATGATGGAGGAGTAAGTGAAATAGGCAAACTTAAGTATCCATGGCAAGAGTTAATAAGAGGCAGAAGAAAAATGAAAATAGAAATACGAATTATTCACGGAGGAGGAGAAGAGAACAAGAAAAATGGAGAGAAGCGTGAGAGAATAGAGCGGAGAAGACGGGTGGGAATGATGAGAAGGGTTCGATGCAAATGTTGGTCGTCATCTTAAGTTCATTTCACGCGTTAAGGTGGACGTGTTGACGGACTGAGGCGCGGACGGAAGTTGCATGGACGGAGGGATAGAGAGAAGGAAGGAAGGGGGGACAGCGAGAAGGAGGGAGGGAGAGTTCAGAAGAGAAGATGAGAGGAATAGGCTGAGAGAATACGGAAGCAAAAGAAGAAAAGAGTATGAAAGGCCGGAAAGGAAGGTGGGGGGCAAAATCAACAAAGGAGAGACAGGAAGGAGGAGGAGGGAGAAGAGGGAAGATGGGAGGGAAAGAAGGGAAAGGGAAATGTACTTAATAGTTCTGGTGAGGATACGAGAAGAAAGGAAGAGGAGAGTTGTAGGGGGGAAGGGGGAGACGGGAGAGAAGGAAGGACAGAAAGAAGGCGGGAAAAACTGAAAGCAGGAGGAAGGGAGGGAGGGAGAAAAAGGAAGGAAGATGGGGAAAAAGGGAGGGAGAAAGAGGGAAAACAGGGTAGGAAAAGTGCAAAAGAGTGACATGGGAAAAAAAAAAAATCACCATCTTTCCGTCCTCCCACTACCATGTCATTTCTTACCTATTCTACTGCATCTTATTTCTGTATTGCACTCTAAGTAAATGATGATCACGGTGATAACAGGTGGAAAACAAAAATCAATCTTTCCCCTCTTCCATTTTCATCAGTCATTTCTTCCTTATTCTACTGTCTCTCTCCTCGTTGCACCTGAACTTAATGGTAATCACGGTGAGAACAGGTGGCAACCCAACACTCCCAGGAAGTCAAGATTCACGGTTCACAGCCTTTAACATTCACAAATTTTCCCTAATGAGACAGTTCGTCACACGGGGGGAAAAGAGTTGACTTTCCGCTAAATTAGAGGCGGAATCAATCCCACGATACACCATCCACCATTGCCGTCCTGTGTGACGGGGGAAGAGGCAGATCTAAAACCTAACCCCTTCGTCTGCATGACTACAACTGCCATGAGCTAACTACAGTCTCTTCCCCTTAACTTGGCCCAAATTTTCGTCCTTTCGTAGCCATTAATGTGCACTGGTTGTAACCCTATCAGTCCGTGTGGGCTATCCAAAATAAATAAATAAATAAATAAACAAATGTCCGGCTGTAACTCTATAAAAAAAAAAAAAAAAAGTGACGATTTAGGACCGGAAAGGATGTTATCTCACCTAAATTATGAAAAACGCCGGACGATTTTATTCAGCTTCAAACCGATGACGAATTTGATTATTTTTCTACATCCAGATGATTTTAACTGGAGAGCTATTATTTGTGGTTACGGGCTCTGAAACAGTCTCCATTAACTCCTTCACGTTCTAATTTCTCTCCAGGTGCTTAATAAAATCGTCTGAAAGTACCAAGAATGACACTTAAAATGTAATAATGTATCATAATTTGAAGGGTTTAATGACACAAACCTGGATATATAATGTACAGTGACCTTCAACAGGGGTGATACTGTTTCGCTTTATCGTATAGTGAATTCCAACAGGGGCGATATTTTTTTGCGTTATCGTATAGTGAATTCCAACAGAGGGTGATACAGTTTCGCGTTACAAGTGAGAGACATGGGTTTGATCTGGCTAGTCAGGTGTTCACAAAGACCCGACTGTTAATTACCTGTTTACCAAGCCTCACCTGTTCCGCGCCGTCACTCACACGTTCCGCGCTGCTCTTCCTGCGACAGAATGACGGCGCCGTAACCAAACGTTCCCACACAATGACACACACCGCTCGACTTGTTTCATTTTCACAGCCCTCCTTCCTAAGAGACAGGAGGATTTGGGACTATTTACTGCTTATTAACAAACAGGTAGATTTTAACAGCACTCCATCCTAAGCCTGGAGGATTTGTGAATATTTGCTGCGTAATTACACACAGCTACATCTATTTTTCGTTTTCTCCGCATATTTTCATTACACTTCTCCAACAGACTGGCACACCCTACCCGTTTCCACACAATGACACAACGGTTTATTTGTTTTACCTTTATTTTCACAGCAAACTAGGGCGGAGCTTGTCACGGCCTCTTTGAAGTAGGTTTGATTCAGCCACTCCTTCGATACAAGAGCTGTGAAAGAGCGCATACCTCCACCATAGCAGCACCATCCCCCCTAAGACGCTTTCCATGACCCTGACACTGAACACTAACCTCTTTCATCCCATTTTTAACCAGTTGTACCTTTAACAGTCCTCAATTATTACTGAAATTTTGATGCACTTTCATCTAATGGTTTTTACATAATGCTTCTAAATGACAGTCAAAATGAAAGAAAAAAAAAAAACTCACTTAAGCGGAGATAAAGAGAGCTCCCTCCTAAGATGAAGATAATATGAAGACTATTAAAATATTTCACGGTCTTTCACACTTCAACCGCTCTATAATTATTATTATTATTATTATTATTATTAATTATTATTATCATAAGTAGTAGTAGCAGTAGTAGATTTTTTCTGCGTATTGAAAGGCGATGTAAATAACTTAAACCTGGATTTTAAAAGACCTCTCGCATTCAGAGGGATATGTATGACCTCCCTTCACTACAATGACATTTACATATTTACACGCAAATTATTTCACTCTCCTACTGAAGACTTAGTGACGGCCATCTTTCTCTCTAAACAGCTCCTTCAAATCGTCTGGCGGTAACGAAATGAAAAAGTAATAACAGTAAAGTGCTTAATCCTTTTACCACGAAATGAATCCCCTTCAACGCCAATGCTGCTCCCCACACAATGATCCGTAGTACCCCTTCCTGAGCGATTTATTTTTGGATACTGCTGATCAGTATCTTTTTATACGTTAAATATGGAGGGAATAGCGATATGAGATGGATTTCTGTGACACAGAGGAGGACTAACATCTCTCCCTCAACGGTTTATTTCCGATTCTGATCCGTTGCTATATTCTTGAGTGTTATTCACGCAAGCTACGTCGACATTTTAAGGATATAAGAAGAAAAAGGATGGGTAGTTTGGAAAATAAATCGCCAAGAAAGAGGTGCTAGGGAACCTCCTTACCCCACGAGAAAACCGGCCCAGGAGTCGCAGTAAAGACGTCATCGTACTGAAGGGGTTAATGGAGACAGCTTCTAAGCACTTCACTACGAGCCTCTTCCTTACACTAAATTCAAACGTTTCTGGTTACAAATAAAAAATATAAACAACCGTAAATAAATAAAAATGTAAGTAAATAAAAACAAAAGTAAATACAGTAAATAAAAATAAAAATACAGCAAAATACGTAAACGCAAATAAATAAAAATAAGTAAATAAAAACGTAAACATACAAATAAAATATAAAATACGCAACAGTAAACAAATAAATAAAAAAATACCCAATCGTACTGAAAGGAATTAAACTGTTCTTGTAATAGCCTTTCATCCAAAGCACATACATAAATCATCTGATAATCTTTGTCAATATTGTTCTTTATTATTAACAGTGAAGGCGTGATACTGCTCCATGGGGTTCAGTTTAGGGAAATAATTAAAACCATCGCTCTTTGGAACCTGTGAGGATATTGAACGCTAATTAAACCCCTTCACTATGAGAGATATTTACCCCTTCTGCCCTTTCCATCGTATACCGAAAAGAAACAAGCTATTTTCGTCAGGCTTTCCATCGTATACCGAAAAGAAACACGCTATTTTCGTCAGGCTTTCCACCGTAAACCGAAAAGAAACAAGCTATTTTCGCCAGACTTTCCATCGTGTGCCGAATATAAACGTTATTTTCGCTAGGCTTTCCCTCGTATATCGCATAGAAACACGCTATTTCCGTCACATTTTCCTCATCTATAACAACGCGGGTGATATCGTTCCGCAGATGATCGTTCCGCGGGTGATAAGGTTCCGCAGATGATCGTTCCGCGGGTGATATCGTTCCGTAGGTGATATCGTTCCGCGGGTGATATCGTTCCGCAGGTGATATCGTTCCGCGGGTGATATCGTTCCGCAGGTGATATCGTTCCGCGGGTGATATCGTTCCGCAGATGATCGTTCCGCGGGTGATATCGTTCCGCAGATGATCGTTCCGCGGGTGATATCGTTCCGCAGATGATATTGTTCCGCGGGTGATATCGTTCCCCGGTGTTCGATTCTACGCGATCCTCCAACACGATCACTCCTTCGCTATGAGGGAGTCGGGGAGCAATTAATATAATGGGGACAATTGTGCCATGGAATGTGGTCCTAATTACACTCCTCCCACCATTATGACCCCGGGAGAGGTCTTTTTTCCTTGTTAACTACGCCCTTTTTTACGCTTTTTATTTTCTCGTCTTGCTAACTACGCTTTTTCATGCCCTTTTCCTCGTCTTGTTAATCTATGATTTTAATTTGTAACTTCTTTCTTGTTCACTAAGCTTTTCTTTTCTTTTCTTTTCTTCCTTTTTTTTTGGGGGGGGGGTCTCGTTAACTACTATTATTTTAAGGTCTTGATTTTCACAACCTCAACTGTGCTGTATAATGGTCTGGTTTGCATTAGTTATTATTTTATCTTCTTCACCAATACACGTGTCCTCTAAGTTATATAAAAGAGTCTGATGAAAACAGGAATAGGAGTTTCAGACACCATAACCATTATCACCACCAACATGAAAAAAAGTATAAAAAGAGCCACATCGGTGCAGTCTCCCTGGTTACTAGTCAAACCAACCTTCCACACTGACTACACGTTACCAGCAACTAGTTAAAAAAAAAAAAAAGAGGTTACGGATCTTCCACGGACTAGATCGGATCTTGAATTTGGCTCTCTATTGTATTTTGTTTTTCTCTTGGAGGGAACTGTTACTGCGGGCTCATGGCCTTTGGTTCCTTCTTCCTCTTAAAAAAAAAAAAAAAAAAAAAAAAAAAAAAAAAAAAAACGCGCCGTCAGCCATGGGGCATCCAACAAGTGACTGGAGGATTTCATGTAGACAAAAAAATTAAATAGGGGAATGTGAATTACCCGGAAACAGTAGGAAAAGGAAAATGAGGAGACACAAAGTAATGAGAAGACAAAATGAGGGATTATAGCTGGGAACAGAGAAAAGGAAAAGTGGAAGGAGGGGCAGACAAAGAACGAAATGAGTGGGGGAAAATGGAGGATTACAGCAAGATGGAATAAGTAAGACAATGGAGAGAGGGAAAGGGGGAAAGGAAGATGGAAAAAAAAAATAGAGAAGGAAATGGAATAATGTATGTTGCTTGGAAATAAAATGAACCGATGACGAAAATCAAGTGTGATGCAAGAGAATGATATAGAGAAGTGCAAGCTGCAATAAGAGAAAGAGACAAAAGAGGGAAAATCAACGTAAAGACGGCGAGAATGAAGTAGCGATAATAGTAGTAGTAGTAGTAGTAGTAGTAGTAGTAGCAGGTTCCAACACCAAGCTCAAATCAACGTGAACCCAGTGGACTGCAGGCTGAAGTTGCCCTCTTCCTGCAGCCCACCATCCTCTTAGAGTGGGATACGGAGGAACCTGAGGGACGTTTGTACAACCAGGCAGTGAAGCCGCCCGGATTTATCGGTGCCACCACGTGAAGGCGTCCCTCTCCTGCACATAAAACAGTATTGTACACTGGATGGAGAAAGAAGGAAGAGGAGAAGATGTCAGGAAGAGGAGGAGGAGGAGGAGAAGATGTTAGGATGAGATGGAGAAGACGTGGAGCCAGAATGAAGGTGGTAGGATATAATGGAGGTATGTACCGTACTCTAGATGGGGGATTAAGATTGCGAGAAGGACTGTAGTTTGGCCTGGGTAATAATACTTTTTTTTGTGAGAGAGGCCACCTTAGATGAGGTCTCCAAAACTGGCTGCAGGTAATAGATGGATACGCAGATAGATAAACAGATAGATACGTAGACAAAGAGCCAGAGAGAGACAGACCAAACAATACATGCACACACACATATGCATGCATTCATCCATACAACCATTCAAAGAAAAAATCAAGAAATATTTACTTAGATTCATGTATACAGTATATACAACCATTCACTGAGACCAAAAATGCAGACAGACCGAACATACAGATAATACATATATTGTACAGTATAGGCATTCATACAGACACTGAGACATTATAGATGGTAACAGACCTAGTTAAGCATACAAGAAGACATAAGCAGATGGACTTGCTATACTAAATATATAAATATGTGAAACAATGGTTCATCTATATACTTCGCCTTTGAGCCATATACACACACGTGGAAAATAATACAAAAAACAAGGGATAATCAAGAAAAAGCTGGCAAGAATATGAAAGACACGAAGAAAGATACCCAGTTAATTTGTCAATTACTGTTATCACAGGGAAACATGCAAATGATAAACAAATACAGATTCTGCTGAGAATATATATATATATATATACAAAACAGACATGGCAGATAGATAAACAGAGAGAAAGGCAATTTGACTTTTGTTATTTCCATGGACAGAAACTGGCATATGGAAAGACAAATGAATACAAGATATCGCAGATAACAGAAAGACAGACAGACAGGTAATTTACCGGTGTGTCTATTACTGTCTTTATAGAGACACAAATGTTGATGTAAAATGAAAAACAAAAGAAAAATAAATACGAAGACGGCTCTCTCTCTCTCTCTCTCTCTCTCTCTCTCTCTCTCTACCAGTTTCCTAGATGCACGAACAAATGATTCGAGAGATGAAATATTAAAGACACACTGCCGGTTAATCTAGTATTTGTCCCCACAGATAGATAGACAGATAAACAAATGAAGAAATAAGGCACACACACACACACACACACACACACACACACACACACACACACACACACACACACACACACACACACACCAAAATAAATAAACAGCAAGGAAAAAAGGACTGACAGACAGGCATATAAGCGGGAAGACAAAGTTTCTCCTATAGTCAGTTAGAATGACACACAGACAAATGAAGAAATAGATACACAAAATAGACAAAAGGAGAAAAACGACAGACGGCAGGCAGTAGAGAGACACTTAATTGACGTCCATTATTACCTGCAACACCTTCACCCAGGGCCAGACAGCATTCCAACCTGGCCTATGAGCTCAGAGTATCATATTACTTGCAATTTAAGCGTAATAGAAATACAACCTCCTCTTCGCCAGTACGGGGGAGATAGATAGATAGATAGATGGATGGAGAGAGAGAGAGAGAGAGAGAGAGAGAGAGAGAGAGAGAGAGGTGGGGAAAGGGTTGTGTGTGTGTGTGTGTGTGTGTGTGTGTGTGTGTGTGTGTGTGTGTGTGTGTGTGTGTGTGTGTGTATGTGTGTGTGTGTGTGTGTGTGTGTGTGAGAGAGAGAGAGAGAGAGAGAGAGAGAGAGAGAGAGAGAGAGAGGTGGGGAAAGGGTTGTGTGTGTGTGTGTGTGTGTGTGTGTGTGTGTGTGTGTGTGTGTGAGAGAGAGAGAGAGAGAGAGACGGGGAGGGGGAGGCAGAGTGTAATGGGGAAGAGGTCGTTGCTTTTATTGTTGCTATCGGTGTTGCTAACGTTGCAATTATACCCGCCCAGCCATAAATTTGCAGCCGGAATAGCAATGTTGCAGGTAAGCCCTTGGGGGGGTCAGGAAGGCGGCTGAGGTGGGTAGAATGGGGGGGGGGAGGCCCGAGTTCCTTCCTGTATGTATGTATGTATGTAAGTATGTCTGTATATAAGTGTCTGTCTTTCTGTCTCTGTCTGTCTGTATGCATGTATGTGTGTACGTATGGATGTATGTGTATGTATGGATGTATGTATGAATGTATGTGCGTGTATGTATGTAAGAAGCTGGCAAGTTCCGACATCTTGGTTCTAAGCTTGATCATCTTGCACACCTGAAGGCATGCATTACTGAGACAAGCTTATTTAGGCTGGCGATTATGACACGTATTCCAAGCGATCCTATTACTACGGCTCTATGGACAAGAAGGGTGGCCAGGCTTTGTAGAGTTGGTGCGGGTGAAGGAGTGTATCCGGTAACGTTGAACTGGGTGGTCCGAAGACAGCCACGTCGAGAAGCCCAATAATAGAGCCACAACCCTCTCGTTAAGCCACACACACACACACACACACACACACACACACACACACACACACACACACACACACACACACACACACACACTCACACACACACACACACACACACACACACACACTCACACACACACACACACACACACACACACACACACACTCACACACACACACACACACACACACACACACACATCCAGTAGGGATTATGTGAGAAGAGGCTGCATTCGCTCGCCAATGTGGGTGGCTGAAAACGCGACCATGTGACCTATTCAGACTTCAGACTTTTTTTTTCAGGTGTTGTTTAAAGCGGCTGTGTTATCCTCCTTTACAATAACAGGTCTTGAAGATAAATGAATAAGGAAACGTAGGCTCATATGCAGATAACGTTAGGAACTATAAAGGGCTGGTGTTGGCTGTGTGTGTGTGTGTGTGTGTGTGTGTGTGTGTGTGTGTGTGTGTGTGTGTGTGTGTGTGTGTGTGTGTGTGTGTGTGTGTGTGTGTGTGTGTGTGTGTGTGTGTGTGTGTGAGAGAGAGAGAGAGAGAGAGAGAGAAACTGGCGAAGTTACTGGGCCAGAGGTTTGGTTCTCGTCTGTAAAATGTCTTCCTCTTTGTCACCCCGTCCAAAGCAGTACAGTGAGCTATGGCCTTCACCTTCCTAGTGGAGAGATCCGGTTCTACATTGCAACAGTCATGGGCCGATCCCTTACTCTACCGTATGCCTCTATCACTGCTTGTCTGGGGGCCTTTCTACCTGCTAAAGTGCTTGTATGTAAAGGGTTGAGTCAGGGTTCCAGAGGCTTGAATGATTTATAGATGAGTGTGACTCATTTCACTGGACGTAGTGCTGATCTGTTCTGATCCTCTCTCTCTCTCCCTCTCTCTCTCTCTCTCTCTCTCTCTCTCTCTCTCTCATTGCTTTCTGGACTCCACCTCATCCCATCCTGGAAGGGGGTGACGGTGGGAAGACGATGGTGATAATGATGAAGGGGAGAGAGGAAGGAGGGAAGAGATGGGAGGGGAGAAAAAGATAAGGGGATGAAAGGAGAGGAAAGAAAAGGGGATAGAAGAGTGGGAGAGGGAAGGAGGGATAGTAAGAAAAGAATGGAGGACAAACGAGGAAGGAGGGAACAGAAGGGACGGGAGGAGAAGACAGGTGGACGACAGGAAAGAAAAGAGAAAAAGTACAGAGGACAATGATTTGGAGGGGAAGAGATGAGGAAAGGAAGAGGGGAAAAAGGAAGGGGGACGAAAGAAATGTAAAAGTAAGGGAAGGGCAAGTCTGAGGAAGGGAAGTCAAGGGACAGGAAAGAAAAGGAAAAAGTACGAAAGGAAAAGTTTAAGAAAAGGAAAAAAGTAGAAAAAGAATAGTTTTGAGTTACCTCCACCAGCAAGAATATACTTAAGCAAGACGTCATCGTGTCGGAAGGGATAATTATCAGGATATTTTTACGTGCTTCCCCTCAGACACCTGCCCATGTCACCAATTTGGCCCTAATACCCACCATCCACACTCGGTACCAGCTATGGCTATCTCACTCACAATAGGTGTGATAGTATTAACGGGGTATTTTTGTTTTTTTTTTATGGCGTGCCAGTGGGTCTTGGGGATTATTTTTTTCTTATGGAAGGAAGAAGAAACCAAAGACCAGGTGACCGCAGACGGTACCCTAAAAAAAAACAAAAAAAAAAACATAAACCTGTTCCCTTTCCCAGTCCGGAATTAAACTCGCGTCCTTTCAGACAACACACCACTCCTCTAACCACTCTCTACCCTTTTCCGCCCATTGAATTGCTTGTATATATCCCCGCCAGCTTAATTGCTTGCGTGCCTGCCTGACTACCTCTAAATACCATGATTTCACTTTTTTTGAGGTCGTTCCTCTGTTGTCCATTTGCACTTATCTACCATCGTACTGCTCGGTCAATCTGTCTCCCGTGTGTACTTAGGTAATCTTTATATCTACCTTTTAAACCCAACATTCAGAGATATCCTTCCCAAGTTGAGCAAGATTGTCTAGTGGTGACTGGAAGAAGAGAAATTTTCAAATGTAGAGATTAAGGTTGAATATTGCTAACACTTGATTCTAAAATATAATTCTTAAGTTTATTAAATGCCGTCTTGTGGTGAGCAGATTAAAATATAAGTAACTGTCATCAGTGAGTGGCAATTAATGGAGAGTGGTGATTAATGGAGATTGGTGCCAACTCCATCATCAACCCCATAATTAGGAAATATTAGAGAGCTTCCCATCGCATTGAGGGGGTTAAAAATTTCTACTTAAGCCTTTCTCAGCTATTAATCGATCAAGGTAAGAAATAAAGATAATTGCCTAGGATGACAGGTGTAACAGGTGATAAAAACAGGAGGGAATAAGTATCGGAGGGGTCTTTAAATCTGACACCAACTGATTAATTCAGCCAAGGAAACTGTAAGTGATGGGGTTAATAATCTGTAAAATTTCCTTTCGTCCCTGCCTGCCACAGCGTCTATCGGTTTATACATCTTTCTCTCTCTCTCTCTCTCTCTCTCTCTCTCTCTCTCTCTCTCTCTCTCTCTCTCTCTCTCTAACCCCTCCCCCTTTTCTCTTAATAGCCACCTGTCTGCCGTGGCCGCCGGCATGTGAGTACGAACAAGCGAATATGTGTACCTAACTTCTGCCATTGTGTGTATTAAACCCTTCCTCTCTTCTATCTTCTTTTTCTCCTCCTGTCCCTTTCTTCCTGCCTTCCCTCCTTCCATTCTTTCTTTCCCTCCTTCCTTCTTTCGATTTTTTCTCACATCCCTTCCTAACAGACGTGCATAACTTCTGCGACTGTGTCAATCAAATCGCTCCAATCATCTCTCTTCTCCCACTCCTCTGCATTTCCTCCTTTCCTTCCTTCTTTCCTTCCGTTTTTTCCTATCCTTTCCTCGCTCTTGTCTCCGCTTGCCTTTCCTTTCCTTATCTCCATCTCACCATTCCCTTAACTCCCTTCCCTCCCTTCCTCTTTTTCTTCAATTTTCTTTCCTCCTGTTCCTCTATTTCTTTTTTTTCATCTTCCTTTTTCTTCTCTTTTCTTTCCTCCTCTTCCCCTCTTTCTTTCCTTTTCTTTAATTCCCGTCACTTCCCTCAATATGTCTCCCTTGTATCTGTAAATCTGTATATCAAAATCCCTTCTCTTTATCCCCGTTCAACTTTCCTCCTTTCATTTTCCTCTGGCTCTCGTTTCCACTTCTCTCTCTCTCTCATCGCTTTCCCTCTTACCTCGTCCCTATCTTCCTTTACCTTTCCTTTCCCCCATACTGCTTTAATTCTACTTCTTGAGTTTCTTTTCCTTTATCCTTTCCTTCCCTTTCCTTGCCTTCCCTCGTTTCTCTCCCTTTTCAGCATCGCCATTTTTTTTTCCTATTACTTTCCTTTGCTTTTCTTACTTCCAGCTCCTTTCCTTTTCCTTCCCGTTTTACCTTCTTTCCCCACACTTTCATCCGTCTTTACTATTTCTTTCCTTTCCGTTCTCTCTCTCTCCCACTTTCCCCTCCCTTTCCTTCTTTCCTCCCTCCCATTCCCCCCCCCTCTCTCCCTTTCTCCTACCACCATTCCCACTCCCCTTCTCCTCTCCTGTATCTCCTTTCCCTCCATTCCAATCCGTCCTTCCCAATCTCTCTCCTCTTATGACCTCTCCCTCCCCATTCCCTACTTCCCATCATTCCCACTTCTGATTTCCCTTACCCTCCACATATCTTCCTTTCATCCTCTCTCTTTTCTCCTCTTTCATCCTTCCCACCTCCCTCGCTATCATTTTCCCTTCCCTCAATGTTTCCCTCTCCTGTTCCTTCTATCTTTCCTCCCTTCCCATCTCTCCCTCTGTCACCCATCTTCCCCCATCCCCCATCCTCTCCCATATCCTCTTCTTTCATCCTTCCCACCTCCCTTCTATTCCCCTTCTTTCTCAATCTCTCCCTCTCCCTTTCCTCCCTCCCCATCTCTCCCTCTCCATTTCCGCCTTTCCCCTCTCTACCTCCCCATCCCCCATCCCTCCGCGTCTGATTTACCGAGGCCGTTTCTGTATATTATTTACCCCGCGAAGTATCTCCATTGTTTTGCTCTTAATGACCAAGATTTATCAGCAGGTGGCCGGGAGGAACAAGCTGCTATAACTCATGCTGCCTTGGACTCTCACCACCACCACCATCTCTCTCTCTCTCTGTCTCTCTCTCACACACACACACACACACACACACACACACACACACACACACACACACACACGTCTCAACCCTGCTCTAATCGTCTTGCCAGGCAGTGAAAGCATGCCACACCTCTCATCCCCTCCACACTTGCCATCTTACACCTCTCTCCTACACACCTGCCTCTGCACAATCCCTTTACATGTCCTTTACACATTTCTTTTACACGTCTTTACACATTTCTTTTACACGTCTTTAAACATTCCTTTTACACGTTTTCTGCACATTCCTTTTACACGTCTTCACACATGCCATTTACGCGTCCTCTACACATTCTTCGTAAATCCTCCACATATGCCCTTTACTTGTCTAATACACATTCCTACATATTTTCCACAGTATTTTGGATATTATTTACATCCACTGTATAAATTCCATTCACGTCCTTTTTCACATTCCTTTTACACCTGTACTATACATTCTTTTTACACATCTTTTACACATTCTTGTCACGTCTCTTTTAAGTTTTTTACTCGTTTTCATATTTACATTCTTTTTATGCTCTCCACACACACTCTTTTTTTTTTTTTTTTCACCTGTCCTCAAACATGCTTCCTGCACACCTGCCTCTGCCATACATACCTCCTTAACACCACCTCCTACATCACCTGCTCCTAACACACTTTAATTTTTTTTTATCATCATCATCATCATCATCATAATCATCACTGTCATCATCATCATCATCATTATCATAATCACCTTAACACTCTCATACATATTAATTATATCGCTCTCCTATCGACTTAAGTTCCATCACTACTACGGTGTAATATGCAAAATAAATCGCTATAAGGCAGGTACTACTAAATCTCTAAAGTTGCTTAGAACAGATACAGTTTTAGCATCGACATATACGAGGATGTTGAGATAAAATGTGCAAAATAAATCGCTTTGGAAAATGTGTTGCTGAATCAGTCTCTATGAATACAACCCAAAAATGCAAATTGGTCCTCGCGGCGAAGCAGTTAGAGATAATAGCACCAATAAAGTGAGTTAATGATGCCAAGGTCATTATCTTGCTCACTACGGATGGTAATGAGTGGAACCAAAACACCCTCTCCGTTCCTTATCATTTCCACCCGTCACGACCTTTATTTATATATCTATAGCCAGACGCCTTAATCCCATAAGGGGTGGCCACAAGCAAATAGCCTCCATGTTGCCCTGTCCCCCTCCATTTCGCTGCCCTCCCCCCAATTACACCCCCCCCTTCTCATATACCTCTCCACTCCTCCCTCCATCTCATCCTCGGTCTCTCTCTCCCCCCACCTCACTCACATTATAGTTAGTCTCCCAGTCTCCATCCTCTCCACATGGTCAAACCACCTCAACGTACTTCTCCTAATCGATTTATCTTCCTTATTATACGTTACTATACTCTCTTGTATTCTTAAATCATTCTAATATCGCTATATTCTGCATAAGTAAGGTAGAAACGGATATTACCTAGCCGGATCCAAAAATAAATCGCTGAGGAAAAGGTGCTAGGGAGCTTCCTCAGGCTACCGGTACCAGAATACAGGCTTGGCTCTCATTTCTTTCTAGAGATAAAAGTAGTATTATTTTTGACAGTAAGATTTCTCAGTTCCTTTTCCTTAGCGATTTATTTTTGCATTTTACACCTTAATACACCCAGGTCTCTTTTCTCTCAGGTGAATATAATTACCTGGCTCTACCTACAACACAATACTAGATTTGTCCTGACCATGAGAAGGATACTATTTCCCTGTATACTGTGTTTATCTTATTTAATATCGACATACTGGGCATCAATAACATGGGAGAAGATATTAAGGAGGAATGTACAAACTAAATCGCTGAGAAAGGTCTGTTACGAAATGTCCCAAGCCAGCGAGAATACGGCCCAAAATTGTATCTCCTCTCAAAGTGATGGGTAAAGAAGATGAAGTACCGGTAACTCTCTCTCTCTCTCTCTCTCTCTCTCTCTCTCTCTCTCTGCTCTGCTCTGCTCTTGGAGATACAGAGCGATCAGATAAAACTATAGGTAGGAAGATAGCCAGTTGGATCCAAATCATGTATTCCATTTTCCCCTTTCGAATTCAAGCACTATCATCGGTCTTTCCTGTGTTCCTTTCCGTGTCTATTTTTTACCTGTCATTCACGTCTACCTCTTCCAATCTACTCATCATTCAGATCTACCTCTTCAAGTCTCTCACCTTTCATCTATCAGTAATCAGTCTAATGCAAACTACAGACCTCGCAGCAATCATTTCCTTGTCCTTTCAAAGTGCCTGCATGATTGTATACCGATCACGTAACCTTCATCACCTGCTCTTTCCATCATCATCGTTTAATCGTGCTATTTCCCATCATAATTTTTCACTAAGTCATAATTTACTTCAATCCCCCAACGACCTTCTCCTGACATCTCACAATCACCATCACCTGCTCTTCTTGTCATCTCTTAGTCGTATATTTTCTTCTCACAATCGGTTCACCTTTTACCTTTCCTTCAATCTACTTACAAGCTAATAATAGTATAAAAAAAATTCGATTACCTACTCTTTCTTGACTTTTTTATCTCTGTATCACTTAGACTGTTTTCTCACACTACTCTGATCATCACAAATATCACTTCTCAACCTTTATCCCTTATTATAACATTTACCCATTTTTCCTTTATAATTTATTAGTTAACCTTCTTTCAAAATCCCCCAAACCTTTATTCGATCTATACCTACTTCTATACATACTGGTTCACTTAATCTATCAATAAACCCGTATTTTTGCTTAATGTGTATATCTTCCACTCCTTCTTTCCACCACCAAACTCTACCCTCTCACCCTCTCTATTCACCACTCTCGTCTATTTTACTCTATAGCTTTCATGTTACCCCTATGTTATCCTGGTCTAACAATCTCGATAATACCCTCACAACCTATGACCTAACAATCTCTATCTTTCCCTCACATTTTTCTATCCCTCTCTCTTAACACTCAAGAATCTTATCTCCCACTCTCTCCCTCAAAAATATCTCTATCCCACAATCATCCTTCAATCTCCCAACGACCTTCCCCTAATCTCCCAATCTCTATCATTTCCAACACCTCACTCAATCTGTCAATCACCTTCACCAGTTTTTGCTCCCACAATGTTTCAATCACACAGTCATTCCTCCCACCATCCCTACCACGATCTCTCTATCATCCGCTCATCTTTGCCACTTTTATTCGTATCAAATAATGTCCCTATTATGCCTCTACAATTCTCTCACAATCTATCTTTCTCTTTCAAGACATCAAACTCTTTCTCTCTTCCATTCCTTCCCTCAAAAATGTGTCCTTCACCCTTTCTTTCACTCTCCCTTCAGTTCCCCTCAGCACAACAAAATCTGTAATTTCCAACAGCTCACTTAATCAGTCCATCACCTTCAGCTATTTTTTGCTCCCACGATGTGTCAATCATAATGTTCCTCGTCCCACCATCCCTTCCACCATCTCTTTATCATCAACCTTGATCTCTTTCACTGTTATGCCTGGGAGGAGAACGTGAGAGGGCGTATGCAGCCTTTTTTTTAATTTTTTTTAACCCTGCCTTGCCAAAATGGAGTGGTGTCGATGAGAAGTGCATGTGCGTGTGTGACTGGGTGTGCATGCGCGTGCGTGTCCTTCTAGATGCATAATGGCATGGTTGAATTGAGCCCGCCCCTTACACAATAACGTGCTCTTTAACGCATTTGTTCTACCCTGACGATACACCTAACCCCTTTCAGCTCAGATGACGGCCAATTGCGGTAAGATTGGAGGTTTGGCTGGACAATACCCAAGGACACTCATTCCTACCTAGCAAAAAAAAAAGGCTCAAGTTAATTTCAAGCAACCATGACTTAGTAACAATGTTGACGAAGTAGCTATATTACATCTGACAAAGACAACTATAGTAATCTTATGCTTTAGTAAAATTATGGACGATGCTTTAACGCTTTCACAACGAGTCAAATCTTAATCATGCTACCTCCAGACGATTTGTAGCTCTATTAAGTCTGACGAAAACAACTACAGTAATCTTATGCTTTAGTAAAATAATGTACGATGCTTTAACACTTTCAGAACTAGTCCAGTCTTAACCATGCTACCTCCAGACGATTTCTCTCAACTTCAGTGACACTTCCTACTCTATGGGGGATCAGGAAGGCTATAACTAACACTTCCAGTTTTAAAAGTCTCTCCGAAGATGAAAAAAAATCGTCTAATGGCAGCGAATATAGAATACATTAAAAGTCACAATACAGGCGTCAAAGGTATACGATTTTTTTTTCCTCTCCGCATGTGCCAAGGATGTGTGCGTATGTGGGAATGTTAAATCTCTTCCTCCTTGAATTACAGAACGTGTGTAAACGAGAAATCTTGTCTGCGTGTGCTTAGAAATGCGTTATGAGCGCTTGTAATGTGTGTGTGTGTGTGTGTGTGTGTGTGTGTGTGTGTGTGTGTGTGTGTGTGTGTGTGTGTGTGTGTGTGTGTGTGTGTGTGTGTGTGTGTGTGTGTGTGTGTGTGTGTGTGCGCGCGTGCGTGCGTGCTTGCTGTGCGTGCGGATGTGCGTGCGCGAGTGTGTGTGGTCAACGGAAACGGGTGTCTAACAGATGACGGGCAAAAGGATGCATAAAAGAGAGGGAGGAGGAGGGGGGAAAGATGAGAAGGTGGAGGTGGGGAGATGAGTGGGGCGGGAGGGAGAATGAGAGGGTTGGGGTGAGGAGATGAACGGTGGCGGGGAGAGATGATGAGACAGAGGCTGCACGATCATCTCCCGATCTTCTCGAGTCTCTCTCTCTCTCTCTAACATTTTTTTACCTATCGACATCTATCTAAACGTACATACCCACCTAGTTATACCGTATGTCTGCATCTATTCTCCTATTCATGTACCT